>NC_034603.1:22815577-22842449 GCF_900095145.1 Mus pahari | reverse complement strand
AGGCCCCTTGTGGTGGGACCATCCCTGGACTGGTAGTCTTGGGTTCTGTAAGAGAGCAAGCTGAGCAAGCCAGGGGAAGCAAGCCAGTAAGTAACAAACCTCCATGGCCTCTGCATCAGCTCCTGCTTCCTGACCTGCTTGAGTTCCAGTCCTGACATCCTTTGGTGATTAACAGCAATGTGGAAAATGTAAGCAGAATAAGCCCTTTCCTCCCCAGCTGCTTCTTGGTCATGATGTTTGTGCAGGAATAGAAACCCTGACTAAGATAACCAGGCTGGCCTCGAACTTCCTGAAGAGATGTAAACCAACGTCTTTCCACCCCTTAGAACACTGACAGTAGAAGAAGCAGTTCCACCCAAATCTAGTTCAGCGAGTTGAGGGCTCATTGAGGTTATTGCAGGAATGTGGGGGAGGGGCTGTTTAACAAGAGCAAAGGTTACTCAAAAGCAGTGCATCACCAAAAAGCCCACCCCAGCATGAGTGACAGCTCCCTGATCGTGCAGGCAGGTCCACTGAAGAGCGTCCTCTATCGACTGTTTATGTAACTGGGTGGAGGGTATCTTGTGAGTCTTGCAACTAGTACCTGCACCGCACTTCAACCCTTCTCCCTGCTCGTACATGCTTTTTGCCCCTCTTCTGCAACGTTCCCCGAGGCTTTAAGGGAGTGATATGAGTTTCTGATTTTCTTCCATGTATGGCTGAGCTTTGGGCCACTAGACCACAACGATAGCCTCTTAGTCTCAGTAGGTTGACTGAGTCTCAGAAGAAGCCAACACCCACAGTAGATTAAAAACCTCTCTCCCGACTCGGGCTGACTTAGCAGTCATCTCTGGATGTAAACTGTTCAGCAGGTAGCTTGAGCATCCACAGCAGCACCCTTCTTGATGGGGCTTGTGGCCTCCTCAGTCTCAGGTCTCTGCCCTGGCTTACCATTCCAAACATGAGTTATATCCTGTGGAGTGGACTGTGGGTATGGATGTGTGGTACATGTCTCTGTTAGGGTTTGTATTCCTGCACAAAACATCATGACCAAAAAAACAAATTGGGGAGGAAAGGGTTTATTCAACTTACATGTCCACATTGCTGTTTCTCACCAAAGGAAGGCAGGACAGAAACTCGCACAGGGCAGGAGTTTGGAGGCAGGAACGAAGGCAGAGGCCATGGAGGGTGATGCTTACAGGCTTGCTTCCCCTGGCTTGCTTGACTTGCTTGCTTATAGAACCCAGGACTACCAGCCCAGGGATGGCCCCACCCACAATGAGCCCTCCCACCCTTGATCACTAATTAAGAAAATGCCTTACAGCTGCATCTCATGGAGGCATTTCCTCAAGGGAGGCTCCTTTCTCTGTGATAACTCCAGCTTGTGTCAAGTTGACACACAGAACCAGCCAGTACAGTACATATATGTGTTTATGTGTTCACATGTACATGCAGGTGTGCATGCTTATGGAGGTAGAGGCGAATGTCAAGTGTTTCCTCAGTTTCTCTTCATATTACTAACATTATTACCATTTTCATTATTTATAGTCATGCACAGTCTTACTATAATACTATGTAGACCCGCTTGACCTCAGACGCACGGAGACCCTGCTGCCTGCCTCCTGTAGAGTGTGAGCCACTATGCCTGGCTTCTGCAATTACTTATATTTGCCAGGCGTGGTGACGCACACCTTCAGTCCCAGCACTTGGGAGGCAGAGGCAGGTGGATTTCTGAGTTCGAGGCCAGCCTGGTCTACAAAGTGAGTTCCAGGACAGCCAGGGCTACACAGAGAAACCCTGTCTAGAAAAACAAAACAAAACAACAACAACAAAAAACCAATTACTTATATTTGAGACAATTTGTCTCCAAGGCAGAAGCTCATCAGTTTGGCTAGGCTGGATGGCCAATGAGCTTCAGGGATCCATTTGTCCCACCCCACCCCCCATGCCCCCACTGCCATCCCCACTCCCCAGCACTGGGTTACACACAGCCACACCATCTTTATATGGGTACTGGGGATTTGAACTTAGATCTTCATGCTTGTGTGGCAAACATTTTACCATCTGAGCCCTGTGGAGCACATGTTAAACTCTATAGTTTGCGGACCCCAGGAGGCTCCCTGGCCAAGAGGCAGGGCGTGGTAGCTCACCATGGCACGGGGATTTCTCACCCAAGAGCACTATGCCTTCTGGGAGTTCTTGCTTCCATGTTTGCAGGGTACCTTCTGCAAACTTTTCTTTTTTTGAAGGAGAGTGTGAATGCAGCCCTTACTACCACAGGCAGTGCAACTGAAACCCTTGAATGTGGAAAAATCGCAGGGATGGGCACACAAGAACAACGGACGAGCCTTGTCCTGGAAAACCACCTTCCTGGTCATGGCATCTCCCCTGCCAGGCAAGCACGCCTTCAACCACTTCACAGGCTGCATTTCCTGTCCTTCCAGATGCTTTACCAAATCTGTAAAGTACTCAAGGATTAGCACTGTATAACGGGAACGAAAATTAATAGAGGGTGGGTAGGGTCTCTAGAGGCTTAGCGACCGTTGGTTTTGGGATTCAGCAAGGTCCAACACAGCTTGAAAAGACCTCTCTACTTGAATTATTTTAATCAGAGAAATGCAGGCTGCGGAGGAATATGCCACCTTATTGTGTCTCTGTAACCCACCGTCCTTCTGGAGGAGCCATCCCACCTCCATCGTCCTGGGGTGTCGCTGCTGCAGGGCTAAAGTGCACCTCCTCAACCCCGACTGGTTTCATAGGCTTGTCCTGGCTCAGGGTCAAGGTCATGCTCTTGTCTGTCATGCCTGCCACTGGAGCTGGGTCCCCAGGCCTGACAGCTTTTGGGATGGAGAGAAGGTTACTGTCTCCTCATCAGCCACACTGGGCTGCTGAAGGGCCTCAGGCTGAGCAAACAATCTTCAGTCCCAGTATACTTTTTCTTTTTTTCTTTTCTTAAGACAGGGTTTCTCTGCGTAGCCCAGGTTGTCCTGGAACCCACTCTGTAGATCAGGCTGGCCTCAAACTCAGAAATCTGCCTGCCTCTGCCTCCCAAGTGCTGGGATTAAAGGTGTGTGCCACCACCATCCGGCTCGACTTTCTTGCAGGGACAAATGAACATGTCTCCTCTCCCGGTGACATAATTACCCAACCCTATGACAAACTTCATCCTTTTGACTCATTTCACTCTGTCCTTCCCTCCTTTTATCTCTTTGGTGAGCTGTTGCGCAGACTCCAAAGCTTTCCTGAGGCTCACAGGTACTGGATTTAGCCGTCAGTTTTTACTTTAAAAATTCTGACTCCAAGAAGCTCTTGCCACATTTTCTTTCAAGTGACCCACCAAGGCCCCACCATCTTCTTTTTTTCCCCCTTTCGTCCTGCTATGAATTCTTAATTCTTTAGGATCTTCTAAACCCACTTTACATGCCAATCCAACAATACAGATAAGAAAGAAATGTTTAAAAAAAAATAAAATAAAAGCAATTCTAAGGAACTGTCTATGTGACAACAGAGTTGTACAAAATGCATTGCTCAGTGAAGTGACATTATAAAAAGCATGCTGTCATTGGGCGTGTTGGCACACCCCTTTAATCTCAGCACTCGGGAAGCAGAGACAAGAGGATCTCTGTGAATTCGAGGCCAGCCTGGACTGCAGAGCTAATTCAGAACAGCCAGGGCTACACAGAGAAACCCTGTCAGCTCACGGCTGTATGGCTTAAGTTCTCGTAAGGCATCATTAAGCAGTACCTGACTGTTCTGAAGGTTAAGGCTAAACAGTTGTTTGTTTTATGAAAATTCACTGAGTGTGTGCAGCTGTGATTTGTGTGAATTTTGGTGTATATTTTCAAGACAGGGTCTCATGTGTCCCAGGCTGGCCTCAAGTTATTATGTAGCTGAGGATGTCTTTGAGTTTCTGATCTTCTGCCATCCTTTCCTGGGATTTTAGTCATGAGTCACCATGGGGTATCAAAACCAAGTGCTTGTGTATGCTAGAAAACCATTGTACCCACTGAGCCATATCCCCAGCTCCCCAAAAAGCTTATTGAAGAAGAAAACCCAGGGCTAGGGAGCAAGCTGAGCAGGCAAGGGCACCTGCTGTCTGTCCAACCTCATAACCTGAGTTGGACCCATGGGACCCACACTGTCAAATCAGAGAACGGACTGCTACGAGTTGCCTTCTGATAGCCATGTACAAATTGTGCATATTGTCACTTGTCACCCACAGACATGCAGTAATTAATTAATCTATTAAGAAAGGCTTGCCGGGCAGTGGTGGTGCACGCCTTTAATCCTAGCACTCGGGAGGCAGAGGCAGGCAGGCTGAGTTTGAGGCCAGCCTGGTCTACAGCATGAGTTCCAGGACAGCCAGGACTACACAGAGAAACCCAGTCTGGACAAAAACAAAACAAAACAAGAAAGTCTAAATTATGCTATATTATCTGACCTTATGGTTTTGTCATGATACATGTTATACATATATATTTCCTATAGTAGATATTAGCAGAAAATGTTTGTGTTACCTGCAATGGTATACAATCCTATTGTATTTCAAGATTTAAAACTTATCACTATGGGACTCAAAGGAAGAATACTTACCTGCTATATACAAGGCCCTGAGTTTCATCTCTAGCCCTGCAGGAATCACCTTCACCACCACCACTGCCATCACCATTACTATTGTCACCACCATCACCACCATTTAACACAGTTGCATAGGTTGTTCCCTGGTGGCAGGTTAGATAAAAGGCTGCCGTTATTGCTTATTCTGAACATACCTCAATGTCCTTTTCAGATAAACTAAAAATAAAACCTGACTTTTTTTTTCCAGGAACTGCATTGTATTACTTCCCTTCATGATGGTGAGCAAGCGAACGGAAACAAAGCTGGGTGAGATGGGCCATTAAGCACTGCACTCAGAACCCGAGCTGCTGTAATGTCACAAAGACAAGGTGCTGCGCCTCTGATGCACACACTGCCAAAGGAGGCACTAGTGTTGCCACAGTAATGGTAATAAATGTGCTTGACTGTATCTACGTAGGATCATTTAATTCTTCTATGCCAGTTTGGCTAAATACCAGTTGCTACAGGAGTTTCTTACGAGTATTGAATTTCTATAAATGGAGGTCGTGGGTTCACAATGCCCTGGTCATTTGCTTATCTAACCGTGCCATTCAAGAATTAACCTGCTCTAGAAGGTTCTTGGACCCTTTTCTCCGATAATATTTCTGAGCAGACAGTAAATAACACGTCTTTGCAACTGTGAGGACGTTCAGCGGGTGTGACGCGGGCACTGTGATAGATGAGGTGAGAGATAGGAGGATGGTAGAATGCATTATTTAGGCTCTTGGGGAGAACTGGGGCATGACTATTACTGGGATTTTGCTCAGAATGAGGCAGTTCTCACAGTGTTTTGAGAACTGTGAGAAATGAGGTCATTTCAGCCTCCTTCCACCATTATTGCCTGTGTCGATTTGACTGCAATCCATTCATGCACACTGGTTTGCAGTCTGCAAGGCAGAAAGGTCTCCAGAGACCCTCACTGGAGACTCGACATGGTCTTCTCATCCACTCCTTGTCAAATCCACACCGAGCGCCTGCCTGTACCCAGAGCAGCTGGGGATGCTGTGTCAAATAGGAGATTCGAGTCCACCTCAGAGATCACCATGTAAGCACGTATAATTGCAGGTGAGGGTTGAGCCCAAAGTACCCCTACTCACCTGCTCCAAGGAATTGTGCATCCATTCAGAAAGTCAATTCCGGAACACTGGGTGATGCTTCCTTCTTAGCATAAAAACATCTACCCCTCCCCTCACAAAGCTCCTATCTTTTATTTTTAGTATATGTGTACAAGTGTTTTGCCTGTGTGTATGTGTATGCCCTGCAAGTGTGCAGTACCCACAGAGGCCAGAGAGGGCGATGGATTCGGATTCCCCTGGAGTTTGGAGTGACAGTTTTGAGGCAGTTGTGAGCCACCTGCTGTGTGTATTAGGAACCACACTCAGGTCCTCTGGAAGTAGACGCACTCATGACCACTGAGTCACCTCTCCAGTCCCTTTCAAATGTATCTTTAAATATATACATGTGTTCCGGCTGTAAGATATATACTGTAAAGCTATTTCCTAGAACAAAATGATGAAACTAGCCCAAATGAAGGCTGCACAACAGCATTTGTGGCAGAAGAAAACATTTACATGCATCCTACAATGTCAAACAGCAGCTTTTATTTGCTAGAATAGACATCCCCAGCTGAGAGGCAGGGATTAGGGCCTGGGGAGATGGCACAGTGGGTAGAGCTCTTTATGCATAGACCCGAGGACTTGAGTGGAGAGCCAGGTGTCAGGGAGCAGGGACAGGGATTCTTCAGACCCACTGGCCAGTCACCATAGCCAAAATGGTGGACCTGAGGGTCGTTAAGAGATCCTGTCCTAGCAGGGAAGTGGTAGTGCAAGCTTTTAATCAGAGCACTCAGGAGGCAGAGGCAGGAAGACCTCTGAGGCAGACAGGTCTACAGAGTGAGACTTGTCTCAAGTAAAAGGAAACAAAAGGAGTAAGGCAGACAGTGATAGAAGACACTTGGGGTCTTCCCCTGCCCCTCTCTTACACACACACACACACACACACACACACACACACTCATTCACATTCCCATACACTCCCATACACTCATACTCTCACACACACTCATTAATACAATCTTACACCCATTCACACTCATACACTCACACTCACACACATTCATTCATACTCTCACATACACTCTTACATACACTCATTCACACTCTCACATACACTCATTCACACTCATATATACACTCACACACTCACATACATTCATTCACACTCTCACATACTCTCACATACACTCGTTCACACTCACATATACACTCACACACATACATTCATTCACACTCATACACTCACACTCACATATACAATACACTCATTCACTCTCACACACATACACACATTCACATTCATGCACTCATACACACATATACACATTCACACATACACATGCACACATTTACACACATAAACTCATTCACCCTCACACTCTCACACACATATTCATTCACACACATATACTATTCACACTCACATACACCCACACACTTACACTCACATAACACACTCATTCACACACTCACACTCACATAACATACTCATTCACACACTCACACTCACAGGTACACTCACACTCACAAACATACAGTCATTCACACTCACACACTCATACACACACACACACAAACTTACACTCACAGACACGCTATAAAATGCAATAATAAACACAGAGATGAAATTGTGCTTATTTATCTACTCATTTGATTTTTGTAGAAACCATCTTTTTATGTAGTTGAGGCTAGCTCAGGACTTTTTTTTTTTTTAGCTCACGACTTATAATCCTCCTGCCTCCACCTCTGAGGCATGTGTCACCCCAGCCACATAGCTCTCCCTTCTCTCCATTTCCCATCTACCTCTTTCCTTAAGTAAACCATGTGACTATAAACTGTCTGTTGCCAATGTTGGCACTGAAGGGAACCTGGCAAGTTATCTTTCTGTTGACTCACATCCATATATGCAGATTTATAAACCATGAAAGAGACAGGGTAAAGAATATTTGCTGTGCTTGTGTGTGGTGACCATCTTGGCCACCCGAGACAGTTGACATGAAGACACTCTCGCTTTCCAGACCACCACAGCTCCAACTCCGCTCACACAGAGAAAAAGTGTAAGGGGGGCATGCTCTGTTACGCATAGTAGGAATCTTTCTCCAAACAATAGCAACGAAGGTAGATTTTTCTACTGTAAGGTTCTGTGATGAGACGAAAATCTCAGTTAACTGGAGGTGGACTCTCACTGGATAAAGATACTCTCACTGTGTAACGATATACCGGCTTCGCCATATTTCAAAGAGGGAGGTTTTGGCCATCCAGAAGTCCTGGTGACAAAGTCAGGTTGCTGGGCCACCTCACAGCTTCTGCAAGGCACCTACCCCTTCCCCTGCCCTGCATCTGTCAAAGGAGAATGGTGCTGCTCCTGAACTGCTGGGGCTGGAGCGATGGGTCAGTGGTTAAGGGCATGCACAGCTCTTGAAGAGGATCCGAGTTCAGTTCCCAGCACCACACTCAGTAGCTTGCAACTGCCTCTGACACCAGCTCCTAGGGATACAACGCCCTCTTCTGGCCCCCGAAGGCATTTCCACTCTTGTGTACATAGCGCCCCAGACTTAGTTAATTAAGAACATTTTAAAGAGAGATTTATTAATCTTTAATACAGCCGGGCGTGGTGGTGCACGCCTTTAATCCCAGCACTCGGGAGGCAGAGGCAGGCGGATTTCTGAGTTCGAGGCCAGCCTGATCTACAGAGTGAGTTCCAGGACAGCTAGGGCTACACAGAGAAACCCTGTCTCGAAAAACCAAAAAAAAAAAAAAAAATTAATCTTTAATACGTGTGTGTGAGAGAGAGAGAGAGAGAAATAAAGAGAGATTGATTGATTGATTGTGTATGTGTGTATATGTGTGTGCTTTGTGCCTGTGGGAGTCAGAAGTGTACCAGCTGAATGGCAGCCCCACTAAAGGATGTATCATTTTTTACCTCCGTCTTGCCACATACCCATCTTTGCTCCTGACTGCTCCTTGCTGCCCGTGTCTCCAGCCACTGCAGGTTAGAGTCCCTGGCCCTCTGCCCTGAAAGCCATAATGAACGCTGCCTGGTTTCTGAGCTAATATGATGAAATCATCAGCACTCCATCCACTTTCTTAAAATAGGTTTATCTTCTCTCCGCCTTCCCAGCGCTGTTTCTTAGCTAATTTAACTGGCACATCCTCGCCCCATCCATTTACTTAAAATAGAAGACTTTCCTACCCCCTCTCTCTCTTGTCTTCCTTTCCAGTTCTAAATGGAACTCAATTGACTGTCAGACATAATTGCTTCTTTCTCTCCTCTATTCTCACCTGATATCCCAATGTAATCTGGGCCACCAGTGACCTTGAGAAAGTCAGTCCCCCTTCTCTGGCTACTCTTAAGTGTACCTGGGACATGTGGTTAATCCTTTGCATCAACTTCCTCTCCTCAGAGACATGCTTCTCCAGGAAGATGGTCCTGGGGGGCCCAGCTGCTGTCTCTGAAGCTGATTTTCTGGGGCTGGCTATGCACTTGGTTTCTGACGATCAATATTATAAATCAGATTGAACATGTGATGTCAGGGCTGGGAGATGGCTCAGCTGGTAAAACGCTTTCTGCAGAAGCAAATGCTAGGGCACATGGGATGGCTACATATGTCTTTGGCCCCAGTGCTGGGGAAAAGGGGACAGATATGAGTAGATCCCAGGGGCTGGATAGCCAGGTGGTCCAGCCAAAATGATGAACTTGCCTGAAATGCATGAAGCCCTTGTTTCAGTCCCCAACACTGCATAATAACCTGGGCATAGTGATTCATGTTGTAATCCTGGCCATGGGAGGGTATGGGGGTGGGGATGGGGGTGGGGCATCAGGGGTTTCAGGTTGTCTTTAGCTGCATAGTGAATCTGAGGCCAGCTTGGGATACAGAAGACCCTAAAAACTCCAGCTTCTCTCTTCTCTCTCTCTCTCTCTCTCTCTCTCTCTCTCTCTCTCTCTCTCTCTCTCTCATATCTTTGTCTCTTTGTTATTTTGAGACATAGTCTCACTCTGTAGTTCAAGTTGGCCTGGAACACATTATGTAGTTCAGTTTGGCCTAAAATATGTGACAGTTCTCTTATTTCAGCCTCCCAAGTGTTGGGATTACAATCGTGAGTCACCCTGATTAACCTAAATTTACAACTTTCTAAAGACAACAAAGTTCTCCCCAAATGGCTTGCCCCTGAAGATAAGCTCTTCTGCTGATGTCCTGGATCCTGCCCTCCCACCCCACACTCCGTAAAGGATCCTACGGCATTTGGTTCCCTTACTTGCCCATGCTATCGATTTTTCATCTTCTGCTGACCTAGCTCCATCAGCCAACAATGATGTTTTATTGTTTCTGTGAATTGTTTGTGAAATAAAAGTAGCCCAGACTAGCTTTGAACTCCGTAGATAGCTGAGAATAAGCTTGAACTGTTCCTCGAGCCTCCCCCTCCTGTGAGGGATTAGAGGTGTGTTTTGCCTCACTTGGGTTCCGGTGGTGCTGGGGATGAAGCCCAGAACCCCATGCGTGCCAGGCAAGCGCTCTGCCAACTGACCTACATTTCCCCCCAGCCCGAGGATATCATTTTGATCATTTTTATCTGATTGTATTGTTTTGTTGTGTTGTTTGAGGTCGGGTTTCATGTAGCGTAGACTTTCCTGGAGCTTATGATGTGGCTGAGGCTTACTTTGGGTTCCTGGTATTCCTGAAGCTGCTGTAATTCTTAAGTGTTAGGACGGCACAGTGTGCCCTTGGGCTCTGCTCATCCTTAACAAGGACACAGAACGCTGGTTTTTACCTGCTCTCCCCCTCTACCTTCTTTTTTTTTTTTTTAGATTTATTTATTTATTATATGTAAGTACACTGTAGCTGTCTTCAGACACTCCAGAAGAGGGAGTCAAGTTTCCTTACGGATGGCTGTGAGCCACCATGTGGTTGCTGGGATTTGAACTCAGGACCTTCAGAAGAGCAGTCGGGTGCTCTTACCCGCTGAGACATCTCACCAGCCCCCCCCCCCTTCTATGCAGCTTCGGCATAGCTAAACTTCCTAATAACCTTCTATAGACCGTCTTTCTGCTTTCTCTTTCTGCTCTCCCCTAGCCCTATACCAACCGAGTTGTGTCTATACCAACCATCCCAGCAAACTGTTCCTGTCAGGGCTATAGTGGATTCCCTGTCACTCATGTCCTGGTCAGTTCCCAGTCCTCATCTTCCTGACCAATGGCATTTCCCTCCTCCGTGTCCGTCCTGTCCTTTGCTTATAGAAATAGAATGTGCACTTGGGTTTGTTTCCGCCTCCCTAGCTGGTGGCAGCATGTATATGTGCATGCATGCAGACTTACGTGCATACATGTGGATGTATACACATACAAACGCCACGGCCATTTTCCTCTGAGACTATCAAAAGGAAAATGTAGGGACCTTGCAGTGGAGGATGCATTCGGAGTGGAGTGAGGCCTGTACCAGCAGCTGGGCCTTTGCTCGGGGACAGCCATAGTTAAGACATCTTCTAGGACAAGTATCCATGCTCGGTCCACAATTGAAGTGTAGCCCAGTGACGCCTTCCTGAAGGACAAGTGAACTTCGAAGCTCCTGGGAAAAACCCAACATGATCTCGATGGCAGAAAACTGCCAGGTAAACCAACTTAGTGCTGAGATTTCTGGATTCTTTTGATGTGCACTGTAATACCTTGGAACCAACCTCCCCAGCCCCTTTCAGCTTCTGAGGCCATCTCTGGCCATTATGGACTTGTATAAGGAGAACAAGTGTCACTGTAGGGACATCCTGGTCCCAAGTCGCTCCTTCCCCCATAGGAGCATGGCGAAGAGGAAACTGTACCCTGCCTGTTTTAGAAAAAAAAGAAAGAAAGAAAGAAAGAGGGGACCAGAGGATGATGACAGTGAAGGAGACCGACTGGTCCCAGAGGATAGTGTGAACAAAGAAGTGAACAAAGAAGAATGTCACACACAGTGGCTTTGTCTGATGCCAAATGACACTCTATAACAACCTCCACAAACCTGAGTGTGACCCTCCAGCTCCCCCCCCCAAAAAAAAAGCATATCCAGCAGAAGCAGTTAGGGATGGGGAAGGGGATACCATCGTGCCACAGCAGCCTTCGTGGGAGGGCCACCACACAGGGCAGCAGGAGCACGAGGAGCATCCTGAGGGCCAGACTGGGGATCCAGGTGGAGCAGTCATGTTCCCTGGTGGCACGATCAGTGACCTTGGGTCAACAGTGTTCCTCCTCAAGGGCAACTCGGAAGTGCTGCAGTGCCAATTGGATTCCCAGAAGTGGCCCAGAGCCAAGGGGACCCCAGAACAAAGAAGAAGAATGTCACGCACAGTGGCTTTGTCTGATGCCAAATGACACTCTATGACAACCTCCACAAACCTGCGTGTGACCCTCCAGAAAGCCTCAGGGCTTTAAACTGGTGCTGGGAGTTCTCCAACTGAAAGGAAGCTGGGCCAATAAGGCCAGCCCTCGGGAGGCTGAGGCAGAATTGAAAGCTCAGGGCCAGTCTGGCTGTAGAGAAAGACCCTGTCCCAGAACATGGGCAGGGATACAGCTCAGAGGCACACTGCTTGCCTAGCATACGGAAGGCTTTGGCTGTCAGCCCCTCCCCGCAACGTTAAGGTGTTTTTACCCACGCCAGGGTATTTTGGGGGAAATCCATAATTACACCTTGCTTCTGAGCATCCTTTAAGAAAGTCCCACTTCCTGCAGTGGCTAAGCTCTGGTTTCTGAAAACCAAACGCAGGAGCTAATTCTGTGGCTGGTTGAATGATAAAACAATGGGAATCTACAAATGCAGAGAGTCCCTTTTATTCAAACAAAGCATCAACTGGGAAGAAGTGGGTCTTTGAAAATTGGTATGAGGTGTCCAGTGGCAGAGAACGCTGTCTGTCCGCCATTCCTGTCTGAGAAGCATTAGAAATAAAAGATGACAGATTTATAGTAACGAAACTGAAATAATTACTTTTAAGGGAAGCCTTATTGGAAGAGCAGCAGAGGTATCATCAAGGCCATAGACAGCCATGAGGAGGCCCTGAAGGGAGAGAGGGATCCTGCAGTTCCCTTCAGTTCCAAAGAAGAGCTGCATTAGAGGTCCTGAAGTAAAAGAACCTTCAGTTCCCGAGAACAAAGGGAGTTTCTTGTTCCTACGGTTTCTGGGGCTGGAGGGGTTACAAGAAGTCACAAGGCAGGAAGACACAAGATAAAAAGTAAAGTTAATATTCAAGGTTGTCTAGGCCTGGGTATGGGAGGTGGCAGCCTTGACTTGCACATGCAAGAGGGAGGGAAAGAGGGAGAGAGGTTGCAAGGACTCAAGGGGCTCGCTTATCAAGCATTCTCTGTCCAGAGACCGCTACAAATGGGCGAGCCTTGATCTCTAAGGGAGAGGTTGCTACCTAGTAATTCCTGCTGAACTGAATGAAACATTGCATCCTTGAGGGAAGCTCATTAAGACTCAGGAAACTCAAAAGAAAAGAAAAAAAAAAAAAAGAGAGAAAAAGAAAAAAGAAAAGAAAAAAAAACAAAACAAAACAATAAAAGTCTCAGGAAACTCTAAAGCAGTGGAACTCAACTTGTGGGGTGTGACCCCTTTCACAGGGGTCACATATCAGATATACTGCACATCAGATGTTTACATTGCAGTTCATAACAGTAGCAAGATTGCAGTTCTGAAGTGGCAATGGAAATAAGTTTGTGGTTGGGGAACACAACATGAGGAACTGTAGTAAAGGATCACACACAGAATTAGGAAGGTTAAAGAACCACGATTCTAACAGGTGGCTCTTAGGACCAGGAAGTAGCCAGGTGTGGTGGCCTGTGCCTTTAATCCCAGCACTCAGGGAATGGGGGTGGGGGTGTTTGGGGAAAGGCAGGTGGATCTGTGAGTACAAGGCCAGCCTAGTTTTCAGAGTAAGTCCCAGAACAGTCAGGGGTACACAGAGAAAATTAGTGTGGAGTTGGGTGAGATCAGGAAGTGAACAACAGAGAAGTCTCAGGAAGTCCCTGAAACTAGCTTTACACAGATTTTTCCCTTTCTTAGGTTATATAAGCAATAAAGACTGCTAGCTAAGGAGACTCTACACAACCTGTCCAGCTGCCTACTAGTTTGGAAGTAAACTCCAGGGATGTAGCTTCCATGAGTCATCACTCATACTGGGGTGGGCTTTTCAGGGGTGTAGTTGCCTTTGAGTTGCCCATGCTTTCTATGAGTACCTTCCCATTCATATTCCTATGAATAGCTCCAATAAACCCATTGGTTCACTAAGCTAGACTGGCTTATGTCAGTGTCCCATCTGGGGAAAGCAGGCATTTGTTCATGTTTCCCTAAAAAACAGCCATACATGATGTGTTATCTAAAGAAGTGGAGTAACTTTAACAGTTTGCTTGACTTTCACTGAACCGTAGAATTGAAGGATGTGGTCTGAAAGAAACATGCCTGTAGTGGCTGGGTCAAAGACAAGGTTGTCATGGTGGAGGGCAAAACTGAAGCTGTGACTAGAAAGGGTGACCTGTGGGTCCCTACAAGCATTGCAGCTGGCAGAGAAATGATCTAGGCGAGATAAGAATGAAATTCCGGTTCAGCTCAACTTAGTTAGCCAGCACTGGGCCAAACCTTCTGGAGTCTGATGCCAGATGGTTTATTTTTTATTATTTATTTATTTATTTATTTAATTTTTTTTACATATTCAAGCACAGTAAAACTTGAGAAAAAGTTTTTTAGTGACAATTATCACAACAAAGCCTTAGGCACAGCTGCACCAAACTCCCTTGCAAAGTGCCTCTCTTTAGCAAAGTACGTGTGACCTCTCCCACAGGAGTGGGTTCTATTGACGGAGAAACAGTGCCCAGGAGCCTGGGCTTAGGGAGGAAGGATTGTAATAAGCATCACAGAAAACTCTTTGCAAAGCACACAAGACCTCATACATGAGGATGGGTTCTAGTTACTGAGAACAGTGCTGGGGATTCTGGGAGATTTGGTAAGGCCTGGCTTTACAGAGTAGCAAAGATTTAGTAGGTATTAACACATCCATTCCCAGTTTTCTGGATGGAAAACAGGTGTCAATTTCTTATATTGAAGAAAAGAAAAAAGCATGTGTGTTTAACAGTTCTGTTTCCCCTAGTACTTATCTGTGAGTTTATGCTCTCTACAGTTGTCCCTCTACAGTTGCCCCCAGAATCGCTGGTGCTGGGTTATGGTGTCCACACATCTGAGTTAGCTGGGCAGTTGACTGAAATCTCACTCCCAGGCAGTCGTTTATTGCCATTTGTATTTAGCATAACATGAGGAAGCTCAAAGCTCAAGGCTTGATCAGCAGAATCTGTCTTCAATTACGCAACAGAATCTTATCCCTTTAACCAAGTCTAAGGCTTAATTAAGCCTTTGCACATCAAGAGCCAGCTGACTAAAGGAGAGAGAGGTTCCCAGCAGAAGATCCCTGGCACACAGCCAAAGTTTCATACTGCAAGCCTCCCTACTAACCTTTCCCAAAGGGACTTGCAGATATTTGCCAGGGTGATGGACTGGGGAAGCTGGATTGGCCATGTGGTAGAATTGGCACTCTTTCCTAGAAACCCAAAGGAATGCCACACCCCATCACTACACAAGAACTTTCAAAGGTCAGGTGCTTGACTGGCCTTGGCTTTGGTCCTCTTCACAGCATGCTCCTTTGCAGCATGGTCATTCTCATTCTGATGTGCATAATTGGCATAGAGATTGTCAGGGGCCGCACTGGCTTCTTCATTTTATTATTATTATCTCGGAGAAAAAGTTATTATTGTAGAGTAGGCCAAATGGAAGCCACCATAGTCACATCTACTTACCCAATAAATGTTCAGATCAGCTTGCTTCCCTGACCAAATTCACTCCCAGATAAAGTCACCGACTTTGTCTATTTTTCTAATTTATGGTGTGTGTGTGTGTGTGTGTGTGTGTGTATGTGTGTGTGAATATACATGCATGTTTGTCTGTGTGTGGGTGCATGTGTGTGGATGCCATAGGTTGATGCTGGGCGTCTTCCTTGATCACGTTCTACATTTTTGGTTGAGTCAAGGTCTCTCACTGAATACAGAATTAGTTATGGCTAGTCTGGCTACCCAGAAATTCTATCTCTGCCCCCAGAGCACCAGGACTGTAAGTGGACACCATGCTCAGCTCTTGTACTCAAGTCATGGAGATCAACAGTTCAGTCCTCACACTTGCGCTTTATCATGGAGCCATTTCCTTGGCCTTTTCTTTAAGGAATAAATCCTTTCTAGATGTGCCTATTTATAAGCATGTTGTGTTTAACCTTCCAGCACTCTAATGTGAAATTTCCATGCATTCTTTTTGCTCTCTTTACAACTCTATTACCTTAAAAAACAAAACAAAACAAAACTCCGTGTAATTGATCTGTGGACTTCCCCCATTGACCAGCCTAAGGCTCCAGGAAAGCATGGAGGGAAGCCATCTTGGTCCTAAGTCTGATTCCACAGGAAATCTTCCCAAGGTCTCACCACCAAGGGCGACGTAGGAACACCTGTTTCACTTGGTAACTGGTTAGAAACACCGAAGCAGCTTTAGATGTTTCAAACAGGGACTTAGCTAATTATGAAATTATTTATTTAAAAGGCAAAGAGCAAGAGATGCACGTGCCATTGCTCAGAGCTCAGGGGCACATACTCTGAGAAGTTGGGATGCAGCTGTTGCTGGGGTCAGGAGCATCAGAAGAAAGCAAATGGCCTTCTAAAAGTCCACATCACTCCACCCCCGCCCCTGGCAGTGTCTAAGTGGACAATCAAGGGAGCACCGGAAACACAGTCATCAGGCTTCTAGCCCGTGTGATTCAGAGGAGAAAGTGTAATTGAAGGAAAGAAGCTAGTAGTTTCAGGTCAGAGGAGATTCTGTGCATACCTGGTTACTGGAGAGTCTGTGGCAGGGGCAGGTGGGTACATGAATGTGTGTAAATACATATGGAAGCCAGAGGTTGAAGTTGGAATCTCCTCCTCATTACTCTCATTGTTGCTGTTGTAGTTGTTGTTGTCTTTATAGTCTCCTCCTCCTCCTCCTTCTCCTCCTCCTCCTCCTCCTCCTCCTTCTCTTTCTTCATTTTGATATAGAGTCTTACTGAATCTGCAATTCACTCTTTTGGCTAGACTGGCTAGCTAGTAAACCGATGGTATCCTCTTGTCTCACTATTGACATCTCAGCCCCAGCACTGGGGCTATATGCTGCCACACCCAGTGTTTACATGGGTTCTGGGGATCCAAACTCAAGTCTTCATGCATGTGCAGTAACTGAGCCATTGCTGTATGTCACTGATTCTGAGATGTGAGCAAATGTCTTCTCACTCTAGATAGGGAACGTATGACAAACTAGAGATATCACCAAGATCTAACTTGATGAACCAAAGGGTTGTTTTGGG
This sequence comes from Mus pahari, assembly GCF_900095145.1. Taxonomy (NCBI): domain Eukaryota; kingdom Metazoa; phylum Chordata; class Mammalia; order Rodentia; family Muridae; genus Mus; species Mus pahari. The sequence goes on along the minus strand of NC_034603.1, from coordinate 22,825,413 downwards.
GTTACTTATAGGAGCAGAAATGACTGAAAGAGAGTTGCATCACCAAAACCTACCCCATCATAGGTGTCAGCTCAAGAAAGCCAGATCCTTGGAGCACACCACAGAGCCTACAAACAGGTCAACAGGTTGGAGAATGTCCTATCCTGGTGGCTCAGCTGGTCTCTTCTGTTAGTTTGATTGGTTTGAGTCTCTTCAGGTAGCTTGGCTTGTCTGAGAGTGTCTCTCAGCAGTGCTTACTGCATATAGAAGCTGAGGAAGGAGGAGCCTAGTGAATCTTGTCAATTTCAGGGACTTCCTGAAGCTTTTGAGTTGTTTAGGAAACATAAGGAGCTTCCCCGCACACTTTGAGCATCCTGTTTTTTCACCTCCCCTTTAGCATCCTATGGTTTAAGGAGCTTTCCTCCAAGATGGAAGATTTTAATCTGGGGGAAGGAGACAACAAGACTCTACTACACAGCAGCCATCTTTTTATGCTGTTTGCTTTTTCTGCATCTTGAAGATGGTGCTGTGGCCTCTCTTTTTAGTCTATTAATGAGAATGATGAATGACATTAAGTTTTCTTCTTGCTAAATATGACTTGATATCCTCTGTTATGCTTGTATCAAGGTGTAGGAACATACCTTTGTTCAGGGTCTTTTTACCCATTTACCCATTCTACTAATCCTTATAATCCTTCCCCTTCTTTCTCCTCTCTGTGTATGTGTGTGGTATATGTCTTTGTATGTGTTCATGTGTGCTCATGTGTGTGAGTCTCTCCCAGATGAGTCTCACATCTGGGAGAGACTTCATCCTGAGTTTTGCTTTCTAGAGTCCCACTCAGAGCCAATTTCCTTGGCGCTTCTGTTTTGACAGTTCTGCTGTTCTCTGGGGAGGGGAACCCTTCCTTTAGGTCACTGCTTTTCAGAGAAACTTATTAGTTTCATTCTCTGCTCCAAAGGGCCAAGGCTGTCTGTTATCTTCTCCTAGAACTGAGGAGCACAGCCCCAACTGTCAGGGTCAACATTTGTATCCGGTAATTTGCCTTCAGAGTAGCTAATGTATTTCCTGCCCTCAGGAGTGAGATATCATTTTTTTCTTCCTAGAAAGATTAAAAAAAAAAACAAAACAAAACTCCAGTTACAGATTTTAAGCATTTCTCTGTTTTGTTCATTATTTCTGAGATGAAAATTAATCTTGCCCTGGCTCTGTACATTTTTAACCTCATGGGATATGAAGACTCACGCCCGTAATTCCATGTTTGGGCTGCTTGCGTTGGCCAGCGTGAGATCCCTGTCTCAGCAAATGACAAAATAATAATGATGATAAGCTTAATCAGTAAAAGTTCAACCTGGGGCTGGACTGATGGTTCAGTGGTTAAGAGCACTTGATGAGTTTGCAGGACACCAGGGTTCAGGTCCCAGAGCCCATTGTGACAGCTCACAATTGCCTGTAATTCCAGAGCCAGGGCATCTGACACACTCTTCTGGTCTCCTCAGGCTCTTGCACACATTAGGTACGTGTAAACTCAAGACAGGACACACATGAAATTAAAATTTCAACCCCTTTCTACTCCTTAGACCTGCTCCTCCCTGTTAATTTATTTACTGTGTGGATTGGGGTGTGTGTGTGTGTGTGTGTGCGAGGTGTGAGTACCACAGTGCACATGTGGAGGTCAGAGGTCAACTTGTGGGACCTGGCTCTCTCCTTCTATTATGTAGGTTCTGAGGATCAAGCTCAGGTTGTTGGAGTTGGCAGCAAGCACCTTTACCCCCTGAGCCATCTCATCAACTCTAGACCTGTCTATATTCTCCTTTGCACTAATCTCAGGTACATATATTCCTTCCTCACCTCCCTAGTGCTGAGATGACAGGATGCACCACGTGATTACACATTTGTTAGATGAATGAGTCATAGCACCAGTCCACATTTGTGCAATGCAATGAAAGCCTAGTGCTTTGTTAGATGTCTAAACATTATCGCCCACTAATATTTCATCAGATGGGGATCTCGGTGTACTCCCCAGGCAGATCTCAAGCTCACGAGTCCAAATGACACTCCAGCCTCAGGCTCGTGAGGAGCTTGGGAGTACAGGAGTGCTCCATGAAGCTCAGCTCAATGTCTAGGTGAAACTGTGCTTTCTAGTCTTTTGTGCACACAGTACACAACTAACACTCACTCACTGGTGTGCATTGTCACATTGAAAGAATCGTGTCCATAGTGAGAGCTGGAGGCTGGGCCCCAGTTGTGGGAAAATGTTCAGAAAGGGGAATCGAGTTCTGGATTCTTTTCCCCTCGTGCCTTAGCAACGCCTTTGTGTGGGCAGTGATGACATGGTAAAGGAGCACGAGACAGTCCTTTTGTTGGCTTTGACACTCCTGCTTGCTTATTATAGTCAGGGGATGCTGTCTTCTGAAACCAGCAGCTAAAAACTCACACGCTTATGCATTCTCTCTAGGGGAAAAAAAAAATCCTCATATGTTGCAAAAACCTTGTCCATTTTTTTTTCTGTTTTTCTTTTTGAAAGAATCTCATGGCTTCCCTCATGGTGTTTTATCACAGCAATAGGAGCCCTAAGACAGTTGCTATTTAGCCAAGGATAACCTTGAATTTCTGATCCTGCTTCGACTCCCTGGGTGCTGAGATTACAGTCTGGACAAGCACATCCTGTTTAAAGGAATCTGGTCTCAAACTTAGGTCTTTGTGCACTCTACGGACTGGGCACACCCCATGCATTTCTTTCTGAAATTTTAGGATTCATTTGTTGTCAACAGTTCTCCTTTGAGTCACTTGCAACCCCAGTGCCAGAAAGACTGGATTGGATAAGCACTCAGAGTACCTCCCACAGGGTCACCTTCCTCTGTGTGCTCACCTTGAAGTTCCCAGGAGGACCCAAGGAAGAGAAAGGAAGAGAAGGGAAGGGTCCACTATAGGTTAAATCTCTTTAAATCTCTCTCTCTCTCTCTCTCTCTCTCTCTCTCTCTCTCTCTCTCTCTCTCTCTCCTTCTCTCCCTCTCTCTCTGCCCCCCCCGTGTATGTGTGTGTGCACATGTGAAAGAGAGAGAGAGAGAGAGAGAGAGAGAGAGAGAGAGAGAGAGAGAGAGAGAGCCATTCTATGCTAGGCACCTGCTCTTCCATAGAACCCACACCTCCACTCCACATGTGGACAGGTGTGTCTCAGGTGCAGTTCTTACAGACAGTTGGGAGCTACCTGATGTGGTTGCTAGGCATCAAACTTTGGCCCTCTGTTGGTCTTGGAGCTCATAGCCCTTAAGCCATCTCTCCTGCACACATACTCCCCATCTTGATCCGAATGATCTCCACATTTTAATTAAGCACAGGGCCCTGAGAATTAGCCAACTCCCCTCTGAGCATTTGGTAATTTCTGAAGTAATGAGAATGGAGAAGTTGTGCCGTCAGTAAAGTCCCTTGTAAGCTGAGCTGTGTCCTGGTGTTACCCTGGAGCTTTGTAATCTGTCCCGACCAGTGGACTTTGATGTGGAGACAGTTTTTCTTTGTCTGTGAGTAGTTCCTGCTCCTGGATCACACCTGTACTTTATACCTTTACAGGGCCCGTAGTTGGGCAACCATCCTTGCACATCAGGCTACTGGATCAGTGGACTCCAGGGAATTACTATCACCCAGGAGTCCCAGACTGAACCCAGGCCCAGCTAGACGGGGAGGGGTGTGGGGGGGTGGAGTTTACATCCCAGGAAGAGTTCTGATGACTTAGAGTCCACCTTGCAGGAGAGACTGCAGCCCAGTGAGTGATGCTGGGCAGGCCACATCTCCACCAGGACTTTTAGCTTTAACCCTAAGTCTCATGCCAGTACCCCACAGTTGAATTCAGAGGTCACTGTCCCCTCCTCCCCCTTATTTACTTCTCTTCACAATCTGGGCCACACCGAGGAACCCTCTTTCTCTGCTTCTCACTAACACTTGCTTCATAGAGTTTTGGGATCGATGGCTAAGCCAGGCTTTCACCCTAAAAATTCCAGTTAGATCCCGACAACAATGGATGCCAGGAGGTGATGCACTAGAAAGGAGCCGTGAGCCTAGAAGTCAGTGAACTCTCATTTCTCCCAGGGAAGATCTGAAGTTGAAAACAAGTGGATGAAAAAAAATCTGACTGTACACATCTTTTTAAGTGTAAGAAAGCTGATCCAGTGTAATGATCACAGATTCTGGGGCGGGAAGTTACCAGGGGCAGTAACCCATGAGGATAAAGTATCCAGGTCTGTTTACCAAGGATGCTATAGCAACTCAGACTCTGTGTGGACTTATCTCGCCATCAACATATAAAATGCAGAAAATGCAAGACAGAGACTCCGGGGAAGAGAAGCGTCTGAAGGGAAAGCAAACATTGACAGAGCCACAAGTACAATCAGACAAGTCGTGACCCAAGTGGGGCAGGTGACATTAATCCACCTCTCAGTGTGGACAGGATGAGCAAGCTCAACATATCAGAAAAGAGGGCTGAAGAGATGCCTCCATTCTCACATACAGGGGGATCAGAAAACCCACCAAAAAAAAGCAGATCCCCTAGGACCATGGGAAAGCTCAACAGAGGAGTGGAAGAGAGAGCTCGCTGATCTATCAGAGGCCTTGAGTTCAGATCCTGCACCTACCTCAAGTTGGTCACAAATACCTGCAACTCCAGCTCCAAGGGAGCTGGTTTCCATGGGTATCTGCACACACACACACACACACACACACACACCACACACACACACCCAAGAAATCCTTAAACAAACAATAAAAGCTGGACATGGTGACACATGGAGTGCCTGTGCTAGAGGTGGGGCAGAGGCAGGTGGTTTCTCTTTGGTTAGTCAGCTTAGCCAAATCATGAGGTTCAGGTTCAGTGACAGACCCTGTTTCAGAGAGTAATCTAGAGAGGGCCAGTGAGGTGGTTCGGGGAGTAAAAGTGCTTGTTGGACAACCTGAGGACAGCCCGTTCCATTCCTGGGGAACCAGGAAAAGGCGGAAGGACTGAACTCACTCCACCAGGTTGTCCTCTGACCTCCACACATGCACATGGCATGCACACAGACACGCACATATGATAAATTCAGAAGGGCTGGAACTGCCTATGCATGCCCCGGGCCTGGCTTTACACAATACGATTGGCAGAGTTGGATTAGTGGGCACATGAAGACCACTGTGCCTCCCACTGCTGAAAGCATACGTATATCAGGCTCATGAAGAACATCCTCAAAAATCAGAAATGAACTGGGTCAAGTATATTGGGTCCTAGGTGGAGCAGAAGGCCAAGGGGTTGGCTAACCCAGAAGCCAGCGGGATGACCAGAAAGTGCCAGGATCCCAAGAGCAAAAGAGGCTGGAGAGGGATTTGTTCCGGACCCTCTTGGCTGCAGTTCTAGCAGTGAGGTCTGCTCACCCTCTAAACAAAATACTCAGAACTCTTTGAAGGAGGTGGGTTCACTACAAACCAACAAGCAAGGGGACTCAGGGAAACCACCAGAAGTGACAGCAAACACTGTTCCTAAAGCATACAGAGCAGGTTTAAGGACATAACTGCATACGGCAGCTTTAGGGGAACAGAGCAACAAGCTAATGGGGTGGGGATGGATGGACAAATGCAGCGGATTGCAGAATCCATGAGAGCCAGGAAAGGAGACAGACAATGTCTGGGAACCGGTACCCAACTATTTCTCCCAAAGAGGGGCCTCTGAGCATCTTCAAATTTGCTTCATTCTAGAGCTTACAGAAGTTATTAGCCTAGGTGTATGTTTTAAAGATTTATTTTGTTTTCATGCGTATGTATATGAGTGTATCTGTGTGTAGGTATGTGCACATGTGTGCAAGTACCCAAGAATGCCAAAAAAAAGGAGGGGGGCATCAGATCCCATGATGCTGGAGTTAAAGGTGGTTGTGTGCCACCTGATGCATGTGCTAGGAACTGAACTCAGATCCTCTGCAGGAGCAGCAACTGTTCTTAAGTGCCAAGCCATCTCTTCAGCCACTGTCACGGGTTTCTCTGATGTGTTTTTTGTCTTATATTACTTTTTCTTGCAGTTTTGGGGTATTCACCCAGGACCTCCCCATTGTTAAAACAAGAGTTCTTCACCTCAGCTACACCTTCTTGCCTGGTCTTTTTTCTCTCTCTTTCTTTCTTTCTTTCTTTCTTTCTTTCTTTCTTTCTTTCTTTCTTTCTTTCTTTCTTTCTTTCTTTCCTTCCTTCCTTCCTTCCTTCCTTCCTTCCTTCCTTCCTCCCTCCCTTCTTTCCTTCCCATATTATTTGTAGTCTATGTGGTTCTTTCTCTGGGTAACCCTGGTTGTCTTTGAACTCACTGTGTAGACCGGGCTGGCCTCGAGTTCAGAGATCTGCCTGCCTCTGCCTCCCGTGCTGGGGTTAAAAGCGTGTGCCACCACTGCCCTGGCATCTTTGTGGTTCTTAAGTGTGTGTGTCACAAGTTTCAGCTTGACACAAACCTCGAGACACCTGAGAAGAGGGAAACCTCAAAAGAGGAATTGCCTAGATCAGAGCGATCCCGTGGCCATGCCTGTGCGGCATTTCCTTAATCGCGTGTCGATGTTGGAGGACCCAGCCCAGGATGGGCAGCACCATCCCTAGGCAGGAGGGTCTGGGCTGTATTAGAAAGGTAGCTGAGCATCAAGCCACTAAGCAGTGTTCCTCCATGGTTTCTGCTTCAAGCTCCTGTTCTACCTTGATTCCCCTTGATGATAGACAGTAACCAGTAAGCTAAGCAAACTCTTTCCTCCCCAAATTGGCTTTGGTCAGTGTCTTACCACAGCAACAGAGAAGCAAACTAGAACAGTGTTCGGTTGCCAGTTGCAGCGATCGATAGGGATGTTCTGAAATGGGAAGGACTGGCAGGATCCGTTCAGTGTCAGAGGGCCGGTGGTTTCTATGACAACCGGCCAGGTTCACAGACTGGAAGAGCTGCTGCTTGTGAGGCTGTACAGTCAAGTAAGGTGTTGGACCAAGAAGGCAAAAGCACTTCCCTTTTTCACACCAGGCGATAGATGTGGGCTGCCCACATGCTCTTCCTGTCTAACAGTCTTGGTAGGAGCTGCTTAGGGGAGGCAGCTTGCTTACTGTGATCCACTGAGAGTTTAAATGGATCATCTCGTGATTCGATGCTTCCCACGTATTAGAGTCACCTGGCTAACTACTGAGATGATTCCAACGTCAGGTGAATTATCTTTCTTTGTTTAAACTGTTTTTTGTTTGTTTGTTTGTTTTGTTTTGCTTTTTTGTTAATGTCTGAGACAGGGTCTCAGGCAGTACAGACTGGCCTTGAATACCTGGTTTCCTCCTGCCTCTATAAAGGCCAAATGCTAGACTGACAATGTGCCATTCTGACTGGCAGATATTCTTAAACATATTAATTGGGCCTTTACTTTCCCCCTCCCCCATCTTTGGTTAAAAGTAACATTCCTTTAATATCAGAATTTATGACATTTGCATTTTTCTTTAACCAGAACCATTTATAATCTCTCTTTTAGTCTCTTCTTGTCTGAATGAATTTGGAAATGACAAATTGCTACATCATTCATTTCCCTGTTGGCTGATAATAAACCCTCAGACAGATTGTTCAAGAAGAACTCATGGGACCAGGGATGTGGCTCATCTGGTAGAGTTCTTGTCTAACATACCAAAAACTGGGTTCATTCCCAGTACCATGCAAATGGAGTACGCTGGTGCTTGACTATAATTTTAACACTGAGAGATGAAGGCAGTTCACCTTTTCTTTAGCTATATATCAAGTTCAATGCTAGCCTGGGCTACATGAGATCATGTCTCAAAAAAGAAAAGAACAAAAACCAAGAAGGAGGCTGGGTGGTGGTGATTGGCAGAGGCAGGTGGATCTCTGAGTTTGAGGCCAGCCTGGTCTACAGAGCAAGTGCTAGGATAGCCAGGGTTACACAGAGAAACCCTATCTTGAAAAACCAAACCAAATCAAAAAACCCAAGAAGGAATTAATAGAGCTGGAGGTGATGGTCTTTGCCTGTGACTCCAGCACTCGGAAGGCAGAGGGAAGAGAATGGCCGTTTGAATCCATGTGGATTGCATAGCCAGAGCCAGGGGGCAGGAGAGAGGGAGGGAAAGCCAGTAAGCAAAGGGACTGGCCGTGGGACCTGAAGGGGGAAGAGAGAGCAACTCCACAGAGTTGTCCTCTGAATTCCGCATGGCTCCATGGCACCTGCTTCCTGGTCACACTCACATATATAATAAAAGAAACTATTGGAATATATCTTATAAAGGGTATATTTTCTGAATTGTTCTACATTCAGAACTGTAACTCTGTTGCTTTTATATCCTCTTGCCACCTGAAAAAACAAAAAACAAACAAACAAACAAAACAATTTAAGCCAACATAAAATGGTTCATCCACACTCTCCACACTCTCTTTCCCCAAGGCCTGTGAATCCCAGAAGATTACTTTATTTACTATCTAATCAGGGCCGTGGAGAAATCTAAGACACAATTAGTGTGACGTAAGCTTTTACCGGGACAAACAAAATCTCTTTCTTTCTAATCACTCTGTGTGTGTGTGTGTGTGTGTGTGTGTGTGCGCGCGCGCACGCGCGCGCGCGCTTGTGTGTGTGGTATGTCAGGGTTCATGCATGTGTAGAGGTCAGAAGACAACTTGCTGAAGTTGGATTTCTCTTATACCATTTGGGTCCAGGACTCAAACTCAGGTCATCAGGCACAGCAACAAGGCGCCGAGCACTTTGAGCCATGTTGCTGCCCCCCCCCTTTTTTTCTGTATTAGTTAGGTAGTTATTCCCTCCCCCACCCCAGTAATATTTTATAAGATGCTATGATGGTTCCTCTTTCACTTTAACTCATCTGGGTGTGAACAGGGCTGTGGGGGCCGGTTGTTATTGCTTATGTAATGAAGACTGTGGTGAGGCCGTGTGCCAGGCTACCAGACATCCCCCTTTGCATCCATCCCTTCTGTAAACACCGTCCTCAGTAGGAAGTGCCCCACATCACCATGTTGAATGCTCGCTGCCATAACTCTTTGTCTGACTGAAATTAGTGTGACTATAACTACTTTTTACGAGCTCAGTGCTATTTCCTGATGAACCTTTAAAGCTGTCAAAGTATGTTTTAGATAAGCCTAAAGCCTGGCCTGGTGGCACACACCTATAATCCCAGCATTTAGCAAGCAGAGGCAGGAGGCCCAGGAATTCTAGACTAGCACGAGCCCACATAGTGAATTCAAAGCAACTGTTGTCTACATGAGACCCTGTTCTCCGCACTCCCAAAAGCATAAAAATATATCATTTGGTTAATGACTCTAACTGGACCACAGTTCTTCATAGGAAGAACCCAAGTCAGGCCCAGAACTAGAACAAGAACCGAGGAGATATCTCTGTGGGTAAGAGCACTTCGGTGCAAACATGAAGACCTGAGTTTGAATCCCAGTCCCTACATAAAACAACTGGTGTGGCTATCGATGCCTGTAGCCCCAGAGCTGTGAGTGTCAGAGCAAGAGGACCCTCGAGGCTTGCTGGCTGCCAGTCTAGCTCTAAGTTCAATGAGAGGCCCTGCCTCAAGGGCATAAGGTAAAGAGTGAACAGCAAGACACACGGCATCTCCTCTGGCCTCTGAAAGCATACTTACTCCACCAACTCCACACAGGTGTACACACACACACATGTACACATGCATGCATGCATGCACATACACCACTCCAGGTTCAGTTTAAGACTCTGTCTCAGGCCAGGTAGTGGTGGTACATGCCTCTAATCCTAGCACCCTAGAGGCAGAGGCAGAGGCAGAGGCAGAGGCAGAGGCAGAGGCAGAGGCAGAGGCAGAGGCAGAGGCAGAGGCAGAGGCAGAGGCAGAGGCAGACGCAGAGG
>NC_034603.1:22800285-22815234 GCF_900095145.1 Mus pahari | reverse complement strand
TCTGAGTTTGAGGCTAGCCTAATCTCCAGAGTGAGTTCCAGGACAGTCAGGGCTACACAGAGAAACCCTGTCTCAAAACCCAAAGACAATCAAAAAGACCCTGTTTCAAAAAAAATAAAAAAAAGTAAAATAAAGTGGAGAACATTTGAGGAAAACACTCAGAGTTGACCTCTGGGCTGTACATGCGTGCTTGCATGGGCAACCACACCCACATATACAGACACGTACGTATACATGCACACACATACACAAAAGGGAAAGAAAGAAGTGGGTAATTGGCTGGGCGTGGTGGCGCACACCTTTAATCCCAGCACTTGGGAGGCAGAGGCAGGCAGATTTCTGAGTTCGCAGGCCAGCCTGGTCTACAGAGTGAGTTCCAGGACAGCCAGGGCTACACAGAGAAACCCTGTCTCAAACAACAACAACAACAACAAACAAAGAAGTGGGTAATTGGACTCCTACTTTATGTTACATTTCAAAGCTACTCCATTTGATTTGGTGACTTATTGTCAAAAATGAAATGAAATAGGGTCTCACTTATGTGTCCCTGGATGGCCTGGAACTCACAGAAATCCACCTGCCTCTGTCTCTTTATCACTGGGATTAAAGGCAAGTACCACCAAGCCTGGCTCAAAACAAAACAGTAATAAATGCTTCCTAATAAACATTTCTTAAACTGCATATTACACTCAGTGTTACTGTTAGTATTCACTCTTTTTTTTTTTTGAGTCAAGGTCTCAAGTGGCTAAGGATGTCCTTAACCTTACTATGCAGCTAAGAAAGAACTTGAGCCACTCTCCTGAGATCTGGAGTGAGGGGGAGGGAGCCCTGAACTTCTTATAGAGTTGAAAGCAATGCTTGAAAGCTGAGCCTTCTGGGCTGGGGCTGGGACTCAGTGGTAAACACTTGCAAGGCCCTGGGTTCAGTTTCCCGGGAATGAAAGGAGAGGGCTGGTGAGATGGCTCAGCAGGTAGAGCTGGTTGTCAGTACATCAGTGTCAGTACATCATCAGTATGTCTGACTACCTGAGTTTCATCCTTGGGACTCAAATGGTGAAAGAAAGAAAGAAAAAAACTTTGAGTATTTTTTTCTTTTTCCTTTTCTTTTTCTTTCTTTTCCTTTTCGTCTTTCTTTCTTTCTTTCTTTCTTTCTTTCTTTCTTTCTTTCTTTCTTTCTTTCTTCTTTCTTTCTTTCTTTCTTTCTTTTACCTTCAAAAGCATACCGTGGCACATGCCTTTCCCTCCAAAAACCAAAACCAAAGCCAAAACCCAAAAAATTCCAAAAAAAAAAAAAAAAAAAAAAAAAAATAAAAAAAAAAAAAAAAAACAAAAATAAAAAAAAAATGACCATGATCATGATCGGATACCTAATAAAACCATCTTTTCAAAGGATTCGGAAAGGCATGCAGGAGGCTTGAGTATGTGTTGCTAAGTGAAACNTCTTTCTTTCTTTCTTTCTTTCTTTCTTTCTTTCTTTCTTTCTTTCTTTCTTCTTTCTTTCTTTCTTTCTTTCTTTTACCTTCAAAAGCATACCGGTTCAAGGTCAGCCTGGTCTGCATGGAGAGTTCTAGGTCAACCAGGGCTACATATTAAGAAAAAAAAAAAAAAAAAAAAAAAATCAAAGACAAAACAAAAAACAAAAATCCCAAAACAATGATCATGATCATGATCATATACCTAATAAAACCATCTTTTCAAAGGATTCGGAAAGGCATGCAGGAGGCTTGAGTATGTGTTGCTAAGTGAAACAAGCAAACCAGGAAATCCAACTGTGCGACTCTGGCTCCATGACAATCTGGAAAGAGGCTAAGCTGAGGACACAGGAAGGCCAGTGCTTTCCAGAGACGGTGGGGAGGGTGAGGGAAAGGGCTGGGTATGTAGAACATAGGGAATTTTTGAGCTGCGAATCTCTTCTGGATGAGACTGGAGTGGGTGGGTGTGTGGTGGGGTGTCAAAACAGTTGTCAAAAAAACAAAATGTTCAACAAAGAGAGTAGCTTAAATTATGTTAGCTGCAGCTAACAATAGCATGTGCTGGGCAGGCTGCCACATGTGTTCTCCCATGAGGCCTGCTGAAACACAGTGAGCTCCAGGACTCTGTGAGCAATGAAGTACATTGTCTCACAACACAGCAACAAATAAAGTAAAAACATGTATATATGCAATTGATTGTAAAAATGAATACTGAACTAATGCAAGCGGCAACAAAGGGAAAGGATGGGGCTAAAGAGAATGCTAGGGTGCTTAAGAGCATCATCTGCTCTTCCAGAGGACCCAAGTTCTGTTCCCAGCACCCAATGTCCTTTCACTTTTGATCCCCCTGGCTGCAGATCTTGAGTGCTGGGATTGTAGGCATGCACGACTGTATTATTTTCTCTTCTGTTGCTGTGACAAGAGACCATGACCAAGGCAACTTATAAAAGAAAGCCTTGGCTTGGTACCCTGGTTTCAGAGGGTTACAGTCCATCATGGTGGGGAATTGTGGCAGCGACGAGCATAAGACATGGTGGCTGGGGCAGCCCCCAAGAGCTCACATTTCAGTCTTCCAGCAAGAGGGAGAGAGGCACACTGGGAAGGTTGCAAGTCTTTTGAAACTTCAAAGCCCACCCCCAGTGACACACCTCTTCTGACAAGGCCACACCTCCTAATTCTTCCCAAATTGTTCCACCAGCTAGGCACCAACTACTTGAGAGTATGAGCCTAGAGGTGCCATTCTCATCCAAACCACTACAGCTACCATGTCTGCTTTTAGAGGCAGCTGGGGTCACACCAAGGACTTTGTGTATACTCAGGAAGCATTCCATCAACAGATTCACATCCTTAGCTCCTTAAAATGTACTTTAAAGGAATTTATAGGCACAGTGGAACCACATGAAACAAGTCTAAGAAAGTATTAAAATGATGTAACTACTTGTCGGTTTTGGGCTTTTGAAGATTTTTAAATTTTTATTTGTGTGTGTGTGCGTACGTATATGCACAAATTGTGCAGGTGCCCATAGAGGACAGAAGAAGGCATCTGGTCCCCTGGAGCTGCAGTTACAAAACACTCTTATCCACTGAACCATCTCGCTAGCCCTGTAGCCAAGGCTAGCCTCTGAGTGACCCTTCTGGTCCCACATCCTGAATCCTGGAATTATAGGCATGTGCCACCACACCCAGCTCTCTGGACATTCTTAACAACTAATTCACTTGTTGTACTAGTCATATATCTCATTCATTGTTTTACAGTTTGTCAGTTAATGAAAAATGAAGTTAGAATTGAAATAATTTCTTGATAAGCAAAAGAATGTTGGGCAGGGCTTACCTAAGATAGGAAGCTATGTTGAGAGCTTCTGTAGGCGGCTCCTCCCCCCCCCCCCCAGGTCAGGAAATTCCTGTGGAGAGGATTTTTCTAGTATAGACAACCAATTTCATGAAAACTTATGTGTTTTCCACATTTAAAAACTTCCCAGGAATTAGCAAAACTGTGAAACTGTTAACATCGGATCAAATGAGTTCATTTTCTTTCTCAAAGTGTCTTCTAAGAGGTTCTAAGATGAAAAATCAAACCAAAACCAAAAAAACAAACCAGTACTGGTCCATTGTGTCTTTAAAAGATTTATTTTTATCTTTATGTGCACGAGTGTTTGCCTGCTTATATGTGTGTACATCACATGTATGTTGTGTCCATAGAAGCCAGAAGAGGACATTGCATGCCCTGGGACTGGAGTGGCAAGCTGTTGTGTGAATCCTGGGACCCAAATCCAGGTTCTCTGGAAGAGCGTCCAGTACTCTCAACCATGAGCCATATCTCCAACCGGATTCCCACATTTGTATCACTGTATTTGCCTTACCTTTTAGTAGAATGGAATATTTGCAGAAAGGAAACATGAAAAAAGAAAGAAAAGGTTGTCTGGGAGACTAGATACACAAACAACAGAATATGGTATGGAAATTACCTTGTCTTGGCTGCATCTTGTGTGCGCCATTACCGTTCATGAGGAAAGAATCCTAACTATTGGCAAACTGTTCAGATTAGCCAAAACAAGCCAGAGAGCAGAGCACAGAGGTGCACATCTGTAATCCAAGCACTCAGGAGGTGGACACAGGAAGACTGGGAAATCAAGGTTCTCCTTGACTAAGCAACAAGTTAGAGGCTAGCTTGGGTTACATGAAGCCCTGACTCCAAAATTAATAATTACATAAATAAAGCAGGAGGGATGGGTTTTTAGGCCTAGGGTAGAACAGTTTGTACTGAGACCAGGCCTTGGGTTTGAGCTCTATTGTGACAGCAAACAGATGAAGACAGAAACCAGAAGGAAAGTAACCTGCAGAACAGCTGAGGGAACAGAACAGCGGACACAGCCACGACGCCCCTTCCGAGCTCTTAAATTCCGCCGTTTATGAATGAGGAGCTTATCAAGGAAATACATGAAGCAATGCAAACTTAAAGTGCAAAGGTTATGCATGAGACATTAACCCTGACTCCATAAATGTCACTCTCTTTGGTTTATGAGTTGTCGGCGTATGTAAGCCCAGGGGTGTGCAGGTGCCTGTGTGTGTCAGTTCAAATTGATGGTTGGATGTATGTCTTCTATTGTTCTATACCTTTTTATTTATTTAGTAATTTATTATTATTATTTATTATTAATTAGGCTGCCAGTGAAACTGAAACTTGCAGTTTTAGCTAGCCTGGCTGTCCAGCATGACCCAGAATCAATCTCTCTCTCTCTCTCTCTCTCTCTCTCTCTCTCTCTCTGTGTGTGTGTGTGTGTGTGTGTGTGTGTGTCCCTGGCACTGGGGTTAGGGGCACTTCCTACAGTACCTTGCTTTTACGTGTGTTCTGAAGATCCAGACTCATGTTTGTATAGCAGACACTTAACCCACTGAGCTAAACTGCAACCTCCGAGCTACATCACTGACTCACTTGGTCTTTGTGCCTGACTCATTTATTCTCTCCAGCTAACTTCAGGCACCTTACTGTAATCTTATCCCTGTCTCAGAATTCCCAGCGTTGTTTCCTGTCTACACACACACACACACACACACACACACACACACACACACTTCACACCATGCACTCAGTCACTAACTCTCATCACATTTTCTCACGGCTCTCTGAGTTGACACATGGTTCTTCCACACTTAAAGACATCCATCCCCATTTTGGTAATTCCTCTAAATTGCATCCTGTCCTTTAGGAATCCTTTCTGGACTTTCAGAGCTGGAGTCCAATGTTCTTCATCAGAACTTTGACTAGAATACTTAGCAAAGCAACTTCCTCCTCACACAGCATCATGGAGCCGGAAGCTGTGGTTGCAACATCTTGATTCAGCAGCTTCCTGACAGATTGGGAGGAAGGAGGCTGCAGAGCCAAGGGCAGAGGGTGACTAGTCATCCCTGGGAAGGCTGGCTTGTAGTCACAGTCAAGACCAAGAGCTGTCTTCTCAATGCGCTGTTAGAAGCAGTTAAGAGGCAAGACATTTGTGGTCCAAGGGGTAAGCCTGAGAAGACCTCAGAGGCAGAGTGGGCAGGAGTAGGGTGAGGAGGTCAGAGATGCTGTGTAGATCCTTATATTGATCTTCAGTTTTCTCCACTCCTCATACAATAGACAACAAATGTCATTGAGTTGAATTGAATTGGACCCTGCTAACTCTCTTAAAGAACATCATTTAAAATTATTCTTACTATTACTATTATTATTATTACTACTACTATTATTTGTGTGTGTGTGTGTGTGTGTGTGTGTGTGTGTGTATGTGCAGGTATTTGTGAGGGCCAGAAGAGAATGTCGGATTCCCTGGAGCTGGAGTTACAGGTGGTTGTGAGGTGGTAATGTGGGTGCTGAGAACTGAACTTGGGTCCTCTGGAAGAGCAGTGTGCACCCTTAACCACTGGGCCATCTCTCTAGACGGATCCTCCCTTCCTCTCTTCTTCCTTCCTTTGTTTCTTTCTTACTTTTGTGTGTATGAATGTGTGTGTTGGTGTGTACTCGTGCCACAGTGCATGCACAGATGTCGGAGGACCACTTGTGGAAGATGAACTTGTCTTTCTACCTTGCAGGTCCTGGGTGTAGCTGAGGTTGTCAGACTTGGTAGCAAGCAACTTTACCTACCAAGTCATCTCGCAGACCTATGGACTATTCCTGTGTAGTGGCGCACACATGATTTCCTAGCACTCAGGAGGCATAGCGAGGGAATTCTCCACAAGTTCAAGGCTATATTTTCTGGTAATCCCTCACGGGCTTTTTCATTGTGCTGCCTTGCATTATACATATATGGATGTGACCTATTTTTTTTTCTACCTGAGTCACTGGAAGAAGACTACTGCTTTGAATCATCTTTGAAGGTCCCTTGGGGCCTTAGGTTTAGCTGAAGTACCGAGGAGTATTTATATGTGCATGATGTATGTACGTATGTATGTATGTTATTTGAGACAGGGTCTTAATATGTAGGCCCAAACTGATTTTAAACATTCCATCTTTCTGCCTCTGTCCTCTCTAGTGCTAGGATAACAGGCATGTGCTGCCACATCTGATGAATGTGTGTAGGTAGAAATAATGAGTGTGGCCAGGGGCAATGGTACTTACCTTTAATCCCAGCACTCAGGAGGCAAGGGCGAGCAGATCTCTGTGAATCTGAGGCCAGCATAGTCTATATAGTGAATTCCAGGGCAGCCAGGGCTACACAGAGAGACCCTGACTCAAAAAACAAACAAACAAACAAACAAACAAACAAACAAAGTAATGAGTGTATGTGCTTGTAGTGCATGCTTGTTTTACTGTTTTCAGACCTTAGTTTTGCACACTGGTTATACTGATTGAGAAAAAAACAAACATGTGGGCTCTCAGAGTTTATTTCAAGGCCTGTGAGGATAGTAAACGTTTAGTCAACAGGTGGTTATTTTAGAGACCAGTATATGCTCTCCCGAGACTTCATAGTTTCTGGGGACCACTCTTCTTTGCTTTTATTTCTTCATGTTATGAAATCTGAAATCAGAAATCAGAAATCAGTGCATTGCTTACACCCTGACCCTCTGATTGAAGTGTGGGTCTTTACAACTAAGAACCAATGGCTTGAAAAAACTCTTTTTTTGTTTTGTTTTGTTTTATTTTGTTTTGTTTTTCGAGACAGGGTTTCTTTATATAGCCCTGGCTGTCCTGGAACTCACTATTTAGACCAAGCTGGCCTTGAACTCAGAAATCCACCTGCCGCTGCCTCCCAAGTGCTAGGATTAAAGGCGTGTGCCACCACTGCCCCGCTTGGTCTTTATCAGAGTGTAATGTATATGTATGTATATTCTCATATATCTGTAGTTATTCGCTTACCCTTAATGTATGCTTATTTTATAATTTATGAAGAATGAAAGAAATTCGATTGAAATATTTCTTTAAATGTCTAATACTGAATTGGCCAGTCTCATGCCCATAGCTTCATGTTGCCATTGAACCCCTGAACATAAACACTTTAAGCTGAGATACGTTGTGAATAGTAAAACAAAACAAAGCACATGAAGCAAATGAGATGGCTCAGCAGGAAAAGGAGCTTTTCACCAACCCTGATGTCCTGAGTTCAACCCCTGGAAGGACAGAACTCGTTCCTACAAGCTCCATATGTGTACCTTGACACACCACTGCATCATGAACTTATATACTGTCTTGGTTATCATTCACTGTTGACAGAACCTAGAGTCACCCAGGGAAAGATGTCTCAGTTGAGCAATTGTCTTTACCACACGGATAAACTGTGGACTTGACTGGCAGACATTGTCTTATTTTTTTTAATTAATTAATTAATTTATTTATTATATGTAAGTATACTGTAGCTGTCTTCAGACACTCCAGAAGAGGGCGTCAGATCTTGTTATGGATGGTTGTGGGCCACCATATGGTTGCTGGGATTTGAACTCAGGACCTTTGGAAGAACAGTCAGTGCTCTTACCCGCTGAGCCATCTCACTAGTCCCAGACATTGTCTTAATTGATATAGAAAGGCCATACAATGGACAGGTCCTGGGCTGTATAAGAAAGCTAGCTGAATGAATGATTGACTTCTGGGAAAAAGAAAGTCACTTTTCTTTAAGGATGTGGCTCCTGGCAGGTCAGTCATACCTCAATGGGTGACTTCACATCAGGTTTGTATGGGTAGCACACATTTGAGTTCATGGGTCATTAAAAAAAAAAAAAAAAAAGAGGTTGTGGGGCATTGGGGGTTAGAGAGGTGAGGGTGGGTCTGGGAGGGGTGAGGAGGAGGGGATGGGATCAACTATGTCCTATGAGATGCTCAAAGAATTAATTTAAAGAGCAGGTGTGGTCTACCTAACCATGAGAGTGAGCCTGTAGGAAAACATCCCCCAGCTCTCTGTTGGGCTTTAACTGTGAGTGAGTTTCCTGGTCCAAGGAAACACTGCCTGGAGTTCCTGTCCTGACTTCCTTCAGTGGTGGACTGTGACCTGGAAGTACAAGCTGAAATGAACACTTTCTTCCCCTAAAGTGGAATTTTTCTTTTTTAAATGCAGAAACAGAAAGCAAATGCTAGAACACACACACACACACACACACACACACACACTGAATAAAAATTTAAAGTACATGCTGAATTTTGAAGTCTTATTTTTTAAACAATGTAAGATGTATATGAATGAAAATGAGGACAGGGATGCTCTTAGGTGTGGCTGAGGAGAAGGTTTTTATTGTAGGTAAGAGGGAGAAAACAGCCGGGCGGTGGTGGCACACGCCTTTAATCCCAGCACTTGGGAGGCAGAGGCAGGCGGATTGCTGAGTTCGAGGTCAGCCTGGACTACAGCGTGAGTTCTAGGACAGCCAGGGCTACACAGGGAAACCCTGTCTCAAAAATAAAAAAAAAAAAAAAAGAGGGAGAAAACAGAGGCTTCTGGAAGGATCCAGATTTAACTAGGCTGTGAAAGGAGAGAATGGGGAAGAGCAAGAGGAAGAGCAAGAGGGGATGGGGGAAGAGAACCAAGAGGATCAAGAGAGCAAGTGGTCAGAATGGCTGCATTTTATAGGAGAGAGAAGCTGAGGGGAGGGAGGTGAAGCCCAGCTTCTGGGCTGAAGAGGTTTCCGGTGGGGGTGGGGTAAGAAGTGCTGGGTGGAGCCACAGGAACTGAGTGACTCTTGTCCCGGGTTTCTTTGGGGCCTGACAGTATCTTGAGTACATTTTATATGGACTACGTGCTGAATGATAAGTTTGGGGTCCTGGGTGACTTAAACTAGTTCTCAAGTCTATTTCGTGGTTCTTTTTTACGTTTTTTTTTATTTTTTTTTTTCCATGTGGCTTCCATAGAGTTTAAAGCTGCCTCTATTGTCTTGTGAGCCTGTCCTTTGTCCTTCCTTTTCAAAGACTGGTACCGTATATTACCAGAAAACTTACCACCACTCACAGGTTTGAGGACTTAATGGCTGCTGCTTCAAAATGAAGTTACATTTGATAATGTTTTACCTAGATGAAAATAAGACCAGATATGTTAAATTCTCAGGAAAAAATTTGCCATAATTTTCTCTTATCTAATCATAAGCAGATAAGCCAGGCCCGTGGAAAAAGTGCAAGTATTGGTCCATCCATTCTTGTGGCTTGACCATAGGATGGGAACTCAGTCATGCTCTTGAGGCTTCCACCTGCCTCTCAGCTATGTAAAGGATTAACGCCAGGGGCTGTGCTAGCTTTCGATGACTGTAGAGCCGATTGATGAAAGTTTAGTGACCTGAAACAACACCCGTTCATTAGCTTGTATTCCCTGTATGTTAGAAGTTCAGTGCACCGGGGCCAGAGTGTCTGCTGGTGGTTCCCTGTCTTTGGTGTCACAGGGTGAAATCAAGGTGTTTGCACGTCTTATTTCATCTGGAGGCTCCAGGTGGAGGGACTACCTCTTGCTCATTAGCAGGATCCAGTCAGTTCCTTGGGGGTATAGGACTTAGGTCCCTGTTCCCTTGCTAGCTGTCAGTCATTGATGACCAGTCTCTGCTCTTAGGCTGTTTGCCTTTTTCTTTTGTTCAGTGCCTCAGCCCCCATCTAGGCAACAAGCCTAAGTCTCTCCAACTTCTCTTCCTGTCACTAGGCAGAGAAAGCCCTCCACTTTTAAAGGCTCCTGTCACTAAATCAGACCGACTGAAATAACCTCCTTTCAACTCAACTATGACAGCCAACTCCGTTATGGAGCCCCTCCCAGTCATAGGTTCTAGGGACGGAGGCAAGGGATGCTGGGAATACAGGTTAGTGCACTTTTAGCAGTCGGTCCGCCAGTGTCCTGGTCTTGTGATAGCATGAGTAACGATCAGAATGGTCATAGAAGGGAGCAAAGCGACAGAATCGGCCCGACAGTGTCCTGGTCATGTGATAGTGTAACGACCAGAATGGTCGCAGAAGGGAGCAGAGCACCAGAATCCTCCCAATTATGCAGCCTGGCTCGCGGGGAGGACTGAAGCGGAGCGAGAGCCGAGTTTCTGTGAGGCAATGGCCCCAGCTGGCTCAGGAGCACTACTGGGACAGGAAGGGGTCTGGTTTGCCATCTTCCTTCCCAGAGACACAGATCTCTGTGCTAGCAGGAAGTGACAACAGTCCTGTCTTACGTATAGAACACCAATCTCTTAAGTGCTTGAGGGCTACTCAGTGTCCTTTGCCCTCGTGCTAGAGCTCCAATACATGGAGATGGAAATCCCACTGCCTCTCCACTGCTCACCGGCCCCCACTGCCACAGGCTCCTGCTGTCCACTCCAAAACTGGAGTCAGTTCTGCTGCTCCTCTGAGCCAAGGAGCCTTTTCCAGGTACAGGCCAGAGCATCTTGCTCTAGACTGGAGCCTGGTGCTGAGTTGAATGGTCCTCCCGCATAGCCTTCACTCCTTTTGGACTTTAGCTTTTGGACTTACCTTTCCTTTTAGCTCTCTGAGAACACTCCCAATGTGCCAATTTCTGAACCTTTCTCATTAAGATTTGTGTCCTGTAAGCTGCCTTTTCTCTCTTTATTACCATTATTACTTATGTGTTAGGTATCACTTATATTTTTAAGTATTGTAAAAGTGATGATGATGATGATGATGATGATGATGATGATGATGATGATGGTGGTGGTGTAAGATCGCATGTGGCCCAATTTGGCATTAAACTCCCTCGGAGTGCTGACATTACAAGGATGTGCTCCTACTTCAGCTCACCTCTACTCTCCCACTCAGACAGCACTGGGGGGTTGGAGCCAGAGCTTTATGCAAGCTAGCTAGATAGGTCCTCTACCAACTGAACTATATCCTCAGCTATGGCCCGTACTTCGTGTGTGTTTTTGCATGTGTGTGCATGTTCATGTGTATGCATGGACTTGGAAAGGTCGAAGTTCAATCAGACCTCAGGTGTTTTGCCTCAGGGGTCACCCACATTTTTTTTTTAAATCGTTGCAGTTTGCTTGTGTGCAAGCATCCTTGCATGCACGCATCCTCGCCGTGATACCCCTGTGAAAGCCAGAGAATGACTTGCAGGCGTTGCTTCTTTCCTTCTATCATGTAGGTCTCAGAAATCAACCTTGAGTCCCAAGGCCTAGCAGCGGGTGCCTTTACCCACTGGGACAGCCCTCTAGCACTGATGATTTATTTACCTTGATGTGTGTGAGTGTTTTGCCTCATGTATGTCTGTGTGCTACATGTGTGCCTGGTGTTTTTGGAGGCTAGAAGAGGGCATCTGGGGGCTGGTGAGATGGCTCGGCGGGTAAGAGCACCCGACTGCTCTTCTGAAGGTCCTGAGTTCAAATCCCAGCAACCACATGGTGGCTCACAACCATCTGTAAGGAAATCTGACTCTCTCTTCTGGAGTGTCTGAAGACAGCTACAGTGTACTTACATATAATAAATAAATAAATTAAAAAAAAAAAAAAAAGAAGAGGGCATCCGATCCTATGGAACTGGAGTTACAGAAGGTTTTGAGCCTCCTCTGCAAGAGAAGGAAGTGCCCTTAAATATTGAGCCACCTCTCCAGCCCCCTGTCTAGTGTTTTGAAAGAGGATCTCTCTCTCCCTTTTACCTGGAACATATTAACGCAGCCAGACTGGATGGCAGATGATTCCAGAGACCTACCTGTCTCCGCCTTCCCAGTGGTGATATCACAAATGCACATCTTGCTGTTTGACATGGATTCTGGGGGGTCAAACGCAGGTTCTCATCTCGTTTACCAACTGAGATTCCTCACTCATTTATAACTTAAACTTTCACTGAGAATTCATGCATGACAGCTATATTTACATCATGTCTACCCTGTCCTCTTTGCCTTCCAACTTTTTCTGTGTTCCTTTCACTCCCTCTCCAATTCACAGCCTCTTCTGTAATTATTAATGTTATATCCATATCCATATGTCTATGCACAGTGTGGTGGTTTGGAAGAAAATGGGCCCCATAGGCCCATAGGGTGTGGCCTTGTTGGGGGAAGTGGTCACTGGGGGTGGGCTTTGAGGTCTCAGATCCTCACACCGCACACAGTGAGGCAGTCACTTCCCACTGCCTGCAGATCCAGATGTAGAACTCTCAGCTGCCTTTCCAGTACCAAGCCTGCCTGCATGCTTCTATGCCACCCACGGTGACAATAATGATAATCCTCTGACCCGTAAGCCAGCCCCAGTGAAATGTTTTCCTTTGTCATGGTCATGGTGTCTCTTCGAAGTAATAAAACCTTAACTAGGACACACAGGCAAATAGATACAACCTATTGAGTCCATTTATGTGTGCACATCTTTGACCACTTCGGACTGGATTACTTATCAGAGACCAAGTCCCTGAAGAAAACTGATTTTCCTTTCAGTGCCTTTGGTTGTTTATAACCATTCATCTGGTGTGAGGCCTCATGAAATTGCCCCCATCCACAGAGGCCCATCAAGTCATTATGTAGGTCTTGTTTAGGCAACCAAATTGTTGAGATTCCATGGGTAGAGAATCCCTTTCATCGCTAGACACGGTCTAGCAGATGCCCTGGTCCTCTGGCTCTTACAGTCTTTCTGCCTCCTCTTCTTGAGATGTGGGGTTGCAGTATAAATATACCAGCTGGGGCTGGGCACCCACAGTCACTTAGTCTCTGCATTTTAACCAGTTGTGGATTTTTGTAATAGGCAATTTCTGTTGCAAAAAGACTCTAACCCTTAAAAGTTATTTCACATGTATGAGCATTTGCGTGTGTGCAAATATGTGCACTCACTGACATCAAAAGAAGATGGCAGATCCCCTGGAACTGGAACTAGAGATGATTGTGAGCCTCTGTGTGCATGCTGGGAATCGAACCCCGATCCTTGACAAGAACAAATGTTCTTAGCCATTGAGCCAACTCTCCCAAGAAGCTCCTTGATGAGAGATGGGAGATGAGAGATACACTTATCTGGGAGGGCTGGTACTCCCATTTAACTCATGTTTAACTTTTTCTCTTTTCTAAGACAGGGTCTGTCTATGTAGCTGTGGTTGGCTAAGAACTCACTACATAGACAGTGGTTCTCAACTGTCCTAATACTGTGACTCTTTAATACAGTTCCTCATGTTGTGATGACCCCCAACCATAACATTATTTCATTGCTATCTCACAACTGTAATTTTGCTACTGTTATGAATCATAATGCAATTATCTGATATTGACCCCTAAAGGGGTCTTGACCCACTAGTTGAGAACCACTGTTGTAGACCCAGCTGAGCTTGTAATCATAGACATTTCTACCTGCCTCTGTCTCCCTAGTGCTAGGATTAAAGGTGTATACCACCACACCCAGCTCCTCATATTTAACTCCAGTAAATGTATGAAGAAAATTTACTGCTCCTCATTGGGAAACTCTGTATATCTTGTATAAGTAGAGGTTAACAGGAAGGACAGAAGAGGGCTGCAGCTCAGTGGAATATCACTTGACTCAAATGCAGTATGCCCTAGGCTCAATCCTGCTTTAAAAAAAAAAAGAATAAAATAAACAAAAAAGTTTCTAGTTGCTGGTGATCACTGGTCTGATGATCTGACATATTGTAAAACCTCTCCCACCCCCTTTTCTGACTGTTCCCAAAGGCATTTTTTTTTATTACAGTTCTCAACTTTTTTGCTGGGCATAGTGGCATAAACTTTTAATCCCACAACTTGGGAGACAGAAGCAAGTGGATCTCTGTAAATTCAAGGTTAGTCTAATCAATCTATACAGTAAGTTTAAGACCACCTAGGGCTACATAGTGAGACCCTGTCTCAAACCAAACCAAACAAACAGAAAACCACAACAACAACACATGCTATTGAAGCTACAGAAGTTACATGGATAACTCAGACTTCTCTATCTTTGCTTCTCAGGAAGTGAGCTCCCTAATATTATCTTTCATAGTACCCCAAGTGTGTTCTTCATGGTATAGATATAGAAGTTGCCTCTTCTAACTGAACAGCTGACTGTCCCCTTTCACCCCAAATACGTGTCTGTAGAGATCTCTGTGACTCCTCTGTCTCCCTAAGGCTATGGTGTCCAGCTATGTGAGACTGACACGTGGGATTTCATGGAGGAAAAAGGCCAGGTTTTTCTAGCTTTCCCCAGCACTTGATATTGTATCTGGCACACAGTGGGCAGTCAATGACTGCTTGTGGTCTGGTGTTCAGTAAGGGCTGAAGTAGGCCTGAGAAGCAGGCTTGTGGTAAGTTCCTGTCACAGTGCTTCAGGCTATGACCTAAGTGGTCATTTTTTTTTTCCTGTCCTTACTGAGTTCCACATGTTTTTCTCAAGTCGTGATTCACCTGCCATGTGTCCGTTATCCTGCCAGCTAACTGGCTAAGATATTTGCTCTTTTATGTCATTTGACTGAGCTATAGATCAGCAAATGTGAGGTCCTGTGTCCCAGCCCTAGCACAAAAAAAGAAGAAGAAGAAGAAGAAGAAGAAGAAGAAGAAGAAGAAGAAGAAGAAGAAGAAGAAGAAGAAGAAGAAGAGGAGGAGGAGGAGGAGGTTAAGTAAGAGTATCAGATGTAACAGATGGAAGGA
>NC_034603.1:22774924-22800166 GCF_900095145.1 Mus pahari | reverse complement strand
AGGAGGAGGAGGAGGAGGAGGAGAAGAAGAAGAAGAAGAAGAAGAAGAAGAAGAAGAAGAAGAAGAAGAAGAAGAAGAAGAAGAAGAAGAAGAGGAAGAAGAAGAAGAAGAAAAGCCACACAATTTTCTATAGCTTTACATAGAATTAATGAGTGTTCTCTCTATTCCAAACAATTTGTACGTACTTCTAGAAAAAGGCTATATAATTTTTCACTGAAACTTGGATACAACTCAGAGTAAAAAGAGGCGCTATAACTAATAAGCCAGGACCAGAGATGGCCCTGAAAAATCCAGAAACAGGGACATATTATTATTCTAGCAGTTGTGTATTGAATCATTCAGTCATGAAGCTGGTCTAGGCTGACATGGGCCTTATTACTCTCTCCTTTCTTTATTGTTTGGGTCTGTGTCACATGGTCTGCTTGAGGGGCTGTTTGTGCCTCTCTGAAAACACTCTTTTGGGGCTGGAAATATAGCTCAGTGGCAGAGTGCTTCCCTAGCATATGAGAGACCCTAAGTCTAATTCTCAGGATTGCACATACACAGCAAAGTTTATTTTATTGATTCTGCTTTCTTTAGGGCTCAAACAGTCCCACGCAGTGCCTTTTATGAACTTTTCTCAGTATTGTTATGAACCAGGGCAAGGAGCTTAATTAGATGCTTGTGGAGAGATAATAGTTAATGTTTTCTTGTTGGTACTTAGCTTGGGCCTGTGAGTTCTCTCAATGATTTCCCACAACAGTTCTGAGGGTAGATATTATTAGTCCTATTAAATGAAAAGATGGGTTAGGAAAGAGCTTTGATCTGAACCACATTGCCAATTAAGCACCAAAGTCTGGATTGAACTCCAGATTCTGATTCCACACACTCTCTCTTAAGTGTGGAAATATAGCTGCTATTAAATTCTGGAAAGCAGTTTAAAAAATACAAATGTCACACTTTTAGGAACATTTCTTTGCTTTGCGTTGCATGTGCCTGTATGCATGTACAATGCATATGCATGTGCAATACATGCATGTGTGGGTATGCATGTGCAGTGTGTGTATGTGTGGGTATGCATGTGTAGTGTGTCCATGTGTGGCTATGCATGTTCAATGTGTCTATGTGTGCTTATGCATGTACAGTGAGTGCATGTGTGGCTATGCATGTGCAGTATATGCATGTGTGACTATGCATGTATAGTGAGTGCACATGTGGGTATGCATGTACAGTGCGTGCATGTGTGGCTATGCATGTGCAGTGCATGCATGTGCGGGTATGCATATGCAGTGAGTGTATGTGTGAGAATGTATGTTCATTGTGTTCATGTGCAAGTATGCATGTGTAGTATGTCCATGTGTGGGTATGCATGTGCAGTGTGTCCACTTTCATGTATGCATGTACAGTGAGTGCATGTGTGGGTGTACATTGCAGGGTGTGCACATGTGTGTGTAAGCATGTGCAGTGCATGCATGTGTGGCTATGCATGTGCAGTGTGAGCATATGTGGGTGTGCATGTGCAGTGTGTGCATGTGTGCCTATGCATGTGCAGTGAGTGCATGTGTGGGTATGCATGTTCAGTGTGTGCATGTGTGGGTGTGCATGTACAGTGCATGTATGTGTGAGTATGCATGCACAGTGAGTGCATGTGTGGCTATGCATGTACAGTGCGTGTATGTGTGGCTATGCATGTACAGTATGTGCATGTGTGTTATGTAGGGGCCAGCAATTGACAGCACATATCTTTTATCATTTTCCATCTTGCTTTTAAGGATAGGGTCTCTCTCTCACTGAGTCTGGGAATTGCCAACCAGGCTAGTTGGGGGGTCCTCTCTTGCCTCTGCTTCCCCGTGCTGGAATTACAGGCTTTTTTCATGGGGGCTGGGGATGGAACTCAGTCCATCTGTACTGTACTGTACATCAAGTACTTTCCCCCACTGAGCATTTTCCCCAGCCCCTGCTTTGAGATCTTCAAAAGAAGATTTATTCAATTTAGCAAGATTGCAGAATCAGGCCACTGCAGCAGCTATGTGAGCTCAGAAGAGATTAGGAGCTGGTTAGACCAACATGCTGCTTCCTGCTGTCCTTGGTGTCTCTGCTTGTTATGGATTAGGAAGTGTTTGAGACAGCTTCTTTTGTACTTTACCAACATGGTACTTATCAGTATCTTCAGAGGCAGGCAATGGTGCAGTGATGAACAGTGGTGTCTGCTTTCTGTCCCTGTCCTTCTTTGGGAACAAGACTACTTGGGAACAGTCTTAAAGACAGTGAAGACACATCCTGTCTCTGACTCTAGAAAATTCAGTTTTTGGTGTTATCATAATGACAAACTATATTTTGACATGATAAAATCCATTGTAAATGATTTTTGTGAAGAAGAGCAAAGTTAACACTGGCCCCTTCCACCCTTCCTCCCAAACAGGAGGAATAAATAGCCTTGGCTATATTAGAACTCACTATGTCGAACAGGTTGGCCTTGAATTCACAAAATCTGTTGGGATTAAAGATATGTTGTCACTGTGGCTGGCCTAAAACTTTATTTTAAAAAGAAAATCTGAATCATAAGGTATAGTTTGTAGCTTTGTCTTAAATCATAAAGAATAAATCAAATATGTAAAGAGACTGCTACTAATATAATATTGAGCAAACCATCATTATATCCACTGTTAAACACTAGTATCATCTAAGCTAGGCCTATGCAAGTAATCTCAATATTTGAGAAGCAGAGGCAGGTGAATTGCCACGATTCAAGGTTACCCTAGCCTGCAGAGCGAGTGCCAGGCCAGCCAAATCTCTGCCTAGAGAGACCCTATGACAGAGCCATAACAACAACAGCTGTAGCAGTGAAACAATACCCATCTAATTGAACAGAATTGTGTCCTTAACAAAAGGGAATACGAATGGTCCTAGCAACCAAAATTAGATGTTGTTCAGTTTCTCTCTCTCTCTCCCTCTTCTTCTCTCCCTCACACAGGCATCTCTCTCTCTCTCTCTCTCTCTCTCTCTCTCTCTCTCTCTCCCTCCCCCCCTCCCTCTTCTTCTCCCTCTCCCTCTCCCCCCCCCCCCCGCACACACCTATTTATTTACTTGGTTTTTCGAGACAGGATTTCTCTGTATAGCCCTGACTGTCCTAAACCTTGCTCTGTAGACTAGGCTGGCCTTGAACTCATAGAGATCCACCTGCTTCTGTATCTCAAGTGCTGGGATTAAAAACACAGGCCACCATCACCCAGACTCACACTTTTATAGAATATTAAATAATGTGTAACAATTCCCATAAGGATTGCTACCTTTTAAGGATAAGTGGTAGAAAATATTGTTTAAGGTGACCATATTTGCATGTCAAAGAACAATGCAAGCAATGTATGACACTTGGGAAGTTTTTTGTTTGTTTGTTTTGTTTTTTTTTGCCTTAGGAAAGTTTTTCGAAACAGTGTGCCTTTAAGTACTATATCAAATTTTCTCTACCCTATCACATTATTCTTACTCAGTGAAATAGGATACAAGGATGTCACTGGCCAAAAATTGCATCAAATATCTGTAAATGGTTACTGTACACAAAAGAACTGAGAAATCCAAATGTTTATGATCTGATGTAGGTTAAAATATAATGGTTGGTTGATTGGCAGAAAGTAGAATCAAGAGGAAACTGAAAATAAAATTGGTTATTTTTGTTGTTGAGCATCTTGGGGGTATTTGAATTTTTTTCATTTCCTCTAGGCACTTGGAACTGATTAGTTGATTAGAACAGTTATCCCCAGCCTCAAAGGTCTCCATGTATGTGGTACTCACCAAGCCAGTTTCACCCACAGCACTGCAGAAATCAAATCCAGCCAACCCAAACACCCATCTTCTAGTGGGGAAGACAGCCATACAGGAACAAAATTAATAGAATAAATTGTGCAGATTGTTCTGGGAACAGGAGAACAAGGGCAAGATGGGGAAGGATTGAGGCTGTAGCAATGTAAAGAAGTGGGTTTAGGCTATGTATCATTGTTAAAGAAGATCTGAGTGGAGTTGAGGGGTGAAGGCAGACATTAGAGAATGAGTGGAGTTGAGGGGTAAAGGCAGACATTAGAGAATGTCCTAGTCCCTGAGTATAGTCTGGACTTTGCAAGCACCAGTGAGGTTGGAGATGAATTCTGAGACCTATAGGGAAAAAAATTTCAGAGGCTTTGTCAGCCATTGTAAAGATGTTATCTTCTACAGTAACCGGAACACTGGAGGATTTTGATCAGATGAGACGTGAGCTGCCTCTCCTTGAGGGAGGATATTTTCCCTGTTGTTTTGACAACACAGTTTGTTGATGGTGGTCAGGGAGGTCATTTAAGAAAGCCACTGAAGTGTGACTGGGACCACGGATGACAGAAACAATGTAGGTGAACAGTCTGATTTTCTTTTTGTTTGAATGTAGAACCACACCAATTACCCTTATGGACAGAATGGATGTGAAATTGAGAATGAGAGGAACCAAAAAGTACTCCGGTTTTGTCATTGAACAGCTAGAAATTTCCTATCAATAGTGATGGTCATGCAGCTCCCTGTCTGAGTATGTGTGGCTAGATTTCAGTGGAAAGGCATCCATTTGTTTCTTGCTTCTGGGTACCTAAAGCGTAAAGCTAATGTAGTCATAAAACGTGGTGGCTGAGGCAGGAGGACTGCTGTGAGTTCTAGGTCAGCCAGGGTTCTACTCCAAAAGTCCTTAGGCATGTGACACACACTAGTAATTCCAGCACTTGGGAGACGGAGGCAGGAGGATCACAAGATCCAGACTATCCTTATCTATATAGTGAGTTTGAGGCCACTCTGGGCTACAAAAAACGCCCTCTCTCAAATAACGACAAAGCAAAACCAAACCAAACCAAAACAAAACAAAAAACCACACCAAACCAAAACAACCAAAACAAAAAAACCCGATCCCACAAGTAGTCACAGAGACGCACTGGACACTTTTCAAATGCCAGGTAGATATTCTTGACTTTTCAATGAGTCAGTGATTCTGATTCCTTAAAAGTAACATGATCTGAGCGTGAGAGACATCAGGTTCTGGCCAGCTCTGCGTAGCACCGCCTCGCTCGCCCCGGCACGTCTATGGCCGGATCAGGATAAGAAGGGGTTGTGGCGCGAGGCCGCGGGCCTCCATCTTCCCCGTAGCCCACCCAGTGGTCACTCTTTGCGCTCCTAGCATCCCCTAGGTCTCGCCACTCCCTCACTGGGCGGGGCCTCACAGCTACCAGCCCGCCTACTGGGGGCATAGGGCGTGTCCTTGTAGTGGGGGGGGCGTAGCCGCGCAGCCGCACACAGCGCTTGTGGCTCCGCCTCTACGCGCCAGAGCCTAGGCGGGAGGGCGGAGCCCGAAGCAGGGAGCGCAGCTGCTGGTGTGTGGAGATCCTGGGAGCTTCGGAGCCGGCGCTCGGAGCCGCGCGGCAGGAGCGGGCGGCGGAGACAAAGGCGACGGTGAGTGAGGGAGAGGACCCCAGGATGGCCCCGCCGCCCGAGGCGCCAAGTGTAGGGCCGCCACTCGGAAGGTTGAGGGCGAGCGCGGCCCGGGCCTCTCCGCGCTGCGGACTGGGGCAGCAGACCGGGGCTGCGGACTGACTGAGGCTGCGGAGGCTCCATTTTCCAGTCTGGGCGAGGTCCTCACGCGAGGACCGGCGTATGGTTCTCTTCCTTCTCCGCGAGGCCAGCTTCCACCGTAGCCTGCACCTTCCCGATGAGGGAGGCGCTACGGACCCCTCCCCCAGTCCGCAGCCCCGCCAGTCTGGACCGGCGCGGAGCGGCTGGGCTCCCGAACCCCGACTCTCGCCCGGCCTGCCTGGGACCCCGGGAGAGGAAGCCGGGCTACTGCCTCACAGTCGCTGCGGCGACTCTAACAGGTTGTTGCACCGGGAGCTCGCGGCCACGGTGGTGAGCATTACTAACGGGTGTGGTAGGTAGCGGCTCGCTGACGTCCGCGTTTCGAGCGGCGGAGCAGCCCGATGCCGGCTGATTTCGGGCAACCCTGGGAATTCCGCTTTAGCGGCAGTGATTGCTGCTGCCGAGCTTTCCTGGAGGAGTTGGGTAGTGATGTGCAGAGCGCAGCACTGAAGCGTTCCGGGCCTGGGAGTACAGCTCAGTGGTAGGGAACTTGCCTTGCATGTAGGAGGCGGCCCAGAGTAGTTCAATTCCCCAGTTCTCCCACCCGCCACAAAAAAACAAAAAAAGAAAAAAAAAAGAA
The DNA here is from genome assembly GCF_900095145.1 of Mus pahari. Taxonomy (NCBI): domain Eukaryota; kingdom Metazoa; phylum Chordata; class Mammalia; order Rodentia; family Muridae; genus Mus; species Mus pahari. The sequence continues at coordinate 22,793,970 of NC_034603.1, read as the reverse complement.
AAAAAGAAAATTAAATGCTCTATTAAAGGATCTACCGCATAACCCATGCTCAGTAAAATATTAATATTATGAATGAATCTTAAAACACCACACAGAGCTGTCCCTAATAGTAAGGTGAGGCACACATAGCTTCGTGACTCAGATAAAGGACTATTGGAAAGAATGCCTAGCAAGTGTCTGCCCCCATCCCCATGTAAACTATTGCTAATTAGCTGGTCATCATTGCCAGCCAGCATTTTTGAGAGAAGTTGGCTTACAGATTTCTGTTTCTCAGCAGGCCTGATTTCTCCCTTTCTTTGAAAATAATTGAGAACGATGTTTGGGGTGCATTTTGAGGCCTAGCTTTCTATTTAATAGGAGTAAAGAAGTGTGTGTGCTTTGGAGGGACTGTGGCATGGTCGGTCTTGGATCTCTATGAGCCAGGGAGAGAGAGCTCTGAAGTTTAGGGGAGGGGACCTAATGTCGACTTGGTGGTTAAACATCACTGTTTACCCAGCATACTCATTAGATGCATATTAAGCACAGAGAGGTTTTGAATGCTGTTTGTGGAAGGGAACAAAACCCCGAAATATTTCTATCTTAAGCTTGAGCTTGCAGTTCATTCTGTGGTATCGATGTAACAAGTAAGGACCTCCCCAAGCCCCTAGGGCTACTTCACTTGGAAAAAATGGCTGGTGAACTTCAGGAAGTGTTCATTCATAGCATCCTACTTAAAAGTTAATGAGTAACTCTTTAAGGCCAAGATTATTGGGTTATGGTTTCATTTGTCAGCTTAATAAAAAATCCCAGTAGGTTTTAAAGCAACAGGAAGAATGGTTTCCACAAGATGGTGTTTTATATTCTCCCCTGAACTAGATTTTGATGCAGTGTTTTTATCAATAGTGTGATTCCAGTTCTGTTTCAGTAAGAATCTTTGTAATAACATTTTCTATATTAAAAATCCCTGCTCTGTGGTTAAACCAGCACTTGCTGCTTATCTAGAGGATTGGAGTTAAGTTCCCAACACCCGTACCTGATGGCTCACAACTGTCAGTAATGGGGATATGATGCCCTCTTCTGGTCTTCATGGAACACCGGAATATAGGTGACATACACACACATACACATAATTACAGAACAGTAACTAGAGAGAGAGAGAGAGAGAGAGATCCCCAAAGATGGGCAGGGAATGTGGGTCAGTTGACATGAAGCCCCTGGTTCAGTCACCAGTACCACAAGCAGTGTGATAGTGGGAGCCTTACTACCAACACCTGTAATGGCGGAGGCAGAAGGATCATGAGTGTAAGGCAGTCTTTGGCCTATATATCTCAAACGTAAGGCCAGTCTGAACTATATGAGACCCAAAAGATAACAAGATAAATTAGTAGCTTTCTTTTGTTTTGGATATTTTAGCCATTTATTTCATTTTTAACAGAGCGGGGAATGTGGCTTATGGTAGTATACTTTTCTAGTATGCGTGCACCAGGCTCTGTTCCATCTTCAGTACCACAAAAAGAACAGAGTGGATGGGTAGGAAAAAAGAAATATCTTAAATAAAATACCTTTCCAGCATTTTTGTTTTGTCTCCTTGTTTATCATAAAAAAATACACTAATGACTAAATAGTGTTGACAAGAGAAGAATTATTAGAAGAATTAATAATATGTGGTGCTGTTTGGACTTTTCCTTCTAGAAGTACAACTATGATAGAACTATATATTAAAATGCGGGTGTGGGCTAGGCACTGGTATGCACCTTTAATCACAGCATTTGGATGGTAGGAGACAGGTAGATCTCTAAGTTTAAGGCCAGCCTGGTCTACATACCTAGTTCCAAGCCAGCTAGAGCCACAGAATGAGACCCTGTCTCAAAGCGGGGTGGGGGTGGGGGTGGGGGTGGGGGGTGTGCAGAGAAGATGTAGGCCAAAGATATACTGTAGTTGTTAATTTGTTTAGCATACATAAGCTTGCTTGGTTGCTTATCAAGTTCCAGTCTAGCCTGAGCTACATGACACCCTATTTCAAAACAAAACCAATCAATAAAACAGCCCCCTCAAAAAACAAAAATTACCACCCCCAAATAACCAAATCAAACCAGACAGTGAAGACTTCTATAGCCTGGTTGATAAGAGCCTTTTCCCAGGGTGCATGAAGCCCTGGCTTGGCGGTGCACTGCAGCATTGCCTCAGGAAGATCGAGGTGGAGACCAGCATTGTATTTTCTATGAACATGAAGTTTCTGTTGTCTTTGTTGTTGATATTTTGGGGTGAGACCAAGCCAGGGCCTCATGTGTTCTCCGTCAGACAGTTGCAGCCCTAACCCATTTTCATTATATTTTTATATTTTCATCTATAACTTAGAAATAGTGAAATTATATTTATGTATTTTATGTATGTGTATGCTCTATTCGCATATACTCTTGTATGCTAGAGGCATTGGATCCCATTTTAGATGGTTCCGAGCCACCGTGTGGTTGCTGGAAATTGAACTCAGGGCCTCTGGAAGAGTAGTCAGTGCTGCTGAGCCATCTCTCTAGTCCTTCACTTTCTTTAAAAATTTTTTTTAATTTAGATTTAATTTTAGGTAGAATGTTTTGCCTGCCTGTATGTATGTATGTAAGTAAGTAAGTAAGTATACCATGTTTGTGTCTGGTGCCTGCCCATGGAGCTCAGAGGGAATGTCAGATTCCCTGGAACTAGAGTTATGGATGATTGTGAGCCAAGCCACCATGTAGGTGCTGGGAACTGTACTCAGATTCTCCACAAGAACCACTGGTGTTCTAAGCAACTGAGCCATCTCCGCAGTCCATAGTTTCTCTTTTCTTTAAAAAAAAAAAAGGATTTCTGTTTTTTATTTTTAATTATGTGTATCTATGTGTCCAGGTGTATCTACACATCAGTTAAGGGTCTGTAGAATCTAGAAGAGGGAATGGAATCCCCTGCAGCTACAGGCAGTTTAAGCCACCAGATTTGGGTGCTAGGAACCAGACTTGGTTCCTCTGTAAAAGCAGTATTTGCTCTCAACTGCTGAGGCATCCGTCTCTCCAGCCCTGACAGTTCTTTAAATGCTATATTTTCTTGTAGGAGGAGTTATATGAGAATGTACACCACATAGTCTCAGTTTGTAGAATGTGGTAGTGTCTGGGTTTTTGTAAAGTATACTCTATATAATAGTCATACGGTGAGGAGATCGCCTAATGATACATTTTGCAGAATGTCTCCATCATTGAAGTTTGACTCCTTCAGAAGTTGAAATTAATGTTCTGCAAAGTTCATCTGCATCATTGCAAGGTAATGAAGATTCACCGTTTTTACAGTGAATTTAGTTGGCCTTTGTGACTTACCAGTGCTTGAAATATATTGTCACTGTATAGACTGACAATTCAAATAGGACTTTCCAAGTTTAGACATTGGTTGTTAATCTTTCTCTTTATGTTTTTTCAAGACAGGGTTTTTCTGTGTAGTAGCCCTGGCCGTCCTAGAATTTGCTTTGTAGATCAGGCTGGCCTCAAACTCACAGAGGTCTCCCTGTGTCTGCCACCTGAGTGATGGGATTAAACGCATCGCATACACCACCATTTTTTGGCTGTTAGCTTTTTTATGGCTATTCTTAGGAGTAACAGAAAGTCATGAGTACCTGAAAACAGAACTTCTGATTTTAAACTACTGGGTGTTTTGTAATTGTTCTTAGGACTGTTAAAAAAGTAACTTTTCAGATTTTAGTGGTAGAGAGTAATGATAGTTTTAGAATGTTTATATCTTGTAGGAAGTTATTTGATAACATACCATGACAGCCTAGTATTATGAAAAACCGTAGGGAAAATGATGACAGAGCCAGTAAAGAACATTGAAGATAGGCTTTGATGATGTCTGATACAACCTGCTTCTTGCTCAAGCATGGCTACTCACCCTTGGCCATCTTGAGAGCCACCAGAGTGTGGCCTGCTTTAGTTCTCCATGGCCAATGGAAGGAAGACTCTCTTGATTATAGAATTATCCCTTACAGACATCTGAACCCAGTGATTGTTACTCAACAGATAACTTCTTGATGGTTTTGTGCCTGAGGCTTTTTCCTGTCTGAGAGTTCCAGGTGGACAGTCACTTGAGCTGATAGATGACTGTGGTTGGAGCAGCAGCTTGTGGAGGGGGGAGGTGTCTTTGTGACTTATGCTATTTGCATTTTTTTTCTGTAAATGTGAGCAGTGGTTAGAAAGGTGAGGTTCATGAGGTCAGAGGTTGAACTGTGCTGTCTGAACGTGTTTGTGTCCGTGTGTGCATGTGCGTGTGTGTGCATGTACATGCAGGCAAAATGCCCTTATAGGAAAACATGAAAGCAAGTAAGTCTGGAAAAAAAAAGTTTATAAATACATGGAGATAATTTAATAGTAGATGGAGAGTTACTTAGTAGTAGAGAATTTCTGTTCTGCAGATGAAAAGTTCACAGTATGATTGCTTGACATAACTCCCAGTGCACTGAAAATGGTTAAGATGCTATCCATGTAATTTACCTCAGTGAGTAATTAAAGTGACAGAAATGTTTGTAAGTACTTCAGACTTATTGACAACAGCATTGAGACATGGTAAAATAACTTTGCTAAGAAAATAAGGATTCGCCTGGCAGTGGTGACGCAAGCCTTTAATCCCAGCACTTGGGAGGCAGAGGTAGGCGGATTTCTGAGTTCGAGGCCAGCCTGGTCTACAGAGTGAGTTCCAGGACAGCCAGGGCTACACAGAGAAACCCTGTCTTGAAAAAACAGGAAACTAAAAATAAAATAAAATAAGAATTCATAATCTTTGATATATTTAAAATATTATATGAGACTAAGTAAAGCCCAGGATGATCTTATTTATAACTGTTGGAATATTTGAAATACTGAAATGTTGGTGGAGGTTTTTTTTTTTTTTTCTATAAATAATTGATTCTTTGAGAATTGACCTTATTCACTCAACTCCCGTGCCCACTCCCCTTCCTGATTAACCCAACTTTGTATCTACCTCCCCCCAATCAGGTCTAATTTGGGTTGCCAAGATGTTCTTGGGTGTGTGACCTGCTGGAGTCTGGTCATCTGACCAGCGAGAACACTCTTGGGGGAAACTGACTCCCCTTTCTCTGAAGCTATCAATTCCCAGTAGTGCCTCTGCTGGGGGTGGGCCTTGGTGTTCACCTCCCCTCTTCAAGGGATTGGGATTAGCTTGAGCTAGTACTGGTTAATGTATGCTGTGATAACTGCTGTGTGTTCATATGTGCAGTGCCTGCTCCTGTTTGGGGGACACTGTTCCTTGTGTTTACTCACCACCTCTCTTCTGAAATGACCCCTGAGCCCTGGGAACAGAGTGTACAGTATAGATTCATTAGGGCTTCATTTAGGACTGAGCATTTTGTAGGCTCTTATTCTCTGCATCTTAGTCACTTGTGGGTTTCTGTGTTAATTACCATCTACTGCAAATAGAAACTTCTCTGAGGAGAGTTGAGAGATACTTTAATGTATAGGTATAACAATATGTCATTAGGAGTCAGTTTTATACTTTGTCCATTTAACAGAATAAAAGGGATAGGTTCTCCCCTAAGGCCTGTGAGCCACAGGTTCTTGCCCCAAAATGGTGCCAGGTATGGGTTTCATCTTATGGAGTGGGACTTAAGTCAATTAGAAAGTGGTTGGTTAGTCCCATGATGTTTATGTCACTATTGTACCAGTGGACATGTCTTGCCAAAACATTGGTATTGTAGTTTGTAAGGTTCACAGCCGCTGAGATTGATAATGACTTCAAAAGCACACATAGCACCTTCTGGAATTATGAAAGCTAGCCAGTAGTGATGAAACTTCCAGGTCAGTATCAGTGTATTATCTCCATGTTCTGTGACACAAGTGCATAGCATCAGCAGCAGTGGGTTTTAACATCAAGTTCTGGAGGGTAACCAATAGCATTGGCAGTAGCCTATAGTGTTTAGGGGCTTATGGGACCTTACTTAGGGTAACGCAGTTTTAACTCTCTCTGTCTCTGTCTCTGTCTCTGTCTCTGACTCTCTGTGTAAGCTTGCACAGTAATAGGCTTCCATATCACTTTTTGGAAAGGTATCACTCTCCTTTTTTTTTTTTTTTTTTTTTTTTTTCTGAGACAGGGTTTCTCTGTATAGCAGGCTGGCCTTGAACTCAAATCCGCCTGCCTCTGCCTCTGGAGTGCTGGGTTTAAAGGTGTGCGCCACCACGCCCGGCCACTCTCCCATTTTCTCTCTTATCCCTTTACCCCTTCAGTTTAACCCTTCTTGTTCTGTTGCTCTCTTTTAAACCTTTGTACAACTGTACTCAAGGCTTTCAAGGGTTGAGTATCTGATGGGAGCCGTAGTTCCTTCTTTGTAAGAGTGATTTTTAGACTTAGGACACATTTCTTTCCTCAGTTGAAAACCCTAAAATGATTAAGAACAATGCTTGGCATACTGGAGTCTGTGCCTGTGCTGTTTGTATAGATTGTGAAAACTTATTAGAATAGCATTAACACAGAACATTTCTTGGGTACTTTAGTTTCACATTCTCCAGGATAACCTGCTTTTGTATTTTTAGGTATCAGACTTTTTAAATCATGAAAATACTTTATTATTATCTGCTTAAGGATGAGTCTATGGTATTTTATTTATTTTAAGAATAATTTACTTTTTTTCACATTTATTGGTATTTTGCCTGCATGTATGTCTATATGGGGATGGCAGAAGCCCTGTAACCAGAGTCAGAGACATTTGTGAATTGTAATGTGGGTGCTGGGAATTGAATCCAGGTCTCCTGGAAGAGCAGCCAGTGCTCTTAACTCCTTAACCATCTCTCCAATTCCTTAAGGTTTTATAAGAGTAAACAAATTTTTTTTTAAATTTATTTTACTTTATATGTATGAGTGTTTTGCTTCCATGAATTTATATGCACCACTTGTGTGTCTAGTGCTTGTGGAGGCTGGGAGAAGGCATTGGATCCACTGGAACCGGATTTTTAGATGGCTGTGAATCTCCATGTGGGTGTTGGAAACTGAACCCAGGCCTTCTGTAAGAGAGCAGCAAGTGCTCTAAACTGCTGAGCATTTGGTCAGGCCTCTTGAGGATTTTAAAAACAATTGAAAATGTATAGTTTTGATTTCTTGTAGATTGATTGATTCACTTATTTTTTGGAGATAGGTCCCATGGAGCTAAGGCTGGCTCATAGTTGCGTGTGGAGCTGAGGATGACCTTGAATTTCTGATCCTTCTAACAGAGGTCTGTTATCCCATACAAAGGGGATTTCTGAACTGAAATGTCCAGTTTCAGTAATATCTAATCTTTATCTGAAACTTATATGGTACTTATAAATGTATGTAGCTAAAGATGGGTTATGGTAAAACAAAAGAAAACAAAAAACTCTGTTTCCTAGAAAATGGTACATGAATTCACATTAAATCTCATGATTTTTTATAGGGATTGTGTGAACCCTGACCAGTTTTTTAACTGATCTAGAAATTCATGCTATGATTTCTTATGACATCTTCATGCTAGAGTTTTTGAAAGCATATTGTACTAAAGCACAAAATTATTTTTGTTTTATTTGGTTTATCAAGTTATTACTTTGACTTTTTTTTCTTTTCAGTGCTGGTGGGCCCTAGGGTGCTCAAGGGGTTAAGTAACTGCTTACTAGTGAACTGTACATCAGTCTTCTCCTGTGACCTTTTGTGTAGGAAAGCAGAATGAATCTGGACTCTCCAGCACTGTGTGTTTCCCACCTCCCCACTCTGGGGAACTACAGGTCTCTGTGCAGCTGTTCTGCTCTGTGATAGGCCTTGATATGGTTGAAATTGAAGAAAGGTTCTCACTGTGCTGTCAAGTCTTCCCTGGAGAGTCGTTCTCTAGGTCTTACAAAGCTCATGTAGCTCTTCTAGTCACTTAGATAACGAAGTCTTCTAGTGTCTGTCAGCACTGACTTTATTTTAGTCCCTTTTCTTTTCTCTCTCTCTCTCTCTCTCTCTCTCTCTCTCTCTCTCTCTCTCTCTTTTTTTTTTTTCTTCGTTTGAAACAGGTTGGTTATGGCAATGTAGCTCTGGCTGGCTCTGACAGAACTTGCTATGTTCGTCAGGCTGACCTTGGATTTAGAGAGATCTGCTTGCTTCTGCCTCCTGAGTGGTATGATTAAAGACAGGTGTGCTGTCACACCTGGTGGTTTTCTTTCCTGTTCATTAGTTTCTTTGTTTCATAAATAGTATTGCCAATTCTTCAGTAAGGGTATCCTCCCCTGTTTAGAGATGGTGTGTGTGTGATGTTTTGAGTGGTTAGTCCAAATGCTATCTGCCATTTTTGTCGAGTGGGTCCTTAGATGAATCTGGTCTTAGGAATACTGTAAGTAATATTCTTGGGTATTCCATGTCTGGGAACCACACTCTACTGTTAGCTGAGTAGCATGTTAGTAGAAGTAAGCATAGTACATTAAAGTGACTTCATACAGCATAGCATTTCCCTGGGGCCTCAACATCCTTCCCAGCTCCTGTTTAGTAATGTACTTTCAGGGTGTGTGTGTGTGTGTGTGTGTGTGTGTTTGTGACTACTGCTGGTAGCATCATATGCTTTTAAGACTTCTTTCTTGGCCAGGCAGTGGTAGCGCATGCCTTTAATCCCAGCACTTGGGAAGCAGAGGCAGGCGGATTTCTGAGTTCGTGGCCAGCCCAGTCTACAGAGTGAGTTCCAGGACAGTCAGGGCTACACAGAGAAACCCTGTCTCAAAAAAAAAAAAAAAAAAAAAAAAAAAAAAGACTTCTTTCTCTATAATGTCTCTTGAATATTCTTTGTCATGTTTGAACCCAAGGGCCACTGTTCTTGTTACACTCCATCCCTTTGTCATTGCATTCCTCTGACCACCCATAGCCTGTAGAGTAGTGTTTACCTAGACCATGCCCAGCTCTTCTCAAGTGCTCACTGGCCTTGATAGCCTTGCGTGCTCTCAGTCTATAATCCCAGGGCTTTCCCCTGGTCCAGTGCTGTCTTTCTCCTGAATGACTGTTCACACTTTGTCTGTCATCTCTTGTACCACACCCCCACACCCTTTTTGTTTCCAGTTGATGAACGTGTTTCCTATATACTCACAATGAAAGCAATCAGAAAACATTTCTTAGCCATCCTACATCTCTACTCATATCTTCTGTTTCTTCCCGTGCGCTTGGTTTTGTTCCTTTTCTCTGGTCAAGGATGTTAATTGCTTCAGTCTTGATCTCATTCAGCATGTATACCTCTGTCCTAGCTCTCCTGGATCACTTTAGTCCAGGAGAAAATTTTAGCTGAAAAATCTCCAATCTTCTAAAAAGTCTTCCTCAACATGTTCTTCTCTTACCTTAGTTACTGCTCTAAAAACGTGGTTTTTGATGATTGGTTGATTTTTGCTTGTCTCTTCTCTCTCTTCTATTCTGTCAGCCATAGCTGCATCTTGTGGGTAGACTCCCCAGTCAGTTGTCCAAGTAATTTCAGTTGAGATAGCAATATTTGGCTTGATTAATAATCATGTCTTTGAAACCTTTCTTTCCTTTGCTCTCTGAATAATACTGTGTGTTTTCAGTTTCTTCTACTGGTTCCTTTTTTGTTGCCCAGCTTTTAGAAAAGGAGGCAGTATTCCCAGGCTCTATGTTTAGATCTCTGATGTATTTATATTTAGTCTTGTGATCTCATCCTATCTAGTGAAAAAAGCTGAGAATTTTATCTTTAGTCTGAATCTTTTTCTAACATCCAGTCTTGTAGATCCATCTGCCTATTCAACATTTTCAACCAGACATCTAATAGGCTCGTGTTGTTTAACTAAAATCACAGCTAAACTCATTCTCCTGCTTCTCCTCCTCTGGTCATTATTCCCATTCTAGTCTTCGCATCTTGTTAAATGTCAACTTTGTCAGCATCTGTGGCCAAAAACCTACCAGACCTTCTTGGTTCTCCACATTGAGTTAAAATAAGGTGTCATGAAAACATATGCTTTTATCTACTTTAAAAGCCGTGTTAAGAATAAATGCAGGACCTCTAGTATTGTCCAGCTTGGTGACTGTGCTTACTGAGTGTGTGCAAGAACCAGTGTTTGATGCCAAAAAACAGGCCCATAGGCACTGAAAAATAAACTGACCCAGTTTGCCATTTTCAAGTCCTGCTGCCACTCTCTATGCATCTGTTCTCTTGCTGTTCCTCCTCTATTCTGTTTTCAGCAGAGCAACCAGGTCATGTTTTTAAAATGGAAGTCTAATTATTTCACTTCTATGTTCCAGAGCCTTCTGTGATGTTCTACGCTCCCCCCCCCCCTTCTGTTACTCTGATAACATTTGAACCAGGGGTAGCTTGGGAGGAGGAAAGAATTTGTTTGGCTTATACTTCCAGGTCATGTACACCATTGATGGAAGTCAGGGCAGAAACTCAAGCAGGAGCTGGTAAATGAGCCAGAGAGTTGCTTTTGGACAGTGTTTTGTCACAGAACAGAGCAAACTACAACAGGTGCTCTCTGTTATAGAAAATGAAACCAGAGTTACTGCAGAGCTTATGAGACCCTCTGTTGTTTGTATAGTCCTGAGCTCAAGGCCTAGTTTTCCCTTGGTGGGCTCTAGTCCTGGTCTCCTTTGAAGTTCCTTTGCTCTAGTATACAGTTGTGCTGTGTGTGTTCCTACAGATACAACTTTGCCTCATTCTCTGGAATGTATCTCAGTGTCTGGACAATGGATAATTGTGGAATGTGCTAAATGAGTGTGTGGAGCTGGTGGACCGCACATGTGTTTTTGTAGCTAAAAGTATTTAGAGTGGAAGAATTAATGGAAATAAAAATGCAAGAGGAAGAAGTCGTTTGAAATTACTTAGTTTTGATATGGAAAGTGGAGACACCCTGAGGTAAGTGATAAGGGGCAGAAGAAATGAGAAGTGGGGCAGGGAGATGCAGAGGTGGAGTGTGATCTGGAGGAGGGGGTAGCACTTACGTTTGTTTTGTTTTGTGTGGGTTTTATTTTTTGAGACATGGTCTCTCTTATGCACCTGGAACTCACTGTGTGGACCAGAATGGCCTTAAACTCAAAGAGATCCTCCTGCCTCTGCTTCCAGAGTACAATAATGGAATGAGCCACTATGCCTGGCTGGCTCATTAGAACTTTTTGAGGGTGCTTACTTCATATTTCTCTTTAGGATAACAGTTCTTGAAGGCTGAGTGTTGGTGACTTACATGGACTTATACACTCCAGCTTTGACTATGTTGTACTTTTCTTTTTACTAGAGCTGTTCGCTGAAGTGAGATTGGAAGCCAAAACATTCTTCTTTTGGTAAACTTTGTTAAAGAAAAGCAATTACTGTCACTTACATAACCCGGCAATATTCTTTTGTATATGTGTGTACGTATCCCAGAGGTTAACCTCTAGGTGTTGTTCCTTGAGCTTCTCCTCACTCCCCAGTTTTTTGAAAGTCTTACTGGGACTTGGGGCCTTGCAGATTCAACCAAGTTGTCTGGCCAGTGAGCCCTGAGAAGTCCTGTTTCTGTCATCTCTGCTGGGATTGTGGGTGTGTGTCACTGCATGGATTTTCATCAGGGCTGGGGAATGATCTCAGGTCCTGATGGTGAACACTTCTCAACTGCCTCACCAGTCCCTTCTTGCATTATTGTTACCATTTCTTGTCAATACTCAAACAGTTCTCAGAGTTTTAAGGGGGGAATTTCAGGGCACAAAAGTCGCTAACTACCGTGTCCTGTCAGACTGACTGGACTTCCTGTTTACTCCTCTCTCAAAAGCAGAGCTGGGGATATGAGGGCAGAGTGATGGTGTGTCACATAATACCCTGCATTTCCATGATATATTAGCAGCTAGCTACAGTAATGTATATTGCTATTTTGAATAGTATTTAATGTATGGATGTACATATTTGTGTTCTTAAATGAAAAATGCTGGGCTGTACTTGAGTGCTTTCATTTTTGTAACGCTGGAGGTTGAAGCAGTGGCCCAACTTATGCATGGCAGTCAAGCTACTGCACCTCAGCCCATCTCTGAAGTGCAGTTTTAAACTGCAACTTAAGTTCAATGAGAAAGGAGAATGCCAGGGAAGTTAATTACATGCAAGTGTTCAGTGTTCTGTGAGTAAGAGTTCTTACTTAACTTTCCACCCCTAAGCTATAGGGACCATATCCTGTTGATAAAAGTCTTTTAGGTAAAACTTTGAAATAGATGGTTTAGAAGCTCCTTTTTCTCTTTTTCTTTTTTCTTTTGTTTTTTTGAGATAGGGTTTCTCTGTGTAGCCCTGGCTGTAGACCAGGCTGGCCTCAAACTCAGAAATTCGCCTACTTCTGCCTCCCAAGTGCTGGGATTAAAGGTGTGCGCCACCACTGCCTGGCTGGTTTAGAAGTTCCTGAATGAATAATGGTGTAAATAAAAATTATTCTCTATTAAACATTTTTATACTTTTGTATATGTAATCTATATTTTCATTGATTTGTTTTGTGGTACTATTATGTGAACATAATCTGGACTTGACTTTTATGGCCATTTGAGGTAGGCTTTTGTGTGCTTTTGTATAAACATGTACACATAGTTTAAGCTTTCATGACCATTAATCTTAACTCCTAAGCAGTAATAACCATAAAAATCAGATTTTGTATTTTTATTTCACATTAAAAGAAACATAACTTACATATGTATTTATATGTGTGTTGTTGTGATATTTGAGAGAGGGTCTTGCTGTTTTGCTTCGTCTGGCCTCAAATTTATCATCTTCCTACCTTAGCCCCAAGTGTTGAGATTATAAAGTATATAACACCACACTGGCTCTCTTTCATAATTAAAATAAAATGTTTTTAAGATAGGTGTGGTGACACATGTCTTTAATCCCAGCAATTAGGAGGCAGAGTAGAACTCTTGAGTTTGAGGCCAGCGGGGTATACATAGTGAGTTCCAGGACACCCAGAGCTGCATAGTGAGAGTCTGTCTCAAAAGAACAAAACAAAGCATGTATTTATTATTTTAAAATTGTGTGTGCACGCACATATGAGCATGCTTGTATGTGTGTATGAGCATGAATGCAGTTACCCATGGAGCTCCAAAGAGGGTGTCAGATCCCCTAGACCTGATGCAACAGGTGGTGTGGTCTACCTGACGTGGGTGCTGGCAGCCTACCTTTACTTACAAGAGCAATATGTGCTCTGAACCCCTGAGCCATCTCTCCAGCCCACTGTTTATTACATTTTTAATATGTATTTTACATGTCAAGTAATTTTGAATTACACACTAGAGTGCTTTGGTTAAAGTTTTCAAATCATTTATTTTATGGGCTAGGTTATCTTTATTAGAATCCAGCATTGATCTAATTGAGTTTATATGTGAAATACTGCCCTAGGATTAATAACATTCATGAACTCATGCATTTTTTTTTCATTTTTAAATTTACGTTGTGTGTGCATGCATGTATACACATGCTCTGGCACTCTTAACTGTATTTCTAATTGCTCCTTTATCTCAGTGCAGGTGCTAAAGCTCTTACAATGCCTCTGGGAGTTTGTTGGTTTTGTGACTTAACCTTGATTAGTCTACTCAGATTGTTTCTCTTTAGTGAAAGAAGTTCAGCTTAGCCAGTGTGCTGTGTGCAGTTCCCTGCTCCCTGTCTCCTTCCTTCTGTAATGTATATATAAACACTCTAGTCCAGCATTTTGGTTGTAGTTTGCCTGTCAGCATATATAAATGCTCCTGGCATTTTCTGCTACTCTATGTCTCCCAGTCAGTGTTATCAAGTCAGTAGATGATCTCCTGTCAGTCCTCAGGTGTTCACAGCTTCTGTTTTCAACACCCTAGTTCTAGAGACTCTAGTCCTGTTATAGTGAATTTATTGTTCAGCACTTAAACTTGGTTGCTGGCATTGATCAGCCACATTTACTTTACTTAATTTATTATCCCTTAGCTCAAATTGTTCTCTAATGCATAGTACCAAATAAACTGTTTCAAAAAGAACATTAGAAAACATAAAGCAATGGAAAAGGCTTGAATGTCTATCCCAACATTACAGGGGGTTAGTTTTGATGAATGTCTTTGCAGAAAAGTCAGTGAATTTATCCTCCACAGATTCTATTACATCTCACCCCAGCAAATGTTACCACGGTAAAAGCATTGCTTTTTATTCAGTGAGAGAGGATCTGTTGAAAAGGAGAATTTAACTTTGGACAGAGGTAAAGCTGCAAGTAAAGTTGTGGAGAGAAGTATTGGTGAACTGCATGTGGTGATACACACGTGGAACCTCAGTACTCAGGCAGCTGAGGCGGGAGGAGCAGAGAATAGAAAAGCAGGTGAAGCCAGAGCACCTGTGAAGAGCTGGAGTGGGTTCAGAGTGCATCTCATGGTATGGAGATGTAGGTCAAGAGTCTCTCCGGCCTCACCATTAATGGGCTTGTACTTGGTCATCCCTAGAGTAGCCACTGTGTATATCTATAGGTTCAATTGTGAAGATGTGGGAAAAAGAATGTCCTTGGGGCTGGAGAGGTGGTTCAGCGGTTAAGGGCACTGACTACTCTTCCAAAGGTCCTGAGTTCAAATCCTAGCAACCACATGGTGGCTCACAACCATCCATAATGAAATCTGACGCCCTCTTCTGGTGTGTCTGAAGACAGCTACAGTGTATTTAGATATAATAAATACATCTTTAAAAAAAAAAAGTGTCCCTGAAGTGAGTCCCTATTATGTGTCCAGGGACTTGAGAACATTTTCCTGACTCATGGTAAACCCTTAGCTATGGTTCCTGCTAGAAGGCTATGCCGCATATTATGTAGCATGCAAATGTTATGTAATGCTGAGTAAAAATGAAAGAGAACCTTTAAAAAGAGTATGGCGCAATGTGGGCTACATTGTGAGGCCTTGTCTCACTGTTCTCATCTTCTTTTCTCCTCTTTTTTGTGTTTATGAGCAGTGGAATGTGGCAGGTCACCTTATTTTATTTTACTTTATTTTATTGATTTATTTTGAGGCAGAGGCTGGCTTTGAACTCCCTATATGGTGGCTGGTCTTGAACTCCTGATTCTCCTGCCTCTACCTACCAAGTGCTAGGACAGCAGGCCTGTCCTACCATGCTGGCTAACTAGTATTTTGTTTCGTTTTCTTTTAAAGAACATTCATACTGTCACACTTGGTTATATTATATTCACTAACAAAAAATGTAGTCCTATATACAGTAGAATTACTTTAATAATGGTCTTTGGGTATAATAAAGACTGGAGGATAAATTCATGCTTTTCTCTGCATTGTTTGGTGTTACTTTAATGTTAAAATAATTATAGTGGGCCTGAGAGATGGCTTAGTAGACAGAGATGCTTGTTGCTAAGCTGACAACCTGAGTTTGATCCCTGGGATTCACAGTGGATGGAGAGAATCACCTCCAGCTTCCACATTTCACTATGGCATACGTAAATAAGTAAATAAATGTGAAGGGGGAAAAAGGTAATTTTAGAAGAACCTACCCCCAATCCCTAGGATCAGACGCTGGCAGAGTCTATTGTGTATGCCAGGCAAGGACTTTACCATTGAGTCATATGTTTTCAGGCTCAAGGATATGTTTAGTTGAAGGCCTACAACTAAGTCTGTGTAAAAACTGGGTCATCTGCATTAGCTATTGCTGTGCTCTATGTCAGGAGTTCTTAGGAAAGAGTTTAGCATGTAAGAATTGTTACATTAGAGTTTGATTTGATTTTTATTTCATACATGTAAAAGTACTTGTGGGAGTATTGTGTATGTGTGTGTGTGTGTGTGTGTGTGTGTTGGACTCTCAGAAAACCACTGTCCCAGACTCGTCAACATCTTGAAGATGTTGTGTCTTCAAGTAGTAGTGACCACAGCTATCCAAGAGCCCTTAGGTTTTTACAGTAAGTGACTAGTCTCTTACCAGAATGGTAAACTACTTGCTTTGGCTTTATCCTCCCTAATGCTGTCTTTTTCTGTGTGGCATTACATGTTCACAGGCTCCTGCAGTTTGTCTTTTTATAGCCATTTTCTTACCTTAAAGGTGCCACCCTGGTTGTACGGAGGTTGCTCAAACTACTTCTTAATGTGGTGAAGAAGAATAAAAAGCAATATTGTTGATGTGGCTGTTTTCTATTGAGAAATAGTGCATTTGTTGTCAGTCAACTGACAGTCCCTTGAGAATGTCCCTAAAAACATGGCACATTTGTGAACAGATAAACAACTGTTTGCCTGTTTAAGAAAAATGTTGAGAATTATTCCATACACTTTTATGCTTAAAATACTATTTTTTTAAGTTAAAATTCAGAGTGAATTTTGTCCTGTTATTTTTTTTTAGAATATCTCTTATATTTTGACAATTTTGTACTTATGAGCAATATATCATATGTTCCCTCAATTCCTATCCTCTACTACTCCCAGTCAACCCCAATATGTTACCCATCTTTTTAAATTTCTTCTACTTTTGTATTAATCACCCACTGAGTCCGGTTAGCCCATTGGGTGCTCACTGATCTTGTCGACTTGACCCGGTGAGGTAACCACAGCTGCGACGAGCACATGACTGAAGCATCATGCACATCCTGTCCTGAAGACACTCACAGACTTCTCCCTCCTCCAGCCCTTACGTGCTTTCTGCCCTTCTTCCATGTTCATGAGCTTTTAGCTAGTAGGGTCAAGGTGTGTGTGTGTGTGTGTGGTGTGGTGCTCTTAGGAAACCACTGTCTTATTTTATGAAAACTAGCCTTGTTTTTGTGAAACCTTGTTTTATGTATAGGGCAGTGGTTCTCAACCTTCCTAATATAGTTCCTCTATATTGTGGTGACCCCAGCCACATTATTTCATTACTATTTCACAACTGTAATTTTGCTGCTGTTATGGATCGTAATGTAAATATCCGATATGCAACCCCTAAAAGGGTGGGTTGCCCCCTAAAGGGGTCACGGCCTCCAGGTTGAGAACCAGTGGTGTAGTGGCTTATAATTAGCTGTACAGTGAGTGGTGTCTAACTGTTTTAAGCCAGTGAGTTTGGGAGGTGCTGAGAAGTGGCATGGCAAGTCCTCTTAAAATGCTTTCCATTGCTTTCTCAGTTAAGAAAGGGTATTAGGTGTTTTATGGATGGCTTGGCTTGTGGAAGATGCTAATAATGTTTCATTTCCTTCCTGCTGTACCTATTGTGTTAAGATGCCTTGGGAGCTCTTGAAAGTTAATTGGGGTCAGGAAACTAGAAATATGTGAGATTCAGGTGAACTCATATGTATTTGTGCTGATTATTTACTCTTTGTCCAAAAATGAGAGTGGTTCTTTTGACTTTTAAAAGTCTTTTAAAAATCTGATTTATAGCCAGGTGGTGGTGTTGAATGTTGCCTTTAATCCCATCACTCAGGAAACAGGGTAGGTGGATCTTTGACTTTGATGCCAGCCAGGTTGACAGAACAAGTTCCAGAAGAGCCAGGCTAGAGAATAAACTTGTATGGAAAAAAAATCAATTAAACAAAATAAAACAAAACACCTGACTCCAAAGCTGGCATGGTGGCACACACCTGTAATCCCAGTTCCCAGAGGCAGAGGTAGGTATATCTCTGAGTTCAGTGTCATCCTGGTCTACAGAATGAGTTCTAGGACAACCAAGTTAAAGTCATCTATAATTAGAGTTTTTCCTCCCATTCACTTTACTCCCAGAAATAAGGACTCTGAGACTTAATAGTTCATGAATAAATGCCTAGGCAAAAGCTTTGCTTGCTCTCTGACTCGCTCATAACTTAGTTATCCATTTATGCTATTCTAAGTTGTGCCATGTAGCTAGCTGGTTACCTGGTCTTCAGTTTCAAGGTACCATCTTCTTCTATGGGGTCAATCTCCAGCACCTTACTCTTTCCCAGAATCCTCTTTCTCTCTGAATTCTCACCTCCTATTTTCTGCCTCCACTCATTGGCTGTAGGCCTTTTTATTGACAGGTAAATGCTTTTACACAACGCACAAGAGGAAAAAAAAAAAAGCCAGGAAACCCTGTCTTGACCCTCACCCTCAACAAAAACAAAATAAAACAAACAAAAATCCAACGACTTCAGTGGAAGTTTTAATGTTAAAAACTGAATTAGCCAGGCATAGTGGTACACATGCCTTTACTTCTAGTGCTCTGGAAATGGGCAGGCGTATATCAATGGGTACAAGGTGAGCCTGGAATACATAGTGAGTTCTGGGACCAGACAGACAGACAGACAGACAGACAGACAATCAACTGAGATTAAACTGTTCTGAGTTGAGTTGAGCCAAACTGAATTGAGAGGAGTTAATTACTGCTGACTAAAAGGGTGAGAAAGTAACTATTTCTGTATTTCCTTAGAAATGGACACATTTGTATTTCTAACTTTTATTCAAAATTATGTCTATTTTAATAAATTGGCCCTTTGGGGAACAAATATAGCTAAAATATGGAGGAAACAACTCTTAACTTCAATAATAATTACAAGTTTCTCTTACCAGATTTGAGAGACAATGGTATTTTGGTCCTGAATACACTGTGGTTCTAAGTGCACTGATGCAGGGAGTGAGCTGGTGGAGCTACTCTCCAAACAGCCTGCCTGGCCTGTTGATCCTAGGATTTTCATTTAAGAATGTGCTTGGGGGTAAAAAAGTGCTTTTCTGCTCTGTTTTGGGAGGGGTAACCCCTCTCCCAATAGGCTTATGAGGAAATTTTTCATAATAGTAGATTCAGTTTGTTGAAATGTGTAAGTCAATGCTACTGACAGCCTTCTTTGTCTAAGTAGTAATTTTATCACCAGAAAAAAATCAACATTCTTCCAGCTCTGCACTCTGACACAAGAATGAAATTTTTGTCCCTGGGATTTGCCTTTTTGGTCTCATCGGGGTTTGTCAGTACTGTAGCACCTGTCATTGTCTCTTACAACTGAGTATTCCATGATGTACATGCACAGCATTTTATTTTTCTATTATCAGTTTGTGAACATTGTGAGTTTTCTCCTCACATTTCAGCCATTATGAATAAAGCAGTTAAGAATATGAGCACTGGGGACTGGTGAGATGGCTCAGTGGGTAAGAGCACCCGACTGCTCTTCCGAAGGTCCGGAGTTCAAATCCCAGCAACCACATGGTGGCTCATAACCATCCGT
>NC_034603.1:22737004-22773489 GCF_900095145.1 Mus pahari | reverse complement strand
CCCCCCCCCCCCCGTAGTGACAGTGTTTTGCGGTTTGTAGGTATATGGTCTCAAGACTGACCAATACTTCAACATTCCCCCCCCCCATGTTAACATATCCATTGATATTGCTGTTTATGCAGCCATTTCTAAGAGAGATTGTTTCACAGCAGACTTCCTTGTGTTATGACTCTTACAGTCTTTTCACCCCCTCTTCCATGGTGTTCCCTGAGTCATGGATACAGGAGTTATAATGAATATGATGGATAAGCATTCATTGGGGCTGAACTGCCCACAGTTTCTGTATTCTATCTGTTTGTGGTTTTCTGTAATGGTCTCTACTTCTTGTAGAGAGGTTTCTTTGATGAGGTGTGGTCACTACACTTACCCAAGTAAGCAGGCTCTTGCACGAGGAGGGATTGCAGGTCTATATTTTAAGAAGTCCTTTTAGGAACTGGGGAGATGGATGGCTCAGTACTGGTTCCTCTTCCAGAGGTCCTGGATTCAGTTCCAAGCACTGAAATGATGGCTCACAACCATCAATAACTGAAGTCCTGTGGGATCCAATGCCCTTGTTTGGTGTGCAGAGACATACATGGAAACAAAACTCCCATATCCAAGCATGTGCTTGTCATCTCCAGCATTGCACTGGCAATTTAGATTCACTATAGAGAATTCAAAGGAGAAGGGTGGTCAGAGTGCAGTAGCATGGTTTAAGGTTGTGCATGTGCAACTGTCCCGTGAGTAGTCTGGAAGGTGAAAGCTATTGAGTTTTAAAACATTTCTATACTTGGCAGAGGAAAAGGAACCTTTTATTTATATAGGGTGGCTTTTTTTGTTTTGTTTTGTTTTGTTAGTTTCTGAGACAGGGTCTTAACGGTGTAGACTAAACTGGCTTTAAACTGATTGTTCTGTTTCAGTCTGCTGGATGCTGGGCTTACAGATGGTTGTATCACCAAGCTGGCAAGGAAACTTTAAAACAACAGCAATTGCATCTTTATGTTAACAGAAATGTATTCAATTTAGAAAAACATGATCATGCAGTCTTAGAAATTGTCTTAGTTAGGGTTTCTATAGCTGTGAACAGACCATGGCCATGGCAATTCTTATAAAGGAATATATTTAACTGGGATTGGCTTACAGTTTCATAGGTTTAGTCCATTATCATCATCATGAAAAGCACACATGGTGCTGGAAGGAGCTAAGATTGTACACCTTGATCACAGGCAACAGAAGCGAACAGGCTTGAGCTTCTGAGACCTCAAAGTCACACACCTCCTCCAACAGAGCCATGCCTCCTAGTAATTGCCACTCCCTATGGACCTGTGGGGGGCCATTTTTATTCAAACTAGCACAGGAGTGTTAGTATTTTATTAGTCCATTAATTGTCATACATTATACATAAAATAATTCCACATTACATCTGTCTTCATTGTCTTGTTTTTTGAATGATGAAGTTTCAGGCATTTGCCACCAGGCCAGGTATAAGAGAACCTTTAATTCTTCATACTGACCTTACAAATTAAATTCATAATACGAAGTCTTAACGTATTAGACTGCTAAAATGGGGTGAAGGAATAAATACAAGTAATGTGTGTTTTAAACACAAGACACCTACTATAGCTTTCAGAGTCTATTCTATGAAACAAACACCGTTTACGATTTCAGAGAGGACAGTTGGTGGTGATAGAATTATTGAATAAGGAGGATCAGGCTTCAGGGTCATTCTCAAGGTACATCAGATGTGGGGGAGGGGGATCAGGAGTTCCTGGACCATGTGAGACTCTGTCTCAGCACACCCCAAAAAAGGGAATGGGTGATCTGGAAGAATAGCATTGAAGTAGTTTTGAATTAATATATTCAAGAAGATAGGTCCATAGTTATGTCCTAGAGGTGAGGAAGTTGAAACTGGCAGGTGGCTGTCAGAACTCTGAATCTGGGGCCACAGCTGCTGCTGGTGGTAGTGGCTTCTGAAGGCTTCTGCCTCGCACTGAGCACTCAGCTCAGCACAGGAAGCCTTCGAGCTCACGGTGCTGCTCATGCCCAGGAGCTGCTCACTCAGCCCTGCTTACATTCCAGATAAATTAATTACACGGGAAGATCTGGAAAAAGTAGGGGGTTGGTTTTGGTGGTGGTTTACTTTTTTGGAAAAAAAAAATGTCCGGCCCTGAAGTACAGGAAGGAACGTACCCTGGAAGCATGAGCATCCTTCTACTTTACAAGGCATGCATGCAGGGTATTCTGAAGGTGGTGAGATTCAAAACATTTCGACGTAGGTTTGATACATTCTGAAATGTTATCTAAATATGAACCATTAATTTTGTTGTTTATATAAAGTTTTTTTTTTCAGGCCTAATGTTTTCAGTTGCAAGTAAGCTAGTGTTTGTAAAAAACCTTTTATAGTGTGCTTCCTGTTTGTAGTGAATGGTGGAAGTATGCCTGGGGATGGAACTGTAAAACCTTTAAAGTATGTGCAACAGGCTAGATGTGGTGGCACATACCCTTTAATACCAGTACTCCCAGGCAGAGACAGGTGGATCTCTTGAGTGTGAGGCCCTTCTGGTCTACAGATCAGAAGAAATCCTGTCTCAAAAATAAGATCGTGCACGAGGAATAAACAAGTCTTACCCAGACTAGACTGGGAGGATGTTTGCTTTTATTATGTATTTGTTTTATGGATTTGTTTTATTTTATGTTTATGAGGGTTTTGCATCAGATTGTCTGGAACTAGAGTTAAGATAGGTGTGAACCACCATGTGGAGGTTGGAAGTTGAACTTGAGTCCTCAGAAAGAACAAGTGCTGTTAACTGCTGAGCCATCTATCCATCTCATGTCTTGTGTTGTTATCATTACTCAATTTTAAACATTTCTCTAACAGAGCTGTAATAGGGAACTAAAAACTCGTTTTAGTGTGTTCTTTTTATGCCCTCCCATGTTTCATGAAATGACAGATGACCATGTGATTTTGATATGCTGTGTGTCTACTGTGTGTGATGGTGTATACCTATCATCCCAGGCCAGGAAGATTGTGAACTCAAGACTAGCTTGGGCTACACAGTGACTTCAAGGCCAGCCTAGACTAGATAGGGAGAGCCTATTCCACAAAATCAAAATAATCCTGGAGTGGTGGTACATCCACCCTGTAATCCTAGCACCTGGGAGGTAGAGTTTGAAATTCAGGAGGAGATGGGGCCTCCTTCATTTACATTACATGGCAAGTTTGAGGTTAGCCTGGCCTGCTAGAGCTCCCTTCTCAACAAAACAAAGCAAAGCAAATCACCCCAGAGCAACACAAACAAAAGATACATATGCTAAATAACTTCCAGATTCTGGTTTAGAGTCTTAAAGTGTATGTTTGCCTGTTCATATGTGTATGTATATGTTTATGTATATGTCTGCCTGTCTTGGGGAGGAGGGGTTTTGAGTATGCCATAGCATGCATGTAAAGGTCAGAGGACAATTTACAAAAGATTCTCTTCTACCAAGTGGGTCCTGGGGGTATAACTCAGATTGTCAGGCTTGGTGGCAGTCACTTCTACTAGTGGCTGTAGATCTGGAATTAAATAGGTTGTAAAAAATAGTTAAGAGAGATCTTGGTTTGGCCTTGAAGAACAAAGCAGAAAGACAGGAGGCAAGAATGATACTCTTGTGTTTTGCTTGGGAAACAAGGTAGAAGAGAGTGTAGGATACAATAAGGTGGATAGAATTGAGGTAGGAGAGGGGTAAGGAAAAGTGGAGTTGAGTTAAGCTGAAGGCACAGGGCACACATCTTGTGTAATGTGTTGCCTGCCGTAGACTCTGCATTACCCTGAAGAACACATAGGCTGGAGAGCTTTGGGCTGGGAATGTGGGTTTGAGTATCACCAATATACATCATCAATATACATGTGCCCCATGAACCCCAAGGCTGAAGGAAACAAGTTAAGGAGCCTGTATGGACTGAAAGGACTCCTGTATTAATGTGTAAGCAAGTAAAAATTGGCCAGACTATTTAATTTGCAGAGTGAAAACTGCCCTCCCTGAGCGAGCACCACACAGCTTGTCGCAGTATCGAGACTTCCCATTATTCATATTTTCCTTTGGGTTAAAACACTTCCTTTCTAGGAGTTGCTGTTAAAATGTAGTTATTTCTGAAGGGATAAACTTTTAATCTGTTATGGTAGTGTTCATATTTTAGATCACTAACCTTTATTTTGGAATTCAGATAGAAATGTAAGAAAGATTAAGTTTGGAAAACATGATACTGTCCCAATGTGAGATTAAAGAGGAATCTTAGACTTGGAGCCTGGGTTGGAAACAGGTTGTGGTGAGTTGGTGGAGCACAGGGATCCTGTCACCAAAGAGGGACTGTGAGAGAGCTGGGTAGCCAGCATACTTTAACCCAGGACAGATATTTCCCATGCCAGCCTGTCTGGTGTGGCACCGATCCACAGAAGGAGGGGTGAAAGAATATTTGAAAAAGAAATATAGGGGGAAAATTGGAAAGCATTTCAGTTATAAACAAGGGTAGTCATGTAATTTATGATTGGGTAGAATTTTGATATAATTTGTTATTTGAACTGGACATCCTGAGATAGAGACAGGAATGACTATGAAAACAAGTATAAATTGAAACAATGATGGGCAGTCCTTATACAAGGTTATATCTATTTCATTTGTAGCATAATGAAATATTTCAAAATTCAGTTGTGTGTCAAGCATTGTACTGAATTAAGTGGCACTTCTGCTTGCTTCTGTCTCTCAAGTGCCTGTGCCACCATACCCAATTTATAAGTATGTATATTTATTAGATTATCTGGAGTAGTTTAATAGAAATCAAGTCCTGCTAATGTGAGTTTCTATCCATTTGGGAAAATAGAAACTAAGTAAAAATTTTCAGTAAGACCTAGGGCTCTCCCTTACAGTTTGACCAGTTCAAGCTTGTGACTTTTGAGTTACAGTGGATTGGTACTTAAAACTCGTAAGAGGGTGTAAGGATTAGAAGGAGTCATAGCTGGGTTTCTGCTATTAGTGGGATCTTTGTTAATTCTCCACTATCCTGACAGTAAATACTAAAGCAGGACATTACACTGATGCAGCAGTGACACAGAGCAGTGTTCCAGTGGTTTCTCCTCACCCTCCTGTCTCACTGGGTGATGGAGAACATGTTTAACTTTTCTGTGACTGCCTGAATGTGTTTGAAGATGTCAGCTCATTTAAAGATAATCCTTGTTTTATTCATGGCACTTTGATGGATACCTTGGAAAACAAAAGTGTCTGTGCGGAGAGTGCTATAATCTCAAACTCAACTAGAGAGGTATTGCAGCGTGTTCTGTCTCTTCACAGTGAACAACAGGCAGGTGGGAAAGGTGGCATCCAGTGCCATATAAAAGCACCACCACATGCCACGTCGTAAGGTATGTTTTCTGTGGCCTCATGGTTCCTCAGGGGTTCTAAGGAGAAACTAATACATGCCTGTAATGGGTTCATGAATTTTCTTTGTGTGAGTACATTAAAATGTAGTTTTAACTGACAGTGTAATGATTAAAAATACTTGATTCTTACAAAATATAATGAGGGAGTAAGGAACTATACTGACTAGAATTGAATATATATATATAAATAAAATCTCCATGAAGTGGTACCACACTGGAGCTACTGAAAATCTGAGGCTGGGAACAGACAGTGAGCCAGAACTTGCCTGGGTACCCAAGGCTGTGGTGTTACCCTAGCACCACAAAATACACTAATGAAAATCTCTGTCACCCCAAAAGTTTGTTTTCCATCTTTGTGATCTTCTTCCTCGCCTCCCTACACCTATTGCCAGGCAGTTGATACATCTGCTCTTTGTTACCAGAAATATATAAATGGATTTTATAGCATTCTCTTCCCCCCCCCCCCCGTTTGCGTGTGTGCGTGTGTGTGTGCACACGCAAGCATATGTGCTTGTTTCCTCAGTGCTGGAGAAGAGACCCTGGATTTTGTGCATGCTAGCCAAGTGCTCTGTCATGAGTCTGTAGTCAGTCTGGGTGGGTTTTGGATGAAACATAAATATTTTTGATTCATTCATCCATGTTGATGTATGTTTAGTAGTTAATTACTTTTGTTCATGGGATGTGTGTGTGTGTGTGTGTATGTGTGGTGTCTGTGATTCACATGTCAATATATAAAGGTCAAAGGAATGTTATCTTTCTTTGTCATCTATCTTAAAAAATCACACTTACTAATTTATTATATGTATATGTATATATATATGGGTTATGGTACATATGTGCACATGTGTGGAGATCAGAAAGCAGTTTGAAGGAATTGGTTCCCTTTCACTATGAGGATGCCTGAGATTGAACTTAGATGTGACAGCAAGTGGCCTTACCCAGTGAGCCATCTCACTGACCCCCCTCAGTTGTATATTTTGAGGCAGTTTCTCAGAGAACCTGGAGCTTGGCAGTTTGGCTATCCTGGCTGGCTGTCAAGTCCCCTGAATCCACCTGTTTGGCATCCTTATTCCTGGGGTTAGAGATGTGTGCCACTGCATCCAGCTCATGTGTGCTGGCCATCCATATCAGCTCTCCATGCTTGTATGGCAGCTCTTTACTTTACCTGTGAGCCATCTCCACAACCCTAGAGCAGTTCACTCATTAGTTCAACCAGGCATGCTCAACCTACTTTATTTTGTTGTCCTCTGCAAAGTTCATCATTGAGAACCAGGTAGCTAAGACACACACACTAAAAGACACACATAAAATCTCAGACTGTGCTAAGTCATTTTGCAATTCTGTATTGGATTGCATTCATAGTTATCCTAGGGCTTATGTGGCACATGGCTGCAAATGCTTGAATGAAGGTATATTCCTGTTTATCCATTCACCATTCACCAATCTATAGGCAATTGGGATCGTTTCCTGGGTTTTGCTGTTTAAAAAAAAAAAAAAGCAATCTAAATAAAGCCGAGTTAAAGATTGATTTTTCTGAATTAGCTAATACTCATAATCATAAAAGATCCAGAGTTTAGTCTAACTGAGAATTGAGTACTTTAAGACAAAAAGGGAAGTACAGTAGGATTCCATCTCTTTCTCTATCCCTTTTGGGTGTGGTCTGATCTGCTGGCAGCCTGTGCTTGGCTGAAGTTCAGTTGCTGTGGTTGGGCGAGGCTCAGCTGCTTGTTCTGCCAGTCAGTTAGGTTTTCTGCTCATTTACATAGTGAGTTAGGTGCGTTTCTTTAATTTTTTAAAATTGTATAAACTTTTATTTATATATAAAAAAAAAACCCTTAAAAATAAATAAAAAGGCCAGGCATGGTGGCCCACGCCTTTAATCCCAGCACTCAGGAGGCAGAGGCAGGCAGATTTCTGAGTTGGAGGCCAGCCTGGTCTACAGAGTGAGTTCTAGGACAGCCAGAGAAACCCTGTCTCAAAACCAAAAAAAAAAAAAACAACAAAAAACCACTCACCAAAATTAGCCAGACCCTAATGCTATGCAACCTAATGTGTTTTGTAGCATAGGAATATAGGAACTCAGCTCAGAGGGTTGATTTTTGTTTGTTTGTTTGTTGTTTTTTTGCTTATTCATTTTATCATGTTACAAATAAATTGCTGTAAATAGTTTTACAGATGTACACTTTTGCTTCGTTAGATAAATATGTAGGAATGCAATGGCTACTTTTTTATGACAGTGTGTTTGTGTATATATTTTTAAAGGAACTACAAAATTAAAAAAAAAAAAGATTGGCTATGCACTTCAAGCTTGTACCAGCAGCATTTGGAAGACAAAATTAGTTGTTTTTATTTTTGCTGTAGTTTTTGGTGCCAAGGTTAAACCTGGGGCCTTGTGCATGCAAGGCAAGCACCCCCCCCCCCTACTGAGTTATATCCCCAGCCTACCACAGTGTAAAGAGTTGAATATACAGACAATCTCAACAAAGCAGTTGATGTCTAAGGAGAAGTTGTTGTTTGTTTGAATGGCTAGAATTGGAAGAGAATGACTTCTAGGGGGTGAAGACATTGGATGGATAGTGATGACGTGAGTTATGGTGTCCCTGAGGTGAGTAAGAGTGAGGAAGCACTGGTTAGATCACCAGCTGAGCTGCATGCTAGATCTGAGGCCCATTGTTGTTTAGTGTATTATGTGTTTGTCTGGATGTTTGTGTATGAAGAAATTGGTTATCTTTAATATAGGCTTGGCCACATAGCCTTGGCTACTCATTTTCAGAATTAGAACTCAAATCTGCAGCTTTCTGACTCACAGTTCATGTTTTTATCTCATGTTATTTTATATTCCTAAGTCAGGAGAACACATTTGACTTTGACAATAATATAGTGTTCTCTCAGAGCTATTAAAAATACATATCAGACTTTGAAAGTTCAGGTGCTTATCAGGTCCAGACAGTAACTGTGAACTAAGTTACAGTGGAGAGAGTGACAGGAGATATCTGTGGATGGAGAGCCATAAAGCCCATGCTCATTGAGAGGTAGCTGTTAATTCAATCTGATTTCGCTCCATGTAGGAGCAGACCTTAGGTGGTTTGATTTCATTTTCCAAGACGGATTAGAAATCTGACTTTTTTTGTGACATCTTCAGATTTATCAATGTAAGAAGGTGTCCTTTCTTTAACATAGTGTGTATCCATGGAAGAGTTGTCACCTGGATTCTGTGCAGTGGGCCACCATTGGTCTGAGTTATACCTTGCATAGCATGGAAGCAACAATCAGTTTATATGATGAGAAAAGGGTGGTGACTGTGTAATAAGCACATTACAGGCATTAAGAAGTAGGTTGTTTGTTTAACCATGGTGCTTAATTGTGCTCTAGCATTTGGGTTCAGTTTTCATTTGTATCAGTTAATTACATAGAGGGGAGAATTGCTCCCTGCAGCTTTGCCTCCTAACTGCATGCTTTTGTTTTCAGATAGGGCCAGTGTTGAGTGAAACGCAGAAATCAAATGAGAAGTCTTCAAGGAACAACTTCTGCTAATGAGTCTGAAGAGTCTCTTGTGTGTGTCTTTCGGCATAGTCTCCATTCAGAGAGCTGAGTGAGTGTCCCCATTGATGAGTGGTAAGTCTGTCCACTGATGGCTAGATATGGAAATGATGTCCACAAAGCCAGTCTACTTCGTGTTCTGAGTACTCACCAGCAGTCAGTTCATTTTGTTGCTGTTCTCCTTTCTAATGTTACTGTGTGGTTTTAGAGTGTGGCTTTGATCTTCAGGGTAAGCAGAACCCTCCATGGCCTATGGTTTTCTCTTCTCTGTCGGTGACAGTTGTTTATCATCTCATAGCCATCTTCTAGTTAGTCACAATACATTCCACATTTTATCAGTATAATCACCCAGTGGTAGTTGTCTATTCTCTTAATTATTAAAAATCTACCGGAAGCTAGGTATGGTAGAGTGTGCCTTTAATTGTAGCACTTGTGAGGCAGAGGCAGCCTGGTCTATAGAGTGAGTTCCAGGATAGCTGGGACTACATAGACCCTTTCTCAAAAGGGAGGGGGGAAGGGAGGGAAAGGGGAAAGGGGAGAAAAGACCTGAAATTTTTGCTGCATAGAAGCATGTTTTTCCTCTCTGCCATGTGATCCACTACGTATAACAGAATGAAGATAGTTGAGGCACACTGTGAGATAAGAGACCCTTCCAGCACAGTCTAAGGTTAGAGAACACAGACCCCCTCTGGGAGGAAGGGTGTTTCCCAACATACAGTCAACATCTGCAGTGACAGGGAACTTGAGAGTTCTGGAGAATTTTTTGGCTATATATTTTAAATAAAATAGAAATACTGTTTCTCTAAAATAAAGGTGAACTTAAAGCTGGCAACTATATCAACCTTTTAAAAATAGAATGTACTAAGGGCAAAACCAATTATGAGAAAAAACACGAAAGTATTTTAAAGTTCTTTTGCAAATATCACTAATGAACATTTCATGTAGAGCTGGACAGCTGTAAGAATTGAAAAGTAGAGGGAAAGCAGTTGTTTAACATGAATCCAACCGTGTTAACACCACCAGAGTCATTGGTTCCGCTTTGATTGCAGTGGATAAGATGCCAGTAATTGTGTGTGTTTAGATCTGGGCCTCGCTGAGCCTTTTCTCTGACCTGAAGCACGTGTGTAGTTGGATCCTCCGGGGAGAGCGTCCCCACTCTGCTTTCCTGCCTTCTCATACTTATCGCTGGGGAACAGACTATAGTAGGCTCCCAGGAATGTTCCCAGCCTAAATTCCTGTCTTTAAAATCATTGGTATTCTAAGGTTCTTCATGCTACAAAAATCCCAGTGCCCTACCAACACTGAAACTACTGCTTAATAAAAATCTGGTCTTGGTTTTTATTTTGCCATTGAGTATTTATCTGTTTACATTCAGTTGAAAATAACTAGTCTTCATAAATTTACATTCATGTTTCTTATAAGATAAAATCAGTCATAAATTGCCTCTCAGGAGTCAGCCAGCAGTTGTTAAAAGAATTTTATGGAAAGAGGCACAGGGTATGAGGTCCTAATGAAAATGGAGGCGACTAAACCATCTATAAAATTTCCTCCCAGCAGCTGTCAGGGCCCTTAGTACAATAGCAGAGTGAGCGGATCCTTTCAGTTTCCCCGTCTGTGAAATTATTCTTGGTTGTTAGAGAGCACTAAGTCTTTTCTCCAATCCTCGTTTCTCAAGACACATCCAAGCGTGAGAGCAACTGTCGCTCGTGGCCACATCACTGACTTTACACTCATTTGAGAAATAACCTGCTAGGTTAAGGTTCATTGCTGAGCAGTGATCTCCGTCATGACTTCTTACACTGTTCATAAGGCTGAGCGTCTGCCTTTGTCTTGGTGTTTAAGTTGGCAGAAAGGGATGTGATTGGTGGTGTGCCTTGGGAAGGGAAGGGTGGAGTGTAATCCTCACTGTGAGTTTTGAGAAGAGATAATGAAATCCTTTATGTCCTTTTCCATAGACCAGCATTTCAAAGACTCCATTTTCATAAGAATTGGTTGTGCAGCTGCAGCCCTGGCAACAGGGCCCAGGCCCCGGGAGAAGAATTGGGGCAAATTTCCAAATACAGGCCTCAGTGGTCTCCTGTGGGGCTGTGCTAATGAAACAGATGAGGGCATAAAACATTCACAGAAGGAAGCCTAGTGCTTTGTGTTGTATAGATGTTGAAATCTTCCACATATATTTTACTATTTAAAAGCTACCAAAGCTATCATAAGCTATTTATTCAAGAGTAGCTATATTATAGTCTGAGTATTAAAAAAAAATCTATCCTTTCAAGTTAATATTTATTTCTGTGAATTATATCTAAAATATAATTGTTGCTGCTCATCTTTGGTGAAGTCTAAATGTTTTCAAAACATGGTGCCAGATTTATCAGATATTTTAAAGTTAAGATTTGCTGCTGAAGAGACTGCTTAATAGTTAAGAGCACTGGCTGTCTTCGAGAGGATCTTGGTGCAGGTTCCAGCACCCACATGGCAGCACACAACATTCTGTAATTCAAGTTCCAAGGGATCTGATGCCTTCTTCCGGTTTTTGTGGGTACCAGGCACACAGTGCACAGACATACATTCAGGTAAAACATTCAGATGCATAAAATAAAAATAAGTATCTTTAAAAAGAGCAAGCAGCATTTTAGGTTTATTTTTAATAATGTTAGGTTTTAAATAGCCAGATTATTTTCATATAAATTTCCTGTTATTGTTGCAGTTCTAGAATGCTTTTAGGGAATACAATTTGTTAAACATATTTTTTTTAACACTGACATAGCTGTAAAAACTGTCATTAAGCCATAATTTGGTAACTTCTTGGCTACTTGACATTAGGTTGTACCAGGGGTTTTGTTTTTTATCCTGTTTTAAGAAGTATTTCAGTGAAGAATTTTTATGCACATGGGTTTTTGTCTTTCTCTTGAGTTCTTTATAGATTACTAATTGTGAAAATTCAGGTTGCTTTCATAAAAGCACTGAAATCCACATATACGTGTTTGCCAGTGCCTTAGTTACTTTTCTATTTCTATGCTGAGACACCACCTTCAAAGCAACTTATAGGAGAGTTTGTTTGGGGCATATGGCTTCAGAAGATTAGAGTTTAAGGCAGGGTTGTGGATGGAAAGGAACTGGTGGCTGGAGCAGCAGCTGACACACAACAGGAGGCAGAGAGCAAACTGGGAGTGGCACTAGTCTTTTAAAACCTCAAAGCCTGCCCCCATTGACACACCTCCTTGAATAAGGTCACACCTCTTAATTCTTTTCAAACAGTTCCATCATCAGGGGAACATTATTCAAACATGAGCCTGTGGGGCCTATTCTCATTTCAGCCACCTCAGACATTTATCCTGTTCCCTTCCCAATACTGAACACAATCACAGTTTAAAGTAGAATGCATATGAAGCAGTAGTTGCCTTTTGTTGTTGTTGTTGTTTGTTTTGGTTTGTTTTTTGTTTTTGTTTTTTGTTTTTGAGCAGGTTGTAGATTGGTTTTTTGTTCTCCCCCCCCCCCCCCCCCGGGTTTCTCTGTATAGCTTGGCTGTCCTGGAACTCACTCTGTAGACCAGGCTGGCCTTGAACTCAGAAATCTGCCTGCCTCTGCCTCCCGAGTGCTGGGATTAAAGGTGTGCACCACCACGCCCGGCGTGTTTTTTTTGTTTTGTTTTGTTTTTTTTGTTTTGTTTTGTTTTGTTTTTTTTGGAGACAGGGTTTCTCTGTATAGCCCTGGCTGTCCTGGAACTCACTCTGTAGACCAGGCTGGCCTCGAACTCAGAAATCCGCCTGCCTCAGCCTCACAAGTGCTGGGATTAAAGGCGAGCACCACCACGCCCAGCTCTTTTTTTTGGTTTGTTTAAGACAGGATTTCTCAATGTGGTCCTGGCTATCCTGGAACTCTTGATATTGGACTTCCTCTGCTTCTTGAGTGCTGGGATTAGAGGCGTGCACCAACATCACCTGTTAAAAAATAGTTTTAATATATATTTGAGTACAACGTTTTAAAAGAGAGACATGTGGAGAAATACAGTAGTATACCCTCTATGGACTTCTCTAGAGAGTTTTCAAACATTTCTTTAATTAGAAGGAGTGAACATTTTAAATTTGTCATCTTCCCCTGTGGGTTTTCATATTTGATCCTTTTTTATTTCTCTCCTGAAAATCCGTGAATTATTTTTGACTAGTACCCTCAAGAATCTCTCAAAAGTTAAGTTTCCCATTTACATACAAATAGTGTAATGTGCTTTGGATTCTGTTTGTAGCCTGAACCTTCCTCATAGATTAGTGCTCATTCCTCTCCGTGTCCTTCTCCTTCTCTTTAAGAAAAGATTTAGAGTCACACTAAGCCAGATGCTAGGCACTCTGTAGACACTGCTTCTCAGTTATCTGTTTCAACTATGAAGTTAATTTTGGTAATATAAGTGGATGCAGATTTTTGTTAAAAACATACAACTTAAGCCTGGTGTGTGTACAGTCCTAGCTACCATGGAGACTAAGGTGGGAATATCGCTTAAGCCCAGGAGTTCAGGTCAGCCTAGGCAGGACAGTTGAGGCTAAAACAGCCGCACGGTAAAGAATGTAGGAGGGACGAGGAGAGGGGTGGCGCCAGGAAGAGCATAGTGTTCCGAGTGAAGGGGTTTCAAATAGGGGGCTGGAGAGATGGCTGGGTGGTTACAGAGGAACTCCGTTCTATTCCTAGCCCCCATGTAGCTTACAACTCTGCATCATTCCAGTTCCAGAGGATCCAGTGCCCTTTCCTGATCTCCTAGCCAAAACACTCATACACACAAAACAATAAATAGAAAAACACTTTAAATTGAAAAAATGGTTAAAGTAGGAGAACTCTTTACAGAGTGTGGTATAATTTTGTTGCAGATTATTTTATTTTTTTTTAAAAAAGGTTTCCACCTAAAAACTCATTTGACAGCTGAAAATGCCTTATTTATTGGAGGAAAATAGCAAGTTGGCAAGTCCGAGGGACTTGGCACCATGCACATAGGGATGAAGTGCAGGCCCAAATGAGCTTTTGTCTCTGGGGAGTAATCTGAAACAGGATTAAAGCTGTCCTCCACCTTGCCTTGTTTACACCCAGATAAAGCCACTGCAGTTTGTGTTGAACTGGCTTTCACATCCCAAGGGACTGATAGGAACTTCTCTGCCTGGCCAAGAGGCATGGATTACATACACAGCTCGTTTGTGAGGCCTGCTCCGTTATGTCCCCTTTTGCTCGGTGGACATGTTAGGAGTAACTTGATATTGAATGTCATTCCCTTAGCCGGGTGGTGGTGGCGCACACCTTTCATCCCAGCACTTGGGAGGCAGAGGCAGGTGGATTTCTGAGTCCGAGGCCAGCCTGGTCTACAGAGTGAGTTCCAAGATAGCCAGGGATACACAGAGAAACCCTGTCTCGAAACCCCCCCCCCCCAAAAAAAAAAAAGAATATCATTCCCTTCTAAACCTTTATGCCTCAGACATCCAGAGCCTTCTGTTTGTAGAGGAGAAAACGTGACAAATAAATACAGTTGTTTTAGTGAGACTTATTAATTGATGCAGTAACCAAGTTAGATTTACTAGTTCAACTATCCACTGGAAAGTTTTCTTTTGTACACTTAATATATGCCGTGGACATATAAATTATATATATATTTAAAATACTTTGGAAGATATCAGGACATTGCTATAAAGAGGAAGAATTAATTTAATTGGTTTATTTTTTTCTCTACCTTGATGGCAGTTTTGCTTTATTTTCTCTTTTAAACATAAATGTGAATAGACACTTTTTTATATGTGTTGCTCAATCTAAGAGAGAGAACCTGACTAGAAAAGTCTTTGTTCCCATTCTACTCAGGGTAGCACTAAGAAGGCCAAAGAGAAAGTGGTAACAAGGGCAACAATAGTAACATAGCAACAATAACGAAAACCAGTTACATAGGAAAGGTATTAAACACACACAGCTCTGTAAACTTCCCAACCACATTTTAGGCAGTCTGTATTTACTTACTGAATCCTCATGTGAACCAAAGAGGTAGACAAAGAGATATGAAATCATTTCATAGAACAGCAAAATAAGGTGCACAAAGATCAAATATTCTGCAGTTCTAAGCCAATTTATTTGTGACATCTTAAGGTGTAGCCCAGGCTGGCCTCCACTAACACTAGCACCAGTCAGCTGTTAGAATTCTAAACCAGCATTCCATACTCCTTTCTAACCTCTCCTCTACATCCCAGGGTTCAGTGTGAATGGATGTATCCTGTTCATGTGGTATAATAATTCTAAGCCAAGGAATTAAGTTAACATTCACACTTGAACTTAGGCATTTTACTTTGTGGCTATCTAAACAACAGTAAATGCAAACTGCTCTTAGGGAGCACTGGTCTCACATAGGAAACACAAGCCTCCAGTCATGATTGGTTGATAAAAGAGTTAAAAGTCAAACTGCAGTGATAGACTGATTCTAAAGTGTATGTAATAGGAACTAGGAGGAGCCCAGAAATCAGATGGGATTTACAAAATAACAGTAAAAGTGGACACTTCCATTCCCAACTGCAGGCAGGTCTCACCTCAGTGGAGCTGGAGGGTCACAGGGGACAAATTGGATTATAGATACAAAATCAAACCTAGGAGTTCTAGAATAAATAGATAGTTTATATGACTTTGAGGAAGATGTTGAAATTTCTTAGGCAGAACACAAATAATAAAAGATAGAGTTGATGCATCAGAGTTCATGCAAGCCAAACTCTCCAAAAGACATTTGTATGAAAGAAAAAGATAAGAAAAAAAAAATACTCATGTATGTAGTGGACAAGGGACTTGAGTATATAAAGAACTTGGTTTAATTAAAGTAGAACTGAGATTACAGTAATAGAACATAACTAAATTTAAAAAATGGGCATTGGGAATCTGAAAAGGTGGCTCAGATTTGGTCCTCACATCTGGGCAGTTCACAGCCTCTGAAGTTGAGAGCTTCTGCACCCTGCTGTTTGGAGCACCTGCATGCCCATACTCACATGGGGACATATACATACACATAGTTAGAATAATAAAAATATATCTTTTAAAAATGTGTATAGATCTGAAAATACAGACCCAAGCTAAGTGTGTGAATGTCAATAAACATGAAAATATTTAACATGTGGCCAAAAGGATGGCTTAACAGCCAAGAGTGCTTGCTTCTCTGCTAGTTGGTTCCTGGTGGCATGTAACCACATGTAACTCTAGACCCAAGGGATCTGCAGGTACTTGTACACACACAGAATTCACTCACATGGGCTGGTGAGATGGCTCAGTGGTTAAGAACAGGGACTGTTCTTCCAAAGGTCCTGAGTTCAAATCCCAGCAACCACATGGTGGCTCACAACCATCCCTAACAAAAATCTGATGCCTTCTCCTGGAGTGTCTGAAGACAGCTACAGTGTACACATATAGATAAATAAATAAATAAATAAATATTAAAAAAAAAAAAAGAATTCACTCACATGGATGCATACAAAGATAATAAGATCTTTTTAAGAAAGAAAATATAATTAATATCATTAGTTACCAGGAAAGGGTAAATTAAATCAGAGGGACACTGCTGTCCACCTTAATGACTAAGATGAACGCTGACCGTAGCATAGAGAATGGCAGGATGTGGAGCGGTGGGGCTCTCATACATGACTGTAGGATGGTGAAGTGATAAAACCAGTTTGCAGACGTGGTGGACAGTTTCTTAGAAGCATGTCAGCATATATACATGACTTAAAACTTTTAAAAATTTACATGCATCTATCTATCTGTCTCTCCATTCATACATTCATTTGCTTAGTGTAGATAGTGCCCACAGAGGCCAGAAGAGGGTGTTGGATCCCCTGGAGCTGGAGGCACAGGCACTACCCAACATAGGTGTTGAACTCTGCAAGCCTTTTTTTGTGTTTGTTTTTTTGAGACAGGATTTCTCAGTATAGCCCGGGCTTTCCTGGAACTCACTCTGGACCAGGGTGGCCTCAAACTCAGAACTCCACCTCTGGAGTGCTGGGATGAAAGGTGTGTGCCACCACGCCTGACCTAGACCAGAGGGCTGGAGAGATGGCTCAGCAGTTAAGAGGAGCACTGACTGCTCTTCCAGAGGTCCTAAGTTCAATTCCCAGTAACCACACAGTGGCTCACAACCATCTGTAGTGGGATCTGATGACCTCTTCGGGTGTGTCTGAAGACAGTTGCCATATATTCATGAATAAAAAGAGTTCAGGGTCACTTGGGTCACATAAGACCCTGTCTCAAAAGGCTGAAAACAAGGGGCTTGGGCGATGGCTCCATTGGCACAAGTGTTTACTGTGCAAGCATGAGGGACCAAGTTTATTCCTAGCCTTCTATAAAAGCCAAAGGGCACAGCAGTGTGTGCCTATAACCTCAGAGCTAAGGAGCCTATCCTTTGGGCTCCCTGGCCAACAAAACTAGTTGAGTTCATGAGCTCCGGGTTCTGTAAGAGAGTGTGCCTCAAAAAAATACAATAGTGTATGACTGAATACACCTGATGTGACTTGGCCTTTGTTGTAATGTGGAAAATAAGAGTCTGGGGAGATAGATTAGTTGATAGGCAAGGACCCAAGTTTGATTCCCCCGAACCCACATTAAAAATATGGGGCTGGAGAGAGGACTTGGGTTAAGAGCTCTCCTAAAGAACCCAAGTTCAGTTCCTAGAACCCACATAGAGGACTCACAGCCATCTGTAACTCCTACCCCAGGGGATCTAGTGCCCTTTTCTGGCCTCTACGGACACCAGGTAGGCATGCTCAGTGCACATACACACATGCAAGCAAAATACTTATACATAAAAGATTTAAACTTTAAAAATAGAACCATGGGGGTTGGGAGCTGGTGAGATGGCTCAGCAGGTAAGAGCACCCAACTGCTCTTCCGAAGGTCTGGAGTTCAAATCCCAGCAACCACATGGTGGCTCACAACCATCTGTAACAAGATCTGGCACCCTCTTCTGGAGTGTCTGAAGACAGCTACAGTGTACTTACATATAATAAATAAATAAATAAATCTTTAAAAAAAAAAAACTTATACATAAAAGATTTAAACTTTAAAAATAGAACCATGGGGGTTGGGGGCTGGAGAGATAGCTCAGCAGTTAAGGGCACTGACTGCTCTTCCAAAGGTCCTGAGTTCAAATTCCAGCAACCACATGGTGGCACACAACCATCTGTAATGAGATCTTATGCCCTCTTCCGGGGTGTCTGAAGACAGCTTGAATGTACTTACATATAATAAGTAAATAAATCTAAAAAATAAATAAATAAGATTGAGGGGGCAAAAACCCCCCAAAAACCAAAAATAACCATGGGCATGGTGGCACCCTAGTACTAGGGTTTGCTGTTCAGACAGCCCAGCCTGGGGACATTCCAGGCCAGTTTGAGACCCTGTCACTCACTCTCTCTCACACACACACACACACACACACACACACACACACCCCAAACACAGAAGATAGCTCTTGGGGAATGACCCTTGAGCTTGCCCTCTGACCTTTCTATGCACATCCCCACAACCAAGCACACACACACACACACACACACACACACACACACACACACACACACACACAATGAAACATTAAAAACAACAACAGAAAGAACCTGAAAACAAAACCATTCGAAACTAGAGGGACAGTTTGTGCTCATGATGGCTGTATTGATAAGTCATACAAGTCATTGATCGATAGCTTTGTACTTCTTTAGGAAACAACTTTGGCATTTGGTGTAAGTTAGGCAATCTTTCCCCCTAATTTTACCCAACCCTTCAATGTCACTAGTAAAGGTGTTCATTTTTACTTGATTCTTTGCATTTTCATTTCTGATCCTCATCAGTTCATTTGACCAACTGCTAATTACATTTACTGTTGTTACTTATATCTTATTTAATTTGGGCACTTAAAAATAATTATGTAAGACTAGATGGTAGCTCAGTAGTTAAGAATGGTTAGTGTTCTTAAAGAGGACTTGAGGCCGGGCGTGGTGGCGCACGCCTTTAGTCCCAGCA
Source organism: Mus pahari (assembly GCF_900095145.1). Taxonomy (NCBI): domain Eukaryota; kingdom Metazoa; phylum Chordata; class Mammalia; order Rodentia; family Muridae; genus Mus; species Mus pahari. The sequence continues at coordinate 22,754,554 of NC_034603.1, read as the reverse complement.
CTTAGGAGGCGGAGGCAGAGACAGGCGGATTTCTGGGTTCGAGGTCGGCCTGGTCTACAGAGTGAGTTCCAGGACAGCCAGGGCTATACAGAGAAACCCTGTCTCAAAAAAAAACCAAAAAAATAAAAAAATAAGAGGACTTGAGTTTGGTTCCCAGCACCTGTGACTAGTAGCTCACAACCATTTGTAGCTTCAGCTCCAAGGAATCTGGTGCTTTCTTCTGGCCTCCACGAGCACTGTGCACATCACACACACAGAGGAAGTAGAGAGGAAGGGGTACTAGAGAGATGGTTCCGTGGTTAAAAATATTCAATGCCCTTTTAGAGGACCCAGGTTCAATTCCTGGCACCTACAAGGCAGCTCACAACCATTTTTAACTCCAGTTCCAAGAGTTTTGATTTCCTTTTTTGAAATTTGTGGCCATTAGGCCACAGACATGGTACATCTACACACATGTAGGCAAAAAAACCTATATACATCATGTTTTTAAATTAAAAGATAAATCTTTCAAAATATGTATTGTGTGATGCACAAATGTCCTGGTTAGCAAATACTTTTATAGCTACCACCCAGGTTTAAGAGATAGATTAGGACTAGGGTCATAGCCAGTGGTGGACTGCTTGCCTGGCTTTCATTCCAGCCCAACATGGAGTCAGGAGGAGGGCGGAACATTCAGTGGTCCAGGAGTATTTATGCGCATCTCTTTCTGTTTGTATTCCTGCCCTTGAGTGCCCTCCTGGCTGTTAACAACTTTACTTTGACCTATTTTTCTATCTCTGGACAAAAATTGCCTAAACTGTTTTTGAAATTTGTGGCAGTGGTTCTTTGTGCTGTTTTATCTGCTGCTTTTCAAGACTCACCGTGCTCTGTAAAGCTGGTATTTATTGTTATTTTGTATAAATATACCATTTTCATTAAAAAAAAATTTTCCCCCTTGGTGTTAAAGAGATGGCTCAGTGGTTAAGGGTGCATACTTCTAGTAGAGGAGCTTAGTTCTGTTCCCAGCATCCACATTGAGTGGCTCATGTCACACACACACACACACACACAACCTGCCCCTGCAACACCAGAGCCAGGGCGTCTGACACAGTCTTCTGGCCTCCATGTGTACTTGTATGCATGTGCACACGCCACACACACATACACAAAACTGAAAATAAACCTTTTTTTAAAATTTGTTTTTCTTGATAGACTTCTAGGCAGTTTCTTAGATTATAGTAAGACATGATAGTGTGTGCTGGGAGGCTGAGGCTTGGAGTCGGAGCTAATCTGGGCAACACAGTACCATTTCATCTTGGGAAAACAAAACAAAACTACCATCACCAAAAGACCCTGTATGTTACTTTATACTTGTATTTGCTATTTTTAATTTTGATAACAAATAAGAACATGCAGTATGCAGTGTCTGTGCATATAGCATCTAATTTAGCCTTCATTTTAGATCTGGAAACTGAAACATGGCATTCTGTTTTATAACAGAAAAACAATGGGTGCTAGGGCCTGTCACTTCTCCATGCTAGCACTTCTAAATGATTGGAATACTTAAGCTTCTGAAAGTCTTTGGATCGCTAGAGGAATGCCACTCTCAGTCACAGCATCTAAACTTGGCCACTTGTCTTTATTTCAAAGTCTAAATTCTGAACCTTGGTACAGACTTGAGTGTGCCCAGTTTCTGAACCGTGTCCAGCTCTTCCTTCTCTAAGATTAGGTTTTAGAAGAAAGCTCTGCTGCTATAGCCCAGTCTGATGCTGACTTATGTATGGGATGTGCTGAGCTGTGTAGCTGTTGGAATGCCACTCCCCTGTGCATAGTTTGTCTGTTTTTTGTTTTTAAGTGTAGGGGTTTTTCTTTGGTTTGTATTTTGTTGAGAACTTTCACATAGCCCAGGCTAGCTGAAGGTGACCTTGAACTCCTGATCCTTTTTTACTCTGTAACAGTACTTAGCTTTAAAAGTATAAAGTTTTGAAAATGGAAGTATTTTAAGCAACTTTCAGCTCAAGAAGTGAAGGTAACTATTGATACAATAACAATGTTGAATTTTTTAGCAACAGATTCAGTATTCTTTGAAGATGTTTATATATAAATATTTTAGGTTTATACACCTGAAATAATTCTGAAAATGTAGTTTGCAGAGGGCAAGCACATTAACATTTCCCAAGGCATTGTAGGAAACATCTTTTGTTGTTGTTTTAATTTTTAGTTTTGGTTTTTTGATACAGAATTTCTCTGTATAGTCCTGACTGTCCTGGAACTCGATCTGTAGACCAGGCTAACCACAAATTCACAGTGATCTCCTGCCTCCGCCTCCCTGGTGCTGGGATTAAAGGTGTGTCCAGTGGATATGTGAAGAAAATATGAATTTGGGGAAATGTGGTGTATTGTCTGGTTTTGTGTGTCAACTTGACACAGGCTGCAGTTATCACAGAGAAGGGAGCTTCAGGTGAGGAAATGCCTCCATGAGACCCAGCTATAAAGCATTTTCTCAATTATTGATCGAGAAGGTCCAGCCCAAATGGTGGTGCCATCCCTGGGCTGGTAGTCTTTCTTGGGTTCTATAAGAAAGCAAGCTGAGCAAGGCAGGGGAAGCAAGCCAGTAAGTAACATCCCTCCATGGCCTCTGCATCAGCTCCTGCTTCCTGACCTGCTTGAGTTCCAGTCCTGACTTCCTTGGTGATGAACAGCAATGTGGAAGTGTAAGCTGAATAAACCCTTTCCTCCCCAATTTGCTTCTTGGTCATGATGTTTATGTAGGAATAGAAACCCTGACTAAGACATATGGGTTGGAAGGCAGTTATTATAGATGGTAAAGCAAGAAGTTCCGTTTTAATTTAAACAGTGTAGCCATTTAAGACAGGTGAATAAAGGACCTGCTGGAAATGAGAAGTTAACATTCAAAGGTGGGTTCTAGCTCTTTATATATAAACCAGAACATGTGACATGCATGGACTAACCAAATAACAGATGTGAAAATACTAGAGGAACTTCGAGTCTATGGGCTGCACCATGGTGAGCAGTGAGGGTGTTTCCACAAAGGCACTGGCTGAGGCCTTTTTAAGTGGCCTTTAAAAGTGTGGCTCTTTTTAAGCTTTCTGTTTTTCTTGCATTGTTGCCTTCACTTGTTGGCTCCGCTGCTTGCTCCTCCCTTCTGTGGTCTGATCATCCTTTCTCAAAGGCATTTAGTAGCTCCTCTTCTCTCTTGTTTGTTAGTAGCCAGATCTTCTTGGTAAACTTCTGTTCCTGTCACCTAATTGTAGTTGCTCTGACACCTCCCTCTGCTGAGCCATCTTTATTATTCTTGCTGCTTCTTCTCTTAGATTCTCACCATGGGCTCAGTCATGGTTGGCTGATGGCTAAGGCTTCCTTGGCTTGCAACTTACATATTCAGTACTGGGATCTTCAGTGAATGTGTATGGTAGGTTGCCAGGAGTATGAGCCCATTTAGTGCAACTTTAGGCCTCACCAAAGCAAACTTGTATACAGGTGACACTGGTCTTAGGAATGACTGACCTCCCTGGCGCTCTTTCCTTTGCTTCTCTTTGATCACCTTGACAAGGACTTCTTGGACTCACCTTGGGATGAGTGGGATGTGGTGGGATGATAGGTGTCCACTCAGTGCTGGCTCTGTGGGTGGAGAAGGGGTCCTAATGACTGGATCCACGGAAGGAATGCTGGCTTCTATGTAAAGTTCTATTTCTGTTGATGGGTGATCATTTTAAAGTTTCTGATGTTTTATATTTTGTTATCTTAGAGTTCATTGATCTGTTAGTTACTGTGTGTTGTCTGAAAACAAAGGACTCAGTGACGATTAGCATGTCTTTATGGAACCTAAGTATGACAATCATAATGTTTTAATTGATGATTTTTGAATAAAATGCTTTTAAACTAATTCACAGTTTATAGTTTTAGAATATTCCATGAAAGCAAGTTTTTTTTTTTTTTTTTCACTATTAAAACTTGACCCCTCATGGTCAAGCCATAATTTAAAAAAACAATTGTTAAGTCACTGAGTTTATGAAATTTTGACTTGTGGTATTTGCCTTTAGGTAGCATCACTCTTGCTTCAGATTTCAAAGGCCGAGCGACTGCAAGCACACTGCAGGTGCTTCACTCTCTTCTCCTCCTCTTCCTAGACTTGCTGCCGTCTCTGGACCAAAGCTGTTCTTCCCTTCCCACTGACCTGGAGCCAGTCTCTGTAGAAACGGAAGCAGAGAAAAGGAACAATCAGACTTCCCTTTCAATCAACTTGAGACATTTGACTCCAGGGACAGAGGCGCGGTGAAATAAAGTTATTTTGTCGACCATTCCTCGCATTGAGGTTACGCACTGTGGAGCTTCCTGTTTGAAGATTTGGAGCCTTCCGTGGTGCTTGCTCAGGCCTTGGACTGAGAGCATGAGTGAATTCTGGTTGTGCTTCAACTGCTGTATTGCAGAGCAGCCTCAGCCTGTAAGTATCTGTGGGACATTGGCTCTCGAACAGAGCATGGGGACTCTGGCAGCAACTGTAGATCTAGGACCCTGAGCATCTATCAGACAACAACAACAACAACAACAAAAAGCCTAGAAACAAACACTGGGCTTGGTGGCATCCACCTGTAATCCAGCACTTTGGCATGCTGGGATTTGAGTTTGAGGCCAGCCTGGTCTACAGAGAAAGTTTAGGGCTAGCCAATGCTATATGGCAAGATCTTGCCTCAAAAAAACAAAAGCAAAACAAAGGATAGTGTATTTCAAAGATAAACTGGCTGTTAAGAATTGTGCTAGGAGCCTAGAATGGTGAATGCCTTTAATCCCAGCACTTGGGAGGCAGAGGCAGGCAGGTCTTAGAGTTTGAAGCCAGTTCCAGAGCAGTCAGGTACATGGTAAGGTCGCCCCCACTCATGGTGGGGGATTGTAGGCCCCACTGTGCATCACAGAGGAGGCAGTGGTTCATAGCACTGACAGATGCAGGAGCAGGAGAAAAGGAGGTTAAGTGCTAAGGACCACATCAGCCTTAGATTGGTGCTGGGAAGGTGTGACAGCCAGGACCCTGTGAGCTCTTCTCCACTCACCTGCTCATTTCCTCATAGCTCTTGTTTCCAGTTGTGGCAGGCTCAGTTGTTTTGCAAAGTCACACAGGTATTACATGGCCCTGTGTGACTTAACAAGCTGTACTGTCTAGCTTGTGTCAACTTGATACAAGCTGGAGTCATTTGAGAAGAGGGAGTCTCAACTGAGAAATTGCCTCTGTAAGATCAGATGGTAGGCATTGTGGTATTGTCTTAATTATGGGGGAAGGCCCAGCCCACTGTAGTTATTGGTGCCATACCTGAGCTGGTGATCCTGGGTGCTATAAGAAAGCAGGCTAAGCCAGCCATGGGGAACAAGCCAGTAAGCAGCTCTCCTCCATGGCTTCTGCTCCAGTTCCTGCCTTGCTTGAGTTCTTACCCTGAGTTCCTTCAATAGTGGACTGTGTGTGGGAGTCTAAGCAAATAATAACCCTTTTCTCCCCAAGTTGCTTATGGTCATAGTGTTTTATTACAGCGATAGAAACCCCAAGAGAAAAACCCTAATTTTTGTACATCTTAATCTTTATATATTAAAGGTTAGGAAACTTGTCCATCTTTGCAGAGGCCTACATCAAGTCATCCCTGGAAGGCTGGGGATACAGCTCAGTGGTGCAGGGTTTTGGCTCAGAACCTGTAATTCTTAGGAGGCTGAGTTCTATAGGGTGCTGTACATGGCTCTTATACCTATTCTGAACTCTATAGAGGCTGGACCATGTTACTTTGTGTCTTCAGGATCCAGTACTGTCTTGGGGAATGTATGTATACATGCTAGCTGGTTGGCTGGAAAAATGAATTTGTATTTTATTCAACTGTATAACAGTGTACAAAGGATGATGAGGATTAAAATTTAAAATATATATGTACATATACTTTAAGTTTATACTTAACCTGGTTCTTAGAAGGGTCAACTATCTTTCCTTACACTTGTCTAAATTTACGGTTCTTTTTTTCATTAAGTTATCTATTAATGGTCTTTGGGTTATTTTGCTGCTTCAGACATGTTTTTCAGATTACAGGTGTATTGCTGTGTCATCTCTTAAACGTAATTTCGTTATAGCAGGTTTTGTGGAAGGTGGTCTTTGTGCTATGTTACCAACTGCATCCTGTCTTCTTCTTTCATACTTAGTAACTTCATGATGTGGCCTCAAGTTAGGTGTACTTTTTCATGCTAATTAGCTATCCAAAGATACTTCATTAAACAAGTGGTCTTTGTATTAGTGATTTGAAAAGTCACATGTTATTTTCAGATTCCTGAGTCCCGTGGTGAGAGGCACGGTGTTCTGTCCTTTGGCACAGTGGCCTCTGCTACGTCTCTGCTTTTGTTTTGGTTTTGGTGGTGGGGCTGAGATTGAGCCCAGGCTCGAGATGTGTGTACTCGGCGGTGCTCACTGCAACTGGAGCTGCTGGACTTCCCCGTCTCACAGGGGAGAATCTGTTCATAGCTCTTAGTTTTTAAGGTGGGTTGTGGTTACATGTTTCCTTATGTTACCATGTACATTATACATATATACATGTACACACACACACTTCTCCCCCTTTTCAACTGCACTGAGAAATAAATTCAGGGCTTTTCTCAGTACAAGTTAAAGCATTCTTCTGCCAAACTACATCCCAGCCCTATTTATAGTTTTATATCGGAGATGGCATAGTGCACATTCTCAATCCCATAGGTGTTTTAAGATTGCCTTCAGTTTAGACTCCAGTTGCGTGAGGATTAGCATCTTTACAGTTTTGAGTAATTGTGTTGAAAAGTGGATTTGCTTACTAAAGTTTGTATATTTACTGTTCAACTTACTCTAGATATTGTACAGACTTTTATACTGTTCTGAAACACTATTTTCCTATTACATTTCCTAATGGTTTTTATTTAAAAGATACTGACAATTATATATGTTAACTTTGTAATACATATATATCTTCTGAAACACTGAAATTAGCTTAATAGTGATTTAGTTGAAACATTTTTATGTCCTAAATATCTCTGAATATTACTTTTTTTTTAAGTTTTATTTATATTGTTTGGTGAGAGGGTTGTCATACCACAGTGCTCAAGTGGAGGTCAGAGGACAACTTGTGGAAGTTCTCTCTTTCCATCTTGTGGGCTCCAGGGACCAAACTCATGTCATCACCCTTGGTGACAGATCCCTCTACTCACTGAGCCAGTCAGCTCCTACCTAAAGACTGATTTATTTTCTGATATTTAATCATTTTTTCTTTCTGGAATCGGTTTTAAACAGGAAAACTATCTGTACATGTAGACAGTGTATTTTTAATCTACCTCTCACTTCTTTCATCCACTCCATGTCTCCCTTTCCCCTCTCTGTTGTGGGGGGAACCCACTTAGTGCTGCTTCCTGGATGTTGACTGATGCCGTCTGCCTTCTCTCAGGCAGGCAACCCCAGTGAATTGATGGTGAGATGGCATTTTATATACAGATGGCAGTATCACCTCATCCTCCAGCTCTTACATTCTTTCTGTTCTTTCTAGGATGTGCTCTGAGCCTTGGGACTTGGGAGTGTGCACAGAGGGCTTGATACAGATGTCCCTGTTAGTGCTGAGCACTCAGTGGTCACACTGACCAGTATACGTCTCAGCATTAACTGCTGCCCACTGCAGAGAAAAGCTCTGGCTGTCCTGGAACTTGCTACATAGACCAGGCAGGCTGACTTTAGCGTCACAGATATGCCTGTCTTTGCCTCCCAAGTGCTGGGATTAAAGGTGTGCGTAAGCGCGCCCAGCCTAGCAGTAGTCTCTTTAGGGACTCTTACTTTCATTATCTGAGACCCACCTCATTGATAATGTTGATAGCTGACAACCCTGCTTGGTGTGATTTGAATAGAATCTAGAGAGCCATGGTATGAAAACACTTGCAGGTTTAGCTCAGGGTTTTCCCATGACACATGGCGTTTCTGTCCCAGTGCTAGATGCTTTGCAGGGTTTTGCCCTAGTGGTTGTGATGCTCCAATGCTTGTCTCTGAGTCCCCCGTTGCCAGTGGATCTAAGAAGAGTAGTGGATTTCAGTTTGATGAGGCTTTTCTTGTGTGTTTTTTGTGGCAGTGCCCAAGCTCCTTACAGGTCAGCCCAAAGACAACATCACATTGCCATATATTTTATTCCTTTTCTGTTTTGTGCATGTGTGTGTCCTTGTTTTACATGTATGGTATGGTGTGGATAGTGTGTACATGCATGTAGAGTCCCAGAGTTGATGTCAAGAATTATCTTCCATTGTTGTTCTACTGTAGTCACTGAGGCAGGGTCTATCAGCTAAACCTAGAGCTTACTGACACAGCTAGTGTCCCCGACCAACTTACTCTAGAGAGTTGTCTTGTCTCTGCTTTTGGAGGCTAGACTTACAGGTGGGCTGCATGCTTACCTGACACAGGGGTTCTGGGGATCCAAACTCCAGTCCTCACTCCTGCATGGCAAGCACTTTAACCGCTGAGCCATCTCTCCAGTCCCATGGTGCCATGTTTCAGAAGAGTGTGTATAGTGAAGTGAGCATGCTGCTGGAGCACACTCACACCTAGTGAGGACTTTATGCAGCTGGAGCCTAGGCCTTGGAGTTATGAGAGACGGACAGTAGAAATGGAGTCTTTTTTTTCTAGAAAGACTGCACATGCCGGGCGTGGTGGTGCACGCCTTCAATCCCAGCACTCGGGAGGCAGAGGCAGGTGGATTTCTGAGTTCGAGGCCAGCCTGATCTACAGAGTGAGTTCCAGGACAGCCAGGGCTATACAGAGAAACCCTGTCTCGAAAAAACCAAAAAAAAAAAAAAAAAAAAAGACTGCACATAACATTTGGCATGTCAGTCATATTATAAAGATGCATGTATTTATATAAATCTATTCTACAGTCATCCTTAGCCTTCTTTACTTTCTGAGAAAAAGTATACATCAGACCATGTGGTTACCATAGTTGAAGAGTCGGCTTTGCTGTTGGCCTGAAGCACAGATTTAAAGAGCACCCCTATGTCACTTATGTTCCTTCCACAGAACCGTGTGTTTGCTGTTTTTGCAGCCAGTGTCTGAAAGTTGCTTGGTCACCTCTTAGAGTTTTCTGAAGTGTTTGCTAAGACAAAGTGCCACATGCCAGCTTTCCCACTCCTTTATGACCCTGCTTTTACACATTGCATGGGTGCTAAGGGAAGAGCCTCAGGCAGGGAAGAAAATAGGAAGCAGTTTTCTGCACGGTGGCTAAGGATCTCTTTCTAGTCTTCCTTCATGTTAACACAGTGCAAGACGGAGAGTAATAGAGCCCTGTGTTTCCATGGTACATAGGTCATTGCTGCTGTTAAGCAGCACTAAGCCTGTAGGTTTTAAAATTGAGTTCATATGCCCTGTAACTGAATTTAAGAAGTTTAATCAACTGCTTTCAGTTGCTGTGCTGTAGGATACTGGCAGCTTCGTGTCATTACAGAGTGAACACTGATTCTAGGGAATCTCACTTCTGTTTAAACTGCATAGCTTCCTTTCAGATCCCCACATGGCAGGGATGAGGTTTGTCGAGCTTCCACGTGTTTGAGTCTTCAATAGGACCTTGGAATTTCTGAGGGAGCCGAGTACTGAACAGACATTTATGGTGGGAACGGCTTTGTGGGAACAGAGTGCTGGTAAAGATGACAGGGATGTGTGGGTGAGTCCAGAGAAGGCCTCGAAGCAGGCAAGAAGCAAGGACTAGGGGAGAGCAGTAAGTAGCACTCACCCTCACGAGGGAGGCAGATTTTTGTCAGAGCCTAGAGCCAGCAAAGCAGGTGCAGCGTGAGAGGACAGCCCTGTGCTGGGAGCATGGGGACCCTGGTGGAGGGAGGCCAGAGAGAGGACCAGAGCCTTTAGCTTTTCCAGGTCACAAAACACTTTGGTTTTATTCTTTGTGCAAACAAACAAACAACCTAAACAGCTGTTTCATGTTTGAGCCAAGAAACTAGTGACAGGCACACCCACACAGAGCAGCATCACCTTAGCTTCAGGAGCTGAGTCTGTAGTGTATTGGCTTTTTTTCTGCCATGTGTTGCTCTGATGTACAGTTTTCATCCGTAATGCAAAGCGGGAGGGAGGCTGCAAATGTCTGCTAGCCCTGCCACCAGGCATCAGAGCAGGAAAGTTGGCGGATCTTCAAGGGAAGTGGTTGAGGAGATGGGTTTGATGGACTGCTTGGGTACTGTTGAAAATCTGTCTTCAGTGAAGTAGGAGAGCGGCAGCCAGCAGTCCTGGCCCTTTGTGATTTCAGGGGTCACTGTGACACATGAGGGGCTGCTGAGGTGATCAGGCATCATGCCGATCGTTCTGAAAACAGAAGTGCCTGTTCTTAATTCATTTAATCTCACACAAAATCATAATTATAATTGTCTCAAGACACTTAAGTACAAGAATTTAATTTAAAAAAAAAAAAGGTCATCCTTATCAATTAAGATGGAAAAAAAAAAATGGCCCTGTCTTTTGGAAGGTCATTGAAGAGGACTAATTGAAATGTAATTGTGTGATTGAGCCCCCAAATTCCCAAGACTGTCAGGCAGAAGCTGCCTGCCTCCTGGGTGTTTGTGCTATCTGCAGTTAGGACTGGTGCTGAGTTCTGGGCGGTGGTGGAACCATCCTGTAAGAGGTCACACTTCACTGGGGACAGATTTGGTAATCTGCACAATGCAGTCGGAGTGTGTTCCTCTTGAGTGCACAGCTTCTGTGCTTTATGCTCCTTCTGTGACGTATTGTCTAGATGTGATGGGGCAGCCAACCATGCCCCAAAACCTCCAAGGCTGAACCAGAATAGACATTTCCTCTCTTTAAGCCTCTTCCCTGGGTATTTTGTGATAGAAACAGAAAGCTGACTAATGAATGTGTTTCCTGTATGTTGTATTTTTTGTACAAGTACTATAATTGTAAGTACAGAGTATGACATTGTCTTCATTTAGAGGCTCCTTGAGAAATTAGGAAGGCTTTGATGATCCAGCCTTGCTATGTGTATTCCTAACCAGTTAGGAACTGTTGGAGAGCTGGGTACAGATTGAGTTCAAGATGGGGAAGTGAGTCAGAGATAGTAGAAAGCCTTTTATGTGTGGCCGTAGCTAGCCTGCAGTGCTGTGTGGCTCACCTGGGACTTACACAGACCCTGGCTTCTGTTTTCTGAATATTTATTTGCTTATAAATAAAAGCTACTATCTCATCTTCTAGTACTTTTCTTAAATTGATCTTGATTCAGTTTAGATTGGGATCTCTCCTTCTCCCCCCTCTCCCTTCCTCCCTTTCTCCATTCTCTCTTCCCTCCCTCCCTCATCCTCTATCCTATATTCTTACAGCTAGCTACCTTGCAGTTGTAATTTATAGGCACCTTGAGGTTACAGTTGAAAAACAAATGAGCACATTAGTATTTAAAGGCAAAATCAAGTCCTCTTTGATTTGTGAATCTGTAGAATCACCTTTTATGCCAGAATCGTCATCCCAGTGATGCTCACCAGTGTCAGGATGGATGCCTTGTTTGGGGACAGGGTTTCTTACACTTGCCCCTTGGTTGGACATGGCTCTTGTCCTGTCTGCTCCTTTGTAAATTGGGAATTTGAGCTGTGGGTCATGAAAAGTCAGTCTCATGGGATAGTGACAACTGACTCTGGTACCCATGGTTCCCGAAGCAGTGTTGGCTGCTTTAGCTGTCACAGGATCTTCATTGATGATGTTTTTACCTTAGTTTTTTACAGTCTAATGGGTAAAGTGAAATTCTCTGATTTTTCTGTTTTCCCCTATTTGTCCCTTATGACTGTTAATAAGGTTAAGCTCCTGACTTACTTGGGGTTTTACTGTTGTGAACAGACACTATGACCAAGGTAAGGCAACTCTTAAAAGGACAACATTTAATTGGGTCTGGCTAACAGGTTCAGAGGTTCAATCCATCATCATCAAAGTGGGAACATGGCAGTATGCAGGCAGGTATGGATCAGGCAGAGCTTAGAGTTCTACATCTTCATCTGAAGGCTGCTAACAAAATACTGGCTTCCAGGCAGCTAGGGTGAGGGTCTTTAAACCCACAGCACAGTGACACACCTACTCCAACAGGGCCACACCTTCTAATAGTGCCACTTCCTGGGCTGAGCATATACAAACCATCACAGCCCTCCCTCCACACCTTTCACCTTCCCTTTTTTTTCTTTTTTAATTTTTAAAAATATTATTACATTATTTAGGGAGACATGTCATAACATGCAGGTGGAGGTCAGAGGACAACTGTGGGAATCAATTCTCTTCCTCTAGCACGTGGATCCCAGGGAATTGAACACAAACCCTTAGGTTTGGCAGCAAGTGTCTTTACCTATTGAGCTATCTTGCTAACCACTTTTATTTTTTGAAGTGGGGGTCTTATGTATCCCAGGCTAGCCACAGATGAGCTTGTGCTATTTGTTTTTTTGTTGTTTATTTTTTGAGACACGGTCTCTCTACAGAGCCCTGGCTGTCCTGGAACTCATAGAGATCCTACTGCCTCTGGAGTGCTGGGATTAAAGGTGTGCATCACCAGGCCCATCATTGACCTTGTGTTTTTGATCTTTCCTCCACCTTCCAACTGCTTGGATTATGGGTCACAGGCACACTTAGACTCGGGGTTTCATTTATGCGTGCTAGGCAAGTGCTCTGCCAGCTGAGCTGCATATGCAGCACAGAGCTTAGCATCTCTTGATGTTTATTGATCAGTGTGATTTTCTGTATTTCATAGTCATAGGCATATTTGTCATATCTGAATACAAACTATTGGTTGTGTGTACACATAGGATCCACGTAGGTATGTGTGTACATGCTTGGGAAAGCCAGAGACTAATGACAGGTGCCGGCCTTCTCTCCTCCTCTCCTCCTCCCTGAACTTAGCCCTCCGACTCAGCAGTATTATTAGCTGGCTAACGAGCACCGCCTGTAGGGTTAAAGGCACAGGTTGTTACGCTGAGTGCCCTGTTTAACAATGTTTTCTTGCTCTTGAGTTATAAAGACACTTACCTAGACCTTCTTGTAAAAGTAGAATCCGTTGCCATATATAAAAGCCTGCGGTGAATTAATGTATGTTGTTTTGTTTGTTTTTTGAGACAAAAGTCTTGCTTGTGTGGCCCAGGCTGAACTTGAACTCATCTCTTGCCCCACCTTTTGGGTGGAGAGGTTTCAGGTGTGCACCACCATGCTGGGCTTGGAATTGGCTTTGGAAGAAAGAATCTCATTGTGCTTATTTTTCTGTGTGGTGACTTTTTGCCCTACTACTTGTTGCCCCAGTAGTGCTTTGTCCCTGGTAAGAGATCTGTGATAGTGTGCTGTAGCATGCTACATAAGCATCTTTGTAGCTTAGCCACTAAACTGAGTGTTCACACATCCTGTGTGAGCCACGCTCCGAGTCTCTTCATTCTGCCTTTCCTGAGCTCAGTGTTATGCTGGTATCATGGTCTCTATTTTTCTGTTTTATATTGTCATGGTGTCTGGGAAGGCAGATCTGTCCTTTAGTTTTTATTTTATGTTTTGGCCAGTCTTAGTGGAATCTTCCATACAAATTTCAAAGTTTGTCAGGTTTTCTGAAAGACCTATTGAGATTTCAGTTAGATTTGTGTTGAGTTTAGAGATTCATGAAATTGGATAAATGTGCAGACTAGTTTTGAGCAAGCTGGCTTGTGCTCTCATCTTATTTTATTTTATTTTATCTTATCTAATCTATCCATCCATCCTTCTATCCATCTATCTATCATCTACCTACAGAGTTCATGTATCCTAGGCTGGCCTCAGACTTCCTATGACTTCTGATCCCACTTTCACCTTCCCAAGTGTTGGGGTTATGGCTGTGTACCACCAACCCTGGTTTTATGTGGTGCTGGGGATCCAACCCCAGGTTCTGTGCATGCTAAGCAAGCACTCAGTCAGCTGACTGACATTTCTAACTGAAAAGCTCTGGGGTGGGGGTAGGGCTTGTGTTTGTGTCCTAATTCCTCCCTTGTTCTCTCCTTTCTCCTCTGACTCAGGCTCTTACTGAATCAAAATTAGCATCTTATGTTGAATTTTAATCTTGTGCTGTCTGATTTTAATGTGCATAATACTGGTTCATTTGACTAAGTTTCTTGAAATAAAATTCCCCAACTTCATTCCTCATTCTTTGGCCCATGGGCATTTGCATCATAAGGCCAGCGTCTTTGTCACTGATGTGTTGCTGTGAAGAGACAGCATGACCTAGGAAACATAAAGAACAGCGTTTAACTGGGGTTGACTTACCCTCTCAGACTTAATCCATTCTCATCATGGCAGGGAGCATGGCAGTGGAGCAGTAGCTGAGAGCCACATCCCGATCTGTAGGCAGAGAGAAAATCAGAGAGAGGTGAGGGGTGAGGGGACAGGAGAACTGGGTTTAGCATGGACTTTGGAATCTCAGAATCTCAGTGGCTCCCCCACGGCACACTTCCTCCAACAAGGCCTAACAAGATCACACTTCCTAATCCTTCTCAAGTACTGCCACTGCCTGATGACTAAGTGCTCACACGTGAGTCTGTTGGTGCCATTCTTATCCAAGCCACCACACTCAGTCTTTCTGGCATTTTGAAAGGCACGTGTCTGTAGGGGATATGTCCTGTGGAGCTCTGCTGTGCATCTTTCATTGGTAGATTTAAGTTCAAGTGTGGTTAAGTATTAATAGAACTCAATATTTTCTCTTTATTGTTTTTAATAACTTTTGTAGAAACAACACACCTCCTACCATCCTGTATTCCAAGTATTTGAAGGACTAAAATCTTTAAGAATAATGAAAAATAAAAGTAGTAGTTACTGTGTTTCCTCCCGTGTCTCATCAGAGACATTTTAGTCCCAGATAGGTAGGTTTTATGCTGCAGACTGAGTGCCCAGCTCAGAAGCAGGGCTACCGTTGGGAAGGATGGAACTTAGACTATCCTGGAACCTTCCTGCTTCATCTCCCAAGCAAACACTGCTATTACAGCTGGACGCTCCTTCACTGTACTGTCTATTGCCACAAACAAAAACCTTGGAAAGAAAGTCAGAAACGCCTTTTGATAAATGAGAAGAAAAACAACTGCTGTTTCAAATAAAAAAGTTCTAGCTTTATTTTCCTGTACCTACTCCAGTGCCTCACATGGGATCACCCAGTCCTGTGTGCAGGCCGTATGAAAAGTTCCCATTAACTGGCAGCTTTTATGAGTTCTAAAACATTGCCTAAAAGACCCTATTGTTGTAAGTCATCTGACCTCATCTGGGAGATTGTTGTTTATTTAGAAAATACAGTGTGCAGTTTCAGGTCCTGTTGTGTGGTGGCCTGAAAGTCTATGCCTTTCTTGGTCATGAATTCTTAAAGGGCCAAAGTGAAGTTGCTTCTCTGACACCAATAGCATGGGCTTATTTTTTTTTCCCCCTTGGGTTTTATGACCTGCAAGAATGGAGGATCAGGCCTTTGCTTGAGGTTATTGTGGTCGGGTTCTGTCTCTCACATGACTGATATACAAGTACCTCAGAAACTTGCATTTCGCTCCTTTTAAACCAGTAACAGTCTGCTATAAAAGTTTAGAATGAAATGTACACATTCTCTGAAACTAAGGACACATTAGAGATTAATTACCCAGAATTAACAACACATTGATTTGGCTAAGAGTACTTCCACAGAACTTGATTTCAGTTCTAGTACCCAAGTTAGGTGGTTCACAATGACCCGAGACCTCAGTTCCAAGGGGTCTCTCTCATCCTCTGTCCTCTGCATGCCTGTGTGCACACATTTGCACATACATGCATTCACAACGTGTAATGTTAACACAAAGTAAGAACATTCTCCTGCTCCTAGTAGGTAAGATAGGAGTAGGGAGGGGCCCAGGTTCAAAACCAGCCTGGTTTGTATAGTTACTAACTAGTTTGCATAGTTAACCAAATAAAATACTTATGACAAGACTCCATAGCTCTCTTCTTCACAGAAGAAAGGACAGATTGGATGTTTTCAGTACTTAGGAGGGGAGAGTTCATCATGCTCACTGTCAGTCAGAAAGCATCCAATTAAAGTGATCAGGGACATCCTGACAGTTGGGGAAGATTTTCTCTGCTATATAGCTCTAGAGATGTGAGGGAGGGTGGAGCCCAGGGCTAAGTATCAATGTCTAACTACAAAGGCAGGTGTACTGAGGAGGCTGAAGCAGGGGGATTGCAAATTCCAGGCCAGCCATGGCTACTTGGCATGATTCCACTGCCCCCAATCAGCCACCAACCACTAAGCACACAGTATTTTTCAAGCATAAGGTGGATTTTTTTTTTTTTTTTTTTTTTTTTGGAAACAGCACACTTTTTCAAGTACATGGCATTAAAATTTCAAGACAGACACAGATGCAGTTGTCAGCAGCCAGGGGAATTCCACAGTTGGGCCTCAGCAAAGCAAAACAGGAAGCTTGAGAGGGCGCTCACAGCCCTGCTGTGTGGACTTGGGTAGAGTCACTGTGTTTCCTGGAACACTTCACTCTTACAGGACACTTCATTAGCTGCTGGTCATGCAAATAATCCCAGTCATGCTTAAAATGCTTTTCATTCTGTATAAGGTCAGGGATTAGAGGCACAAATGTGAACAGTTGTGCTAGAGTAGAGGTGGTTTGGCAAACTTTTCTTTCTATGGAATTTCTGCATCACTACATCATAGTTGGAGCATCAGTACCCAGTGATTTGGAGTTGTCACAGAAGGTCTTGCCCACAGTTGCTCTGCATGCTATCAAAGTGTGTTTATGGTCCGTGGGGAAATTCAGCTGACTGAGAAGAGATGATAGCAAGGAATTCAGATTGATTTTGGTTTGCTGTGAGTAACAAGGAGTGACTCCTGGTATAGGTAGCAACAGTTGCCACCCTCAGAATAACAGCACCGAGTGAAGGAAGGCACAGGCTGTAGGATCCATTTAAATGAGCTTCAGGAACAGACATGTGGGCAGTAGATCAGCGCCTTCATGGAGAAGGATGGAGAAGGGACTTTTAGGAGGATGGGTGTGCTCACTGTGTTGACTGGTGTGGGCTCATGTGCTTGATCCCCACCCCCTTCCTTTCTGTTTGCATCTCTTCCTTCCTCCACCATCTCATCTCAAGACACTACTTAACAAGGACATGTGTTTTGTGAAAACAGTGAGCTGGAGGCTTCCCACCTTTGACTTTGTGTGAGCATGTCCCTTGGAATGTGTTTGCACACTCTCCCTCAGAAGCTCACTGTGGTAGCTGTTGTCCAAGCCTCACCAGGTGGAAGGAGAACAGATTCCACAAGCCATCCTCTGACCTCCACATGTGTGCCCCAGCGCAGGCCTCCCAATAATAGTAATAATTATTATTACTCTAGTTGCTGCTGCTACTGAAGAAACCCTGATCTAGAATTGCAGCTTGTAGGTCAGGTGGCCTTGAGCACTTGCTGTGCAGAGGTGCACTGTTCAAGTTTGAAGGTTGGTTTTATGTGGGTATTCTCTCCCCCCCTCCCCCCTCTTCTCTTCTCTTCTCTTCTCTTCTCTCCTCTCCTCTCCTCTCCTCTCCTCTCCTCTCCTCTCCTCTCC
>NC_034603.1:22691314-22736630 GCF_900095145.1 Mus pahari | reverse complement strand
TCTCTCTCTCTCTCTCTCTCTCTCTCTCTCTCTCTCTCTCTCTCGTGTTACCATGCAGAGTTACCAGGAATAAACCCAACCAGCTCACAGAAGGCACATGCCATTGCTGAACTAGGGGAATCAAGTATTTCTAAAGAAGAGAATTCAACTGTGTGGGGGTTTTATTTGGCAACAATAATAAAAATTAAAAAGATGTAAGTTGGCTTCTGCCTTGTACATGCAAACTCTCCACTTCTCTGTGTTTATAGAGAACCATGTTCTGACAGACAAGCTGCTCTGAGCACTTCAGATTTAGGACTTAGTAGAATAGCAGCATTGCATTTTTATGGACCTGGGGCATTGTGTTCTGAGGTTCTGTTCCTACAATTCATAGTTTCCTGCAAACTTTGGAGCTGTGTGCTGTCACAGGGAAGCCTGCTGTGAGGACAGTGACCCAGCTACACTGGTGGCTGCTCTTGTGTCGCATCTGAGGGATCTGTGCAAACCTCAGATGAGCAGGGCAGGAGCAGTCGTGAGGCAGGAGGTGGGTGTGCTGGTAGGAAGCCAGTATGCCTGCTTGGCTCCTCACTGGGAAACTGGCTAGCGCTCTAGTCGAGCATGTGACGAGCATGTGACGACACCTGTAATCTCAGCACTCAGGAGCTGAAGCAGGACAGTGAGTTCTAGGTGAGCCTGAGCTGTATTGATGCGACCCTATCACAAAACTAAAACATGTTTGTCAAAAATTAGGAAGCAAGCTCCAGCCTTGTTAGGTTTAGACAGGGCATCAGTCAGTGCAGTGAACAGACCACTGTTAAGTCCCGCCCCTCCCCCAGGCCCGCTGAATGACAGATCCATTCCCATGTGGAGAGGGCAGTTGGAGACAACCCAAGTAAATGACATCAGAATATAATCAGCTTGTTATCAAGAGCTAGAAAGTTGTGCTTAAAATCAAGAGCATTGAGGCCAAATCCCATATATTCTTGGCTAATGATGAGGGTAATTAAGTTATTTTTGACATAAAAATATGTATCACTGGCATTATATAAAGTTCAGTGTTTTTATGTATAATGTTTTAGTCAGATTAACTGTTCCTCAGACATCTTTTATTTTACTTTGTCATGGCAGTGAGTGCTTCTATTCTCAACATTTGGGAAATAGAAGCAGGATGGTCAGGAGTTCAAGGCCTGCCTGGGCTACATGAGATTCTGTCTTTTTCAAAAAAATTTTTAAGTATTGTTTCCTTAATTTTGTTTTTTGAAAAGGTATCCATAATGTAGCCTGGCTGGCTTCAAACCCAAGGTCCTTTTGTCCCAGCCTCTTGTGGGGAAGAAGGGGGGATACAGGCATGTGTGACCTGCTAGCTTATTACTTATTGTTTTATGCTAAAAACGTCCAGATGCCCCTTCAGGTAAAACTCTGGTTGTGTGGCTGCATACTTTATAGCATCATGCCAGGGGGCGGGGGTCAAGGGGCAACCTTCAGGATTCCATGGGTGGAAGCTGGGTTTGGGATGTGCACGGTGGCTTTTCATGGGCTGAGCAGTCACATCTGCTCATCCTCTAGAGTTTTGATGTTTCATTGTTTCAGAGAGAAATGAAATGCATGAGAATTGGGGTTTCAGACCGGTGTGGGAGGATAAGGCTATTTTCTCAACACATTATTTCTCATATTTTAGAAGAGGCGACGACGGATTGACCGAAGTATGATCGGAGAGCCAACCAACTTTGTGCACACAGCTCACGTAGGATCCGGAGACCTATTTAGTGGGATGAACTCAGTAAGTTTGATCGTGGGACACGCACATGGGACTGTGGGACAAGGCCCAGTGGAACCTCCATGACAGACTCATGCCTTCAAAATGATTTCTTAGACTTGTTGTGTGGGTCTCTTTTAATAACATCATGTCAAGTGAGTTCTGCAACTAGATTGTGCCAGTCATGGGTTAAAAATATTTGGAAAGAAATACTGTGTCTGCATATACACTCCCTGAGCAATATTGTTTAGCAGTTATTTGTACATTACTGACACTCTATTAAATATACTGATAAATACAATACAGATGACTTAATTTTCATGGGAGGATATGATGTATATGTAAAAGGTAGACCACTTCATGCAGGAACAGCCACACTTGTGAGCATGTTTTTTTCTTTTATGCTTAGATTTGGAATGTGTTAGTTAATGATTGATTGATTTTTTTTTTTTTTTTTTACTGATTGATTCTTATGCTACCACTATGGGGACTCAAAGGTCAGTTTTTAATCAGGCATGGTAGTGTGTGCTTTTAATTCCAGCACTCAGAAGGTTGAGACAGGAGGATGATCTCTGAGTTCAAGGCCAGGCTGGTCTACATAGTGAATTCTAAGACAGCCAAGGCTAGAGACCCTGCCTCAAAATAAATAAATAAATAAAATTAATTAGTACTTACCCTCCTGTTATGAACTGCTTTTCACGTACTTTAAGGTTTAGTTTTTATTTATGTGCATGTGTCACATGTGTGCAGAGGCCAGATTTAGTCTAAAGATGGAGGCTGAGCTGGTTTGGAACTTGAGCTGCTGCCTCAGGCTGGTGGGTACTGGGACATTCCCTAGCTACCTGTTAAGATTTAATCTAGCTCATAGTACTTGGACACATTGTCAGTATTGTTTGTGTACAGTTCAGGATTTTCAGTTCATGCCTGCATCTTACCATTAGGAAGCTTCACGAGGTCTGCTGCCTACTGTAGCTGAGGCAGAGGGAGGCTCCTGCGCTGACAGCATCAGGTTTTGCCCTGCAGACCACTGGAGTTTTCTCTGGGACTGACGCCATTCTGCAGAACCAATATGTCCTCTTGGGTAGCGATTTCATTGGATGAGCGAGCTACAGCATTCCTCCCTCAGTGCTGAGCTCTTGCTGACAGTGAGATCAGTCAGGGAGGGTTTGGGAATTACCTCTGATAGTTCCCATTTGCATAAACATGACTGTGAGAGAAATTGCACTTTCCTGTGTAAAAACAGTGATGACAAGACAAAACCATGAATAGAAATGCTGTTTGTCCAAGGAGTTGTCCCCACCATCTCTGTCCTGAGACTGGAGCAACTGTCATTGGGAACCGGATCATGTGTGAAGGTGCCTGCCTGGCCTGCGCTGCATCACTGACCACCTCTGAACACAGGGCTCGTCCCAGGGCAACTTCACGGACTGATTTTTTGATGGGTTGGATGCCACTGGTTGGTGTTTCCAGGTGTAGACTGCCACGCCTGCACACTTACTTTTTTTTGTTTTTGTTTTTGGTTTTGGTTTTTGGTTTTTTGAGACAGGGTTTCTCTGTATAGCCCTGGCTGTCCTGGAACTCACTCTGTAGACCAGGCTGGCCTCGAACTCAGAAATCCGCCTGCCTCTGCCTCCCAAGTGCTGGGATTAAAGGCGTGCGCCACCACGCCCCGCTGCAAGCTTACTTTTTACTGCCCGTTTCTTGCCAGCAAGAGCTCTGTGAACCTTTAGTAGTCTTCAAACCCCGTACACCACAGTCATGTGCTTGCTCACACTGGTCAGTCACTTCCCGACTCTTCAGTTTGACACTGCAGGATTATCTATCTATTCTATCTATCTATCTATCTATCTATCTATCTATCTATCTATCTATCTATCTATCTATCATCTATCTATCTTTGAGGAAGCACACACCTTTCTTAGACTTGTGACTTGTGTGGCTTTATGAGTTCAAAAGTCTTGTCCAGGTAGTCCTGGAACATCTGTAGAGACTGTGTGTGTGTTGGGTATAGACTGATAAAGACTGATATCTGAGCTGAGGTCACACTGCGTCACAAAGTGTTTTGGATGGGATCATCCCCCAGGTCTTAAAGACGAGCTGTACATTCTTACAGCCATCAGTTGTGAGTTCAGGTTCAGTTGTAGTGTGTGCAGTATCATTGTGGTAAGAGGCTTCACGGAAGTCAGTGTCTCTGAGAAAGGGCAGTGGATCCCTGTAAGGCAGAGTCCTTAATCTGTCTGGAGCTGAATGAGCTTAGCCACCTGTGTTCCCCTCTAGCATATTTAAACCTATTAGTCCAGAAGTAACTTAGGCAAGCCTCTGTGACTGGGCCCGGGAGGGAAAAGGTGGGTCTGGAGGTTTGAGAATTGAGGCAGGTAGAGAGGAAGAGGAGAATAGGAAAGAGAGTGGGCAGAGGAAGAGGAGAAGCCATGATGGACCAGGTCTTCAAGACCGGCAAAGTAGCAAGGGGTGTTAGAGCTGAGGTATAAGTTAGTATAGTGTTAGATCTGCCCATTCTAGGCAAATAGCTTATAATTATAACTGGATTGTGTATTTTTTACATGGGTGTATTAGGGTTGGAAATTCTAGCAACAGATTGACTAGGTGAAATACTAGGTGCCTGAGGAAATAGTTTTTCTGACTAAACATTCTACATAAAAACACTGGACGTCACAGAACGCCCACTGATACATGTCAAAATAGTGACTTAGCATCACTAGCAGAAAGGGCCTGCGCTTCCTTTAAGTCCCAGCAGATGTCAGCAGCAGTCAGTAAATAGACTCATGGACATGGTTCAAGCATCCTGTCTTCCTCTCAGGTCTCAGCTCTGGGAAGTGACCCTGCCTGGGTCCCCAGACTACAGACTCATGAGCATCACCCCCAGACTTCCTGCGTGGGCTCCTCCTTCCAGCAGTGTGGCCTGACTTACTCTCTACTTCCAGCATGTTTCTAATTTATAGGACCTGGGTTGGAGTGATGGTGATAAACTGAAAGAAGCTGCGTGCATTTGCTCCAACACCTTGCAGTCCATCACAAGACTGGTCTTACCACAGAGCAGGGTCTGACAGGCTGAGGTGGTAGTTCACGTGTTCATAGCTTATGTTGTGTCTGTGGGCACATTCACATCATCAGTCTGTTGACTATGCATTGCAGGAGGGAGTGGCAGTTTGGGAAGGTTTAGGCAGTATGACTACAAGTTCAAGGCCATCTCAGGCTACATGAGGCCTTGCTTGGGGAAAAACCAAACTAAAACACAGATCATTTGGTACTGACCTCACCATTTCACTGTAACCAGGAAAAATTAAGGTGTTTAACAATGAATGAAATGTGTCCCAGTAAATGCTCAGTGATCCTCTGTAAACAGACTCACAAACGTAGCCCAGGCATCCCTTGGCCTCCCCCTAGACTGGCTGACTGTCACAGGGCATTACTTCTAGATTTCCTGTGTCCTAAAGATGGAGGGGAAATTGCTCTGTTGCTGTCTCTGGTTCCTGCTGTGCATCTGTTCTGTTCCTGTTTGGTTTAGGTCAGCTCCATTCAGAACCAAATGCAGTCCAAGGGAGGCTATGGAGGTGGAATGCCTGCCAACGTGCAGATGCAGCTCGTGGACACCAAGGCAGGATAGCCCTGGTCCCTTCACCTGTGAGTACCTCAGAGCTGGGGTGGGGCAGCCTCTTGGTTAACCAAGTCTTAGTCTTAAGGTTAAAAAAGTTAAATTATCTTTCTTAGCATATTATTGGCATATTCTTGAGTTTAGATTTAAACGTCAGGCTGTCTCCTCCTAAGACAGTTTAGGGAGAAGGCTTTGGCCTGTGACCTGGTGACAAAATGCTGCTTTGCACGCTTACCAAGTGGGGCAGTACTGTGTACAGAGTAGTGAGGTAATTTATAAATATTTCATTATAAGCTTTTTAAATGAAAAATAAAATGACCACTTAAAAGGATTTACCTAAGAATGTGAAAGTAATTTGAATTTTTTTTGACTGGATGTAGTGGCGCATGCCTTTAGTCCCAGCATTTGGGAGGCAGAGGCAGGCAGATCTCTGTGAGTTCAAGGCCAGCCTGGTCTACATAGTGAGTTCCAGGACATAAAGGACTGTGTAAAGAGACCCTGTTTAAAAAAATAAAACAAAAAACCCTAAAAAATAATTTAAATTCTTTTGGTTTTGTAGGTCATCGTGAATTCCTGTATTTTCTCTGTCCGCAGTTCTATAATATTTTTGTCTTGTGATTGGATTTCTTGTATTTTAATTATAAAAAAGAAGTGTGGCGGCCATCCGTTCACCCCGTGATCTCCAGCAAAGACGTTCCTGCTCCAAGGAAGGCGCGTCAGGCTGACCTGTCTCGCCGCCAGTGGCGTGCATGCCTGGGACTCTGACAGAGTTCTTTGGATTGTAGCTGAATTTTCAATGTTTAATTGACATGGATCGGATCTTAGCATGGTCTTTTTTGTGACTGCTAGCACTGTATTGTAATTTTTCCATCTTAAACCTTTTCATTGCACCTCCAGCCCCTCTGCCTTATGATTTAACTGGTAAACAAAGACCTGTAATTACTGCCACCATTTATGTATATTTTGAAGGTATGAGACCCACCAGCACAATAGTCCTTTTCATCTGTTGGAAACTTGAGCGGAGCGTGTCTGCACACTCCATGGTGCTGCTCAGAGAGGACCCCATGGGACGCCAGACATCCATCCTGAGCTGCTGTGACCTGAGGATGCTCCTCTTTCAGAGGAGGCTCTTACAGATATTCCAAGTGGGTTCTGGTCCGACTAGAGCAGTGACAGGAAAGCCTGCATTCAGAGGCAGTTGCTTGGCTGTAAATGTTCAGTGTATTTATTTGAGAGTAAGAACCTGTGATTGTGAGCAGATACAGTCTGTATCTGAGTATTGTGAAACTCATTCAGTTTCTCAGCATCTTCATCCTGTTAGCTCTTCTTTGTGTACCTGTTGCTCTGTTTTCTATTTAGTCATTTGGTGTCAAATTGTTTCCATTAGCTGTGTGTTGAAATTCTGGCCTCTGCTACCAGCTGTGACTTGCAGAGTCCTTGGCCTTCCAATGTTCCACTTACTGTGGAGGCTGTGGCAGCTTCCAACAGCCACCTGCTGCCTGGCTGATCCCTCACAGTGACTCTGTGGTTAGTGAGAGGCCTTTGCTCAGGTCCCGGTCTGTTCCTCTTCCCTGCTGAGTGTAGGTAGCTGGATCCTGTGGTCCGCTTTGCTTACTGTCTAATTGCCTTTGATTGATTGATTGATTGATTGATTGATTGATTAGCAATTGTGCAGAATATGGGTCTTATCTGAGATTAGAGTGCTGAAGGCATGTAGGTCCTTGTCTATAGAAGCTGTGATCTTTTCTGCCTTCGCCTGTCCCTGTCCTGAGAATGCTGACTGAAGAGCCAATGAAGGCTGACGCAGGCAAAGCCGAAAGCATTTCTCCTATATTTCTTCTGAACATAACTTACCAGTAGGGTGGAACACTGGATGACCTGATTCTTTGATTTTGCAATTCTTACCGTTCTTAGGTGTCAATCCTGAGCACAGAGAATTTCTCTGTCGAGGAGAAACATTTTCTCACTGTTGTCTTTCATTCACCGTATGGACACTGCACTCTAGAGTCTGTCATTCTGCTTAGCCAGGGTGAGGTTCCTGCCAGGGCACTGCTGTGTGCAGACTCTTTCTGTATAACAGACAGGGATTTCTTGGCATCATCGGCACTGATAGATGGGACAGCACAGGGAGCTATTGTCCCCTTACTCATCACTGTTTGCTGCTCCAAGGCCAGTCATTAATAAGCCAAAGGCTCCTGAAGCCCCTGATGGTCCTGGCAGCCTCTGACCTCTCAGCACAGTGAGACACTGTACACAGTGCACCGCCCTGGTGCGTTCCAGTAAGGTCAAGAGAATGCACAGAGTAACCTGATACATGATGTTTATGGAGGCCTAAGGATGCCGCAGAGGTGCGGGGAGACATACTTCCCACCTCCCTACATGGGATTGTAAACCTTGGGAACTCCTTTGTTCCCCCAGTCATACATCTCATTTTTAAATTGGAGCTAATAGGATTTTGTACCCAGAATTTATTATATTGTTAATACTTCTCTGAAATACATGGTAACAACTAGTAAGAGAAACAGCAGATTGCAGCAGTGTGCTGGGCGCAGCTTCTCCAGTGGGCCTGGAAAGTTTGTCCATTAGCTTCCCCTTGGTCATTAAATGGAGCGGTTAGGGTAGAGCAGCGGCTTGATCTGCTCAGTGACTTGTGCTCAGCACCGGAAGACAAGATGGACGTATTTTTATAATCTAAGCATACTTTTTTTGTACATTGTGTTCATTCTTGAATAAAGTGAGCTCACTGTTGGCTTGTAGATATTAAAAAAGGAAAGTATTGATTTTGATTCAATAAATGTTTTCTTTTAGTCTTTGTTTGGATTTTTTTCTAATAAAATTTCACTCACCTTATGTAGACAATCTTCTGGTGTTCTCCACTGACAGCCCATGGGTTCAGACAACTCATCACTCTTTTGTTTAAAAGTTTTTATAAATGTAAGCTAGGCAAGGTGGTACAGGCCTACCAACAGTCTGAGAGCTCGCAGCAGGATTGTGTGCTCATGTGTCATGGCAGCCTTGAAGACTCAGTTACAGCCCGGTGTACAGCCCAGTGTGGTGGCACAGACCTTTAATCCCGTCACTCAGAGGCAGGAGGATCTCTGAGTTCAAGGCCAGCCTGGTCTACAGAGTGAGTTCCAGGACAACCAGGGCTACACAGAGAAACCCTGTCTTAGAAAAAAAGACAGTTCCAAATGAGAGTTCAAAACCTGTAATTGTAATCCTTTCTTCCTTCCCTTGCCCGCCCTTCTTTAGGGTCTTGCTATGTAGTACTTGCTGGAACCTACTGTATGGACCAGATTGGCCTCACCAAACTCCTAGGCCAACAAATCCTCCTGCCTCATCTGAGTGACAATTAGTTGCTTATTGCTGGCTAGAAGTCGGAGGATAACTGTTACCTGGACTCAGGATGGAGCTCAGGTGGCCAGACTTGACCACAGGCATCTCTGCCACCTTGGCCTAGACACATCTCCAGCAACAGTGTCTCCAAAGCATCCTGTCAGAACGGAATCACATTCCAACTGATTACTCCCTACAGGACGCTTGACTTCATGGCTTCAAGGGTGACAGCCAGTCTGATGGGTAGGACTTAGCAAGCTGGCCAAACACTGTGACAAAGAGCACTGGCCCATGGTATCAATTTAACCTCTGATGCAGAAAAGTAAAGATCAGTATGCACCACTCTGCTCACAAGAGCCCAGAGTGACAGGAGCCAAGGGTGGGCCACATGGAGTCAGAAAAGCCAGATTTGTCAACAGGCTTGCTTGCTCTGTACATCCAAAGGCACTGAGAGGAAGCTGACTTCGAATGAAGTTCTTTCCAGTGACGGGATGGCTCAGAGGGTGAAGCCAATGGCCTGAGTGAACCCAGGGATCCAGATAGTAGACCTGGAAAACCAACTCTTACAGGATGTCCTCTGACCTCCACATACGCACACCATCTTATGCTCACCCCTTCCCAACAGGTGTGATTTTAAAAAGTAAAAACCAGATCAAAATCCAATTCTAGCCCGTCACCAAATTACCTAAAGTGATTTGTAAGAATGGTTCATGAGGCTGGAGAGATGGCTTAGTGGTTAAGAGCACTGGCTGCTCTTAAGGAAGACCTAGGTTTGGTTCCCAGCACCCACATAACAGGATTGATGGCTCACAACTGTCTGCAGCTCCAGTTCTGGGGGATCGACCTTGACACCTATACTCATGTGCACATAGTTACACACATATACACATACACACACACACATCTCAAAAAGGAATAAAGATTGCCTACAAATGAAATACTTGTGAGCAAAATTAGGTAAATGTTGGGGGGGTAAAAATACGATAAAGCTGGATATGGTGGCTCACACCTTTAATCCTAGCACCCAAGAGGCAGGAGTATCTATCTATTGTGAGTTCAAGGTCATCCTGGTCTACATAGTAACAACCTGTATCAAAGGGCCTACTCTTTGGTCATTAAGAGAAAGGGATAGGAATAGGAAATAAGTAAAGTTACCTCTATTTGCAGAAGGTCAGATCTTATAATTAAGACTACTTTTGAAAACATCTCAAATAGCATATAAAGGTCCAGTTTTCTCTATATCAAGAAAAATAGGAAGAGTCTGATTCACAGTAGTTTGGGAGTGACGAAGCCCACTTAAGGTGGTAAAAGATCGTTACAATAAATCCTTCAAAGTACAGCAGGGCTGAACAGGCTTGGTGGTCACGAGCAGTTATGAGCACTCATGCAACAGCTCACAGGATCCTTCGTCTGATCATTGTTACAGGATATTTGATCACAAAAACCCTCTTTCTAGTTGTGTGGTTCAGCCCCTAGCACACAGCCTTTAATTCCAACCGGTGAAGGTAAAGTTAGTTTGTAGGAGGAAGCAGGGATGTCTGAAAGTGATGTCTAACTGAGTAGCGGACAAAGTAACAAATCAGAGAAAGATTTGACAGGATAGGATATGCCCAACTCTCACAAGAAGAAAGGGAAGCTACCTAAAAGAAAACGGCACAGAGAAAAAAAGGAAGCAGTTTGTCTTAGGGTTTTACTGCTGTGAACAGACACCGTGACCAATGCAAGTCTTATAAAGGGCAACATTTAATTGGGGCTGGCTTACAGGTTCAGAGGTTCAGTCCATTATCATCGAGGCAGGAGCATGGCAGCGTCCAGGCAGGTATGGTGCAGGAGAGTTCTACATCTTCATCTGAAAACTACTAGTGGAAGACTGACTTTCAGGCAGCTCGGATGAGGGTCTTAAAGCCACATCCACAGTGACACACCTACTCCAACAAGGCCACACCTCCAAGTAGTGCTACTCCCTGGGCCAAGCATATACAAGCCATCACACAGTTTTATCATGACAGTTGTATAGAGACAGGTTGCAGAGAAAGAACAAGCTAGACATAGATGAAGACGGAACAAGCTAGAAAATAAGGAGCCAGGAGATTAGAACAGATTGCCATAGTTTCAGAGCAACGCAGGAAAGGCTGAGAGAAGCTGGATTGAATCAGCCAGCTTGGAGAGGAGTCTGAGCAGAAGAGCTGAGTCAAACCAGCCAGCCAGAGCTCAGAATGAGAAAGGGTGAGCTTATTCAGTAGGAAGTCTCAGACTGAAAACATTCTAAGCCTAGATTAGATTTGATGGACTTAGTTTAGGTTAATAGTCAGTGGCAGTAAGCTTCAGAGAAGATAATTACATCAGGCGAATAAAAATTAAATTATGTGCTGCCTTCTGGCCTCTACAGGTATCTGAATTCCTCACAGATGCAGGTACACCTAATTAAAAATAAATCTTTAAAAAAAGTATAAACTAGACACACCAACTTACTTGAAATCTCAGCACATAGGAGATTGAGGGAGGAGAATTCAGAAATTCGGGTCTATTCTAAAAACAAAAATACAAGTTAACCCTTCCCCACCAATTTAAACACAGTTGGTATATAGTCTACCAGTCTCACTACTCCTTAGTATGTAGCCAAAAGATTGGGAGTGTGGTCTAGAAAGGGCGTGAACACCCTGTGTGCATAGTGT
This sequence comes from Mus pahari, assembly GCF_900095145.1. Classification (NCBI taxonomy): domain Eukaryota; kingdom Metazoa; phylum Chordata; class Mammalia; order Rodentia; family Muridae; genus Mus; species Mus pahari. Next base: position 22,725,271 of record NC_034603.1, on the reverse strand, counting down.
TATTCCTTACAGTTGATGTAGATGTGGCCCATGTGTTCTGCAGTAATTGAGTGGAAATGACAGCATGAACAATGCAGTGAAAAACTAGCCTCAAGGAAGGAGGTGCCCTTAGTGTTCATGCTGTGAAGAGACACCGTGACCAAGGTAACTCTTAGAAAGCATTTAACTGGGGGCTTGTTTACAGTTTAGCCTAGTTAGTCCATTATCATCATGGCAGCACATGTGGCAGGAATGGGGCTTGCACAGTAACTGAGAGCTTTACATCCTGATCTGCAGGCAGTGGACAGAGAGAGAGCTGGGCCTAGTGTGGGCTTTTGAAACCTCACAGCCCATCCCACACTTCCTCCAACAAGACTACCCTTTTCAAATAGTGCCTCTGCTGGATGAGTAAGCATTTGAAAAGATGAGCTGTAGGAGCCATTCTCATTCAAACCACCACCAGGGCCCAGGCTAACTCCTGATCAACCTCAAGGACAGAGCAAGTAAGTCAACAAACAGTCAAAAAGAACTTCAGTTACGCTGGGCGTGGTGGCGCACGCCTTTAATCCCAGCACTTGGGAGGCAGAGGTAGGTAGATTTCTAAGTTTGAGACCAGCCTGGTCTACAGGGTGAGTTCCACAACAGCCAGGGCTACACAGAGAAACCCTGTCTCAAAATTACCCCATCCCACCCCCGCCCCCCAAAAGAACTTGAGTTATGCAAGTTACACAATGTCAGTCACAGCTACAGGAACAAAATGGTGGTCTCCTGGGGCTCAGAGATGGGACAGCAGAGTTCATGCATTTATGAGATATGGAAGTGTGAAGGTTGGTTAGAAAAGTCAAAGCCTCTAAGGCCACTGAAGCGCACACAAGCCTATTAAGAAAGTAATTTTAATATTGTTTGTACTTTATTACAGTTCTTACATTCCCTCCTGCCCCAGTCCTAATGAACACCCAAGACTGACTGGGGAGGGGAGGGAAGACCATGGAACCAACACAGGCGGCTCCAGTGGCAGCTGAACCTCTTCTACTTGAATTTGCTCACAGCAAATACACCTGCCTCCTGGCACGACTCCTTCCCAGTAGCCCATTTCTAGCCACTCACCAAGCCCAGGGCACTGGAGCTGAAACTGACTGCAAAAATGCATGGACACTTGACCCTTCAAAGGAGCCCGTCAAGTTCAGCCCTGGAGTTCCATCATGCCAAGGAGCTGAGAAAAACTTTGAATTCTTTTCCCCCGTGCATTAAAGATGGAACCCAGTGTCTGCAGAAGCAAGGTGCATGCTCTGCCACTGGGCTGCCAGAGGCTCCTTTCCAGTGTTCATTTTGACTCTGGATCTCATTGGGTCGCTAGACTTGCAGCTGGGACACCAGGCTCTGCTGTCTGCCATTTTATCGTCACCATAAGTACCTTAGATACTTATCTTGTTGTTGTGATCAAACACCTGACAAGAAGAAACTTGGGCATGGGGTGCCCCGACCCCTCTCTCTTTCACACACATGCTCATGAGTTGCCAGGAAAGACAAGGTGAGGACCCAGCAATCTGTGGGTGCTTGTCTGGGACTCCTCACAAGCTCCATGGGCCACCCCAGGGGCCTACTTCATCTGAAAGCACCACCAGCCAGGGATGTATTCAGACATGGCGCTCACAAGCCTGTTTTAGATTCAGGCTGCCAGGGTGGGCCGGAAGAGCTGAGAGAAAGCCGAGCAGAGGTTTCCTCCCCTCTGTGGCTTCCCCATCAGGCCTCTGGTGAAGGAAGGTGGGACCTTCACCAGCCTCCTCCTCCTTAGAGGAGCTGGGGACCAAGTATATTGTCTTAAAGTGTCCTCCTCCAGTCCTGTGTAACATTCAGACCTTTTTTGACTTGGCCTCAAGTTTTGATATTTTGTTTTATGTAATTTTATCCTATCTAGAATAATTTAACCCCTTTATTAGAGATAAGATCTCAGATTTATATCATTGGTAACAGTTCTTATGGGCTCATTGATCCTAAGGGAGTTTACATCTCAGCAGTAGCTTTAGAAGTGTCAGTAACCTTGACCGTTCTAGTCTTCCTGGGATCTGACACCACCACCTGTTTCAGAAGATCGCATCGCCCCTTTACCAACAACAAAAGGACTGGGTTGCTGGACAAAGCTGGGAAGGGAGAGAGGCTGGGGACATTTGTTTTGCTCACTGCTCACTGCCCAGGTTCTGGGTGAGACTTGTTTGAGATCTAACATACAACATGTGACAATTTTCCAACATGATCCATACCCAAAAGACATTTTTTTTCTCTATAGGAATGAACCCAGTGATCTAAATATTCATGACTACTCTATGTGTGTCGGGAGATGGAGGCAGACAACATGAAAGACTTACTACATATTCCCTCTCTGATGACGACATCAAGTTGCAGGATAATATAATTATTCTACTAAGCAGAATAACTCTGCCTCTCAAACAGCTAACATTGTTCTTTTTAAACTTACAAGTATCTGGAACTACTAAGCAGCCATAAAAACTTATATCTAAGGGTCTCAAAAGCTGTGGCATCGGGTCGCTTCCTTAGATTATCTATGAAAAGTAAAAATAATATCAAGAGTACCCAGGTGTGGAAGTGCAGAGACAAAGGTCGACAAAAGGTTATAGGGCAAGGGAGTCCCAGTAACAGTGAGAACATACTGTCTCAGAGGAACTGGGTGGGAGGCCCAGTCTAAGCAGCCGGCACTAGGATACAGTAAAGCATCTACCCAGAGTGCACAGCTAAGGGACTTCCCATAGAAAAACTGGCTATGTACCCCAGGGGCTGCTCTGAGGTGGGGCCCAGGATCCATTTGACTGGAAAGGTTTCCAGAATTCCTGGGGTCTTGGCAGAGGTAGGGGAGGGGGAGCGGCTGCTACACTCCTGCCAGCACAGTAGCTCAGGCCATCCTGCCCAGCCAAGTTTGTAGAGCTCAGTGGTAGAGACTATAATGTCTTTCATAACCAGATGGAGGAGCCCTTCCTTTGCTGTTAGTGATGCCAGTGCCATTTTCATGTTCTGAGCAGGGTCCAAAACTCCCTCCTCCTGTGGAACATGTCTCTTATTTCAGTTGGTCTTTTTGTGTCAAAAAAGAGATCTATGGGATAGCAGCTCAACTCCAGGGAACACGTGGAGCAGGCTTTAGGGGTGAACATGAGCTTGCAATCTAGTTTATCCAGCTTAATCCAGCTGAACAGGTGACTAATTTCCTCAGGGAAGGTTCTTCCTAATCACCCTGGAAAAAGGGGTCCCTGCAGCATATATACAGGCAGAACATCCACTCATAGGTTCACTCGAAGCTTACGACATTCCCTCCCACTGAGAACATCCACTCATAGGCTCACTCGAAGCTTACGACATTCCCTCCTGCTGTTTTTGTATGGGAGACTTGAATGTCTGCCCTCTTAGGAAGGGTCTCTGGAGACACACATTCCTACCCCACCTGTTAGCTTTACTAGAATGCTTCCTTAGGGCTTGATCAGAGCCCTCTTAGACCCTGTAGGGTTGAGACCTGGAGTCCAGTCTCAGTACCTTACCTTATCCTGCAACTTCCCGTTTGAGTTTTCCTTATCTCTCAAAGAATCTGGAGTAGTGACCAGCATTCTGGAGAGTCGGTAAGTTTCCACCTTCCTGGGCTTGCTCCTCTTTTCTCTCTAGCTGAACAGGGTTTCCAGCAGCACAAGGATCCAGGGTATAGGGACATCTCGCTGGGGCCTCCACATGCTATAGAAGTAATATGTCTTCCCAATGAGGAACATTCCACACACTCAGGGGTTAATGAAAGGAAAGCTCTTTGACAACACTACACAACTGATTCTAGCTAATATAATAAAAAGGGGACCAGCTTTGAACAGAAGTTTTTATCAGCTTGTGCAGTCTTTAGGTTTATTCACTCCACATATGCTCTCATCCTTTTTTAGGTCTCAGCCCCAGGTTACACTTTGAATATAAACAGAAACAGGAGGCTGCAAATTGGACACTTGGACAGATGGAGGTTTACACAGCAAAGCTATTGCCAGAATTATTTTAAGTACACTAGTGTTGTTGAATAGTTACTCAAGTTCATCTTCCCACCAGGCAGAACTATGCTATTCCTGATAATAGCGCAGGGCATAAAATGCCAGATCAAGATTTAATGACTGTTGTGACACTGCACTACCCCTTACACCCATGTTATTTGCTATGGGGATGAACCTAGTGGGTGGCTGTAAGTCAGGGTTGTCCCTTGCTATGGGAATGAAGCCCAGTTGGAAGTCAATTTTAGTAAACAAACATTAATAGAAACTTCCTCAGCAAGCCTAAACCTCAGTTGTACAAATTTTCTATAGTTTCTAAAAAGCATGGTTAGAGTTAGGCCTAGGTAGGTAAGACTAAATGTTAGACTAAATGTTAGTTTCCTGGCTAGCCTGCCATTTTGTGTTACTAATGTTATGGGGAAACTTACTCATATGCGGTTACTAGGATGTTCTGTGCTTTGCTGTTCTTGGAAACCAATCACAACAGAACAATGGAAGTCAGTTAGAACTGCTTTGTATAGTTAGCCACTATAAGCTTGGACCTGAACCAACCACCCAACAGCACTTCCTACATGGGTATATGAGCTTTTATGGTATTTATCCCCTGGGATAGACCCCAACATAAGAGAGATACCTGCACCAATATAAGAAACTATTTGGAGTAAGACTTTCATTTTGAGTAGGGACCAAGAAAAGTTTAAATTCCTAAGATCTCTCTAGGAACTGGCATGGTACTTGGCAGAAAGAGACATGTTTGTGGGTAACTGGCATGCTGGGTGACAAATTAAGACTAAATGTTAGACAAGTCCCATCCTGGTTGAGACATTAAGACATGAATGATAGGCAACTGCCACAGCTGAATACCCCAACTCCAATGGGAGCAGGCTAAATGTACAACAGACATGTTCCTAAAGAAATCCCCTACCCCTGAATCCTGACTGGTGAAATACTTGGCACAGATGTCTTTAAAAGCTCTATGGGATCTTGACACATCAGTCAGTTCCTAAGTCTGACATGTGGCCCTGATCAGTCTTGGGGTATGACATTCAATAAACTATTCATGCTTTAACTGAGATCAATGTCTGAGGGGTTTGTGTGGTGGTTTCCAGACTCCCAACAGTTAACACACTAGGAGCTACTTTGTTTATTTCCTGAGCAAGTTTTTATTTTTATCTTTTGGTTTTTCAAGACAGAGTTTCTCTGTATATCCTTGGTTGCCCTGGAACTCAGTAGGTAAAATAGGCTGGCTTCGAACTCACAGAGATCCAGCTGCCTCTGCCTCCCAAGTGCTGGGATTAAAGGAGTGTTTCTTAAAGGTAAACCTCCCATTAGGGAATCACATATTAAATATCCTACATATCAGATACTTATGATTCATAAGAGTAGCTAAATTAGTTATGAAATAGCAATGAAATAATTTTATGGTTAGGTGTCACAACACAAGGAACTGAACTGAAGAGCTGCAACGTTAGGGAGGTTGAGGTTGAGAGCCATTGCTTTGGCATATCAACTTTATTGTATCAGGTCTCCTGCTTCCTTTCCACTATTTTTTGTTTGTTTGAGACAGAATTTCTCTGTATAACCCTGGCTGTCCTGGAACTCACTCTGTAGACCAGGCTGGCCTCAAACTCAAAAATTCACCTGCCTCTGCCTCCCAAAGGCTGGGATTAAAGGCTTGTACAACCACCGCCCGGCTCCTTTCCACTTCTTGATGGTCAGAAGCAGGTGCACAGGCACCAGCCCACCATATGGAACCATGGATGTTCTGTCCCACAGGATCTGGCCAGCCTCTAGCCATGCAGCTTGTCAAGTTCACCTTTAGGTTTCTGTCCCTAATATTGGTCCTCCATGATAAGGAAAGCGTGACAGCCCATGTGGATAAGGGGTAAGGCCCATGCCTAGAAACAGCTGCGGAGAAACTGACTGGCATGCAGCCACTACCCCTGGAATGCTTATAGACCTCAGCTTTGTGGTCTTCAGTTAAGGCCTCAGCCACCGAGCTGCAGAGACAGACAGCAGCTCCAGCCTCTGGATTTTTGGACCCACAGAGAAGTGCAGCAATGTAGCTTATGCCACCAAGTTTTGGGTTCATTTGTTAGAGTAGTATTAACTATGTATTACAACAGAACACAGGAGAAACCCAGTTATCTCAATAGACAAAGGGAAAGCATTGCCAGATCTCAGCAACTAGTAAAGAAAGCCAAGTGTAGAAAGAAAGCTGCAGGGCTGGAGATGGCTTAGTGGGTAAGAGCACACTAACTGCTTTTCTAGAAGGTCCTGAGTTCAATTCCCAGCAACCATATGGTGGCTCACAATCATAGCAATGGGATCTGATGCCCTCTTCTGGTATGTCCAAGAACAGTGACAGTGTACTCACATACATAAAATCAATAAAATCTTAAGAAAAAAAGGGTGGAGGGCTGGAGAGATGGCTCAGTGGTTAAGAGCACTGACTGCTCTTCCAGAGGTCCTGAGTTCAATTTCCAGCAACCACATGGTAGCTCACAACTGTGTCTGAAGAGAGCAATGGTATACTCATATATATATATATCTGCAAACAGAAGGGCCTTTCAGAGGAGAAAAAAATATATGTATAATATATATGTGCATGTGTGTATATATATGTATATGCAAACAGAAGGGCCTTTCAGAGGAGAAAAAATATATGTATAATATATATGTACATGTGTGTGTATATATACATAAAACACACACACACAAACCTTTGGCAAATGTAGATTTTCTATTGTCTTCCTCCTCTCCTTTCCTCCCTTTCTTTTCTTTTGGCTTGGCTGGCCTGGAGTTCAGGTAGCTTCACCTCCGGGGTTCTGGGATTAAAGGCATATACCACCACGCTTGCCTGGCCCCATCATTTCTTAGCATTATATCGTTGTGAAGAAAAAAAAAGTATATACAACAAGAAGGTAGACACATGTCTAAATGAGTACTGTTAGATGCAAGGCTGCCAGATGCTATATCAACATTAAAGATCCATTTCATTTTCTTTGTCAAGACTAAGTAACTAAACACTGAAAACATAAAAGCTACTTTTCAAAGTGAAGGCATGGAACAGACTCTTACACAAAGTCTTACATGAAGGTTTGCAAAATGGTTCAGAAGTTAAGAATACGTGTTACTTTTGAAGAAGATGTGGGTTCAATTCCAGCACCCTCAAGGTGGCTCACAACTGTCTGTAACAGGGACCCAGTGCCTGTTATTGGCATCTAAAGGCATCAGACACACACTGGTGCACAGATATCCCTATAGGCAAAAGCATCCACACATTTAAAAATAAATAAAATTTAAAACCTTCACATGAGGAATAAATCCATGAACCAGACACAGAAAACAGACATCGTCTTCCATTTGGGGGGCTGATACACAGGGGTGATGAATCCAAAGCTGGCTTATTTGGAACAAAGAAAGAGGAAGAAAAAGCCAATAAAAAATTAAAGCTATCCGGAATTATGCATGGAAAGATTGCCTGTAATGCTGATGGACTCTGCACAACACAGCCACAGTAGTACAATATGAAGGCAGACTTAGAGACCCAACAATAAATGTACACAGTCATACTGATTCTCGACTTAACAGCAAAGATAACTGATGTGTGGTGGGAAGTGGCTTTTCAGTAAATGTGAGAAATGGATGTGAGCTGCAAATAGAGACGTGGCACCACACTACACACATGTGCTCTTGAGTATCACATATGAAAGGTGTCCATTAGTGAGGACTAGGAAAATGTTTACTTAGGAGCACAAGCCATAAAGAAGACACATTAATCTAGTTTGAAATGAGGGACATCTTTTCCAGGGCTGGAGAGTTAGTTTAGTGGTTAGGGGAGGATTATTGCTGATTGTGGTGGCACACACCTTTAAGGAGGCAGAGGTAGGTCCATCTCCATGAGCTCTGGTCCAGCCTGGTCTACACAGTGAGTTCTAGACTAGCCAGGGCTACATAGTGAGACCTTATTTTAAAACAAAACAAAATAAAAAGTGATTACTGCCCTTGCAGAGGATGGGGCTTTCAGTTGTCAGCATGCACACCCGGCTGCTCTCGGTTACTTGTAATGCTGGAGGATCCTCTGCCCCCAAGATGGTATTGGTTAGCCACTACTCACAGAGCAGACAGGCTATTACACAGGTGAGCATCTTTCTTTTTCTAAACAGGGTTTCTCTGTTGACCAGGCCGGCCTTATATTGAGATTCACCTACTTCTGCCTCCCGAGTGCTGGAATTAAAAGCATGTGCTACCGCACTCAGCTCACATCGTACTATCCAGCTGGATTCTTTGCACTCTCTTTATGCTGGTGAATCCTTTCCACCTATAGTATTTTATGTTCTGCTATCCCACTTCCCTTAAGCTCCCTGCCCTCATTTTCTGGCTCACAGCAGTACTTCATTTTTGCTAGAGAATATTGAAGACTTTAAGCTATGTCCCATTTGTCTTTGGGCCTGGTTTACTTCACTGTTTATTGGTGGTATTGAGGATTAAATCCAGGGCTTTGGTTATGCTATGCAAACTCTCTGCCACTGAGCTACACCACTCCCCGCTCTCTTTGAATAACTGTTCCCAAATTCTGTCCATTTCCTTGTAAACTGCACTTTCTGTGCAGCTTAAGTACAAGGATTTATATGTACTATATCTTTGTTGTCCACTCACCAGTTGTTGGGCATGGAGGCTGTCTCCATTTTCTAGCTACTGTAACCTCTGAACGGATTCAAAGTCCATTTCTCAGGGGACAAGGGACCAATGCCTGCTACTTTAAGCCTGGCTGAAAAATCTAGGGCTGGGGAGGTGGTAGGCCCATGCAGGGACTGGATTTCTGATGGCTAACTAAATGGACACAGCAATATACTGCCGTCTAAACACCCACACTTAATATCTGTAGAAGGAGATGCCTCCCCTCACAGTATGCAGAGAATGAGGGAGAGCTGTGAGCTCAGCCCTGAACAAGTCACTTAGATGCCCTTCTGCCTCAGCCTCTAATGCTCAGAGCACAGGGTGGAAGAGCGGTGTATATGAGTCAGAAGACAGGAGAAGGGTTACAAAGTGCCATCCCCTGGATTTCACGTGGCAATATCACAGCTCGGAACAACTGCGGTTGTCTGTGCTGGCCACAGGAGACCAGCCTGTGAACAACCATCCAGGGAGGTGGGTGGGGCTCACAGGACCTTCCTTTCACATAACAACTATTGCCAATTCATAGACTCTAGGAGTGAGAATCACTGTCTTTAGCTGTATTCAAATTGAAGGCAGTTTCACACCCATGGAGACATACATGGAATTGGTGGGTCTCTAAACAAGAAATGAATTGGAGAGATTTGTGAGGAAGTAGGCAGGGGCGGTAGGAAAATGGGGGGTGAGAGCCATCAGTATGCTGGGCTTACCATCTTAATTTAAAACTAAAACAACTAGAAAACCCAGTCACATTGTAGCTTGGCGCCACCTGGTGTCTCTCTGACTTTTTTTTTTTTTTTTTTTTTTTTTAAATTTTTTATTTCAAGGCAGGGTTTTTCTAAGTAGTCTTGGATGTTCTTGAATTCACTCTGTGGAACACGTTGGCCTCAAACTCAAGATCAGCCTCCCTCTTCCTCCATAGTGCTGGGATTAAAGGTGTCTGCCACAACTACCAGGCTGACGCTAAAGGTTCCTAACTATGCCCTAGGAGAGAATCTTCTCTCCAATTGCCAAAGAACTCAAGTTGCAAAAACTCAAACCAGAAGCCTGTCAGAACACTCATTTCCAGCCTAACACAAACTGAGGAGTTAGACCTCAGACTTGACCCTGCACTGTTTCTTTTAAGAAATGCTTAAGTTTAAAAATGACTATTGGGCTGGAGAGATGGCTCAGTGATTAAGAGCACTGACTGCTCTTCTAGAGGTTCTGAGTTCAATTCCCAGCAACCACATGGTGGCTCACAACCGTCTGTAATGGGATCTGATACCCTCTTCTGGTGTTATCTGATGAAAGCTACAGTGTACTCATGTAAGTAAATAAACCTTTAAAAAATGACTATTGTGTGTCAATGCCTCTGTGGGCACATGCATTGAGACACAACTTTGGAGAGCTGGGTCTCTGCTCCTGCCTTTATGTGGATTCAGTTGTTAGGCTTGCAGGTCAAGCACTGTAGATGTTTGCCCTTTTGGCACTTTATATATCCTCCCTTGGAGGTGTGTGAACCAAAGAATTGTCTTTTTTTTTCTTGAGACAGGGTTTCTCTGTGTAGCCCTGGCTGTCTTGGAACTCACTCTGTAGACCAGGCTGGCCTCTAACTCAGGAATCCGCCTGCCTCTGCCTTCCAAGTGCTGGGATTAAAGGCATGCGCCACCACGCCCGGCTTTTTTTTAAAGATTTATTTCCTTTATGTGTATGAGTACACTGTAGTTGTACAGATGGTTGAGAGCCTTCATGTGGTTGCTGGGATTTGAACAGGACCTTCAGCAGAGCAGTCAGTGCTCTTACCCGCTGAGCCATCTTGCCAGTCCCAGAACTGTCAGGAACTCACAAGAGATCTACTCCCCTCTGATAGCTGAGTGGTGGAATGAAATGTGTGCTTTGGTACTCATTCTTTAAAAAATCCCAAGATTCCAATAGGTAGGTATCACACATGCATGGCTTACCAGAGCAGTAGTCCAAGACTGTAATTTTTTTGAAAAGCTTTAAATGGCAGGTTCAACTGCCCCTCCCCCACGCCTTATCAAGGCAGGGACTCACACCTCAGCTGGCACTCTCCCGACAGGTTCCTTCACTCCACTCTTACCAGCTTCAACTATGGCTCTTCGGGTTTCCTATCATGGCTCTGGGGAGGTGCTTCCAGCATGTTACTGTGAAGACTTCATAATTATGGTCCTTTCTTGTCTTACCACATATTTTCAAAGAGCTGACATGCACCCATTTTGGGCATAATACCTAATTGATTTGTGATGCTAACTATTAATCTTAGTTTAATTATTATTATCCTGATTTAACTTGCTACTAATCAAAATTATTGAAATATTAATTTTGTCTAATATATCCATCTAAAAGCTATCAGCTCCCCTTTAAGTGTGCTGCTAAACTGATAGTGGTAAATGGGAGGCAGAGGCAGGTGGGTCTCTGAGTTTGAGGCCAGACCTGTCTATACAATGAACTCCATGATAGGATCACACAGTTGAGACCATTTCCAAAGTAAATCTTAAAAACTACATTTATGTGTGCATGCATATGCCACAGTACATGGATGTTAGGGGCAGCCTGTGGGACTCAGTTCTCCCCTTTCACTGTGGAGGTTCAAAGACTGAACTTAGATCATCAGGATAGATGGCAAATGTTCTTACTCCGCAAGCCTAATGGAAGCACCAAACCCTGATATTTGTTTAAAAAGATGAAGCAGATCCTGTTCTATGTGGCTTATGCTCCTGTTTCATCTCCCAGTAGCTGGGACTGCAAGTGTATGCCAAATGTAATGTGCCTGACTTTGCTAGTAGCTTCAGTAGCCAATACTCCATTGTGATATGTGGTCTGGGCTCATCTAGTATTTACTTTGCAGGTGTTGGAAGTGTTTCCCATAGAGCTGTTGGATGGACTGTGTCCTTTCCATTCCCACATCTTCACTCAGCTGGGGAAGGCTCAGTTTCCATCACATGCTGGGGCAGCTATAGGATTTAAACTAATGAGGTCACTATGGAGGCCTGCTGGGTAGGGAGAGATGTTTTCTTCAATAATGTCACCACTGGCAAGGTGCTCATGCTCCTGTAGGCAAGCCTACTCAAACTCAACAACAGAGAAGGAACCCAATGTGACCAGTGCCAACATTGCATAGACACCCTGGCCAGTGTAGTGAGGCAGAGAAGAGACTGGAAAAGAGCGCCATGAGGAAGTGAGGCTGTGAGCATGCAGCTAGATCCCCTGGAGCCCAGTGTTTGAACAAGGGAGACTCCATCCAACAGTATCCCAAAGGCCAAGCATCGGACATACTACACACTTACCTACATACCTTGAATGAGGAACAGGCTGGCTGGGCTGCTCCTGAGGCCACCGTTGGGACGGCTAGTTCCTCTCAGCTGTTATCTTCACAGGCTTCTAGGGATGAAGTTTTGTGGGTTCTCAAGGTGTGCTATGGACTACACCCATGAGCAGCAGGTACCCAAGTATGTAAATTACTATGTTTGTTACCACAACCTGCTAACAAATTACAAGGTGGGTAGGTGACAGCAAACATGGTTAGTTCTGAGTTCTAAAAGCTCAAACTCAAGGTGAAGGCAAAGACTTGTTTCCCAAAGAATGCAACATATAGGCTCCGTTTGAAACTGTCTGCCCATTCTTATCTTGAGCAAAAGGTTGGGAAAACCCTCTGTTGGGATGAGAATCTGGAGCCTACAGGTGTTAGTTTCCACATGAGAAAACCTACATATATAGAGGGGACTGGGAGATACTTTACTGCCAAGGTCTAGAGTGACCTGAATCCAGTATCACCCAAGGCTGGGTAGAGAGAGGCTGCACAGGCTCATTGGCTGACTAGGATCCTCACACAGTAGACGTCCTGCTTCCTCTATTCACTGTACTATGTGGGGTCCACTGTTCTGTCACAGCACATGTCTTACACTCCTTACAGGTTCCAGTCTACACTGTGGCTCTGACGACCTTGATCCGGAAAGCTCATTCTCTCCAATAACAAGGGACCATGCTTCTGAGACCATCCTTGAGATGATGCCCTAGTATGAATGGAGGCTGCCAAGTTCTTTAGGGCCCAACAGCATCTGTACCAACCGTGACAGTTTGCCCATGGATATTTGTTAGGAAGCAAGTTCAATGGGTTTTAAAGTCATTGTTACTTCATTTGCAACAAAGAACATCTTTTAAATTACAGCAGTTTCACAGATTATATGGCTGATAGTAATGTAAGACTCCTGATTTCTCTGGTGACTTGGGAGGCAACACAGGTCCCAAGTTGGCATTCTTATTAAGTTTAGTTAGGGTGGCCTAGGCTGGCTTCAAACTATCCATTGAGTGGAAGGTGAAATGCTGGTCCTCTTGCCTCCACCTCCCCAGTGCTGCAGTTGTAGCTATGTTGTAATATCCACTTTTATTTGGTTCTAGGAATCAAATCCAGGCTTCGTGCATGTTAAGGGAGGCGAGCAGTCTCCTGATGAGCCACCCTACATCCTGAACACTCCTTTGAAGTGACCTGGGTAACTGTTCCATGGGTTCTATATATTTGGAAAGGAAGCACACACAGTTAATGCATGTTCTTTATTGGTTCCGATGTATTAGGAGATGTGGTAATAAATGATACCCTTACATTTTCTTAACCAAAATATAACAAGTATTTACACTCAGTAAAAATACAAAGCATACAGAGGCACTGTCTTTCTAAAAGACATAAGTTTAAGAGGCATCAAAAACTAGGAGACAACATTGCTTGTGATAGGATGCCTTACAATCAATGAATTGTGCAGATAATTGTCACTTGATCATAGCAACTGTGCAATTTTGCTTTTGTTTTTAATAAACTCACATTTCAATTTTAAAACGTCTATCAAGTTCAACTGCATTCATTCTGTACAATAAAAATAAAGAGGCCCTTTAAACAACAAAAAAGCTAAAGATGACTGGGACTCAAGTTTGATTTGAAAATGTACCTGACTTGTCTCGGTGGACCCCACCTGTAGCATGTAACAGAATGCTGCAAGGACACACTCGGTGTCTTCTACAATGTTTCCATCCAAATAATCACTATTTTAAATGTTTAAGGAAACCTTTCTTCCTTTTTCTTTCTTAGAGATTATGGAGGTAATCAACATGCCACCCTCATGAATACTCTCTAAAGGATTTTTTTCCTCCCCAACGATCGATCATTTATAAAGACATCAATTAGAGGAAACGAAATCTGGTGATTCCAAGTAATCTTGTTGTAAGCAGTGGCTGGATTCACTAATCTCTTAATGGTTTACTATGAGATTTTGTTGAAATTTATCATTTGGCAGAACTCTGCACTAAAAGCCCCCTGCTTTGACAGTCTGGGCGGGTGCTGGGCACTAGTCTTTTTAGTAATGTTGCACACTTAGAACAAGGACAAATGGGGGCTTAGAACTGGAGCAAGCATGGGCTTTAAGGCTTCCCTTGCTCTAGTCACTTAAAGTAAAAACAAAGGCAGACATGATTTTTTCAGGGACTCATATACATCAAACTACAAAGCATTTGGTTTTTATTCTGATCAATGTGATCAGTTGGTCTGAACACTCACAGATAAAGCTTGATTAAAATCAAGGCAGCTACACAATGCAGGTTCAAAGCCACAGATCTTAACTCTCTGTGAAAGACATTTAATGTACACCTTTAAGGACCAAGGCAGGCAAGGGTCCATCTGTCTGAAGACCTGGTGGATAGACAGAAGCTGTGCAGACAGCACACTTTTCTGGAGCAATGGATAGAAAATGGTGACAATGAGTACTCAAACTTGGATTACAAAGGTGGATATAGCAAAAATATTTCTTTTGTTTTGGATATGAAAACAATCTGCAAGTAGGTGAATAAAAAGATTCACAATCAGAAAACAGCACAGTTCATAGGCCAGATCAGTGAAGCATGGCTGTAAAGCGGCAGCTGACACTCAAAGGCTCAGTAAGGCTGTGCCTCTCTGCACTGCTCGGCACCTGGGCTCAAGTCTAAGGCTTTTGGGTTAATGTCTCCCCAGGGGAATTCTTCAGCCATTATGCTTCCTAGAGACAGGCATTCTGTGGGAAGACACAATACTGTTACATTTGGAACTGTTCTGACTCTCAAGTGATTGGACAGAAAAATAGGAAGAGAGAGCAAGGGAAAAATACAAACTTGAAAAGGCGGTTGGTCACATGACTGCTCTGTAGCAAAGCTGTCATGGTCAGTGCACTTTCAATGGCTTTGGCTTTCTTTTTTAATTACAGAAGTTTATGAAATCTTATTTGCCTTTACATTAAAAAGCAAATCAAAACCTTTAAATATATATACAAAATGTTATACTTAATTTGTAAAAATGTGAAAAGTACACTTTCTTTAGTAAGCAGTCACTGATTTGAATTATATACTTAAGAGTGCCATGTCCAGGAGGTCACAAAGGATGTCCTTTCCAGGATGGAAGTTCTCTCCATTGTTCTAGCCTCTCTCTTACACGAGTCTACTATCTCTTGGTGACTGAGCTCTGTGGAGGGTTCAAGCTCAAGTTCAATGATTGCACATGTGGTTGTGTGCTGTAAAGCTACAGCACAAGCCAAGGGAAACTTCACCATTGCATCCATGATATATTTTTTTTCTTACAATTTTTTGTGTGTAGGGGTATTCTGACTGCATGAATGTCTATGGGCCACATACATGCAGTGCCTGTAGAGGTCAGACGAGGGTGTTGGAGCCCCTGGATGTGGAGTTACAGTCAGTTATAAGCCACCATGTGAGTGCTGGAATTAAACCTGGCCCTCTGCAAGAGTATCTTCACCATCTCTCCAGCTCCTACAATATTTCTTTTAAACTAGGGATTTCATGCTTGGGTTGTGAAATGGTGGCTTAGGGTTTCTATAGAAAGAAAGCTCTTGAGAAACCAAGCCAGTGGGTTTGTTGTATCTTCACAATTGGGTGCAACATGTTCACTTCAGAAACAAGTTCAATGTTAATCTTTCCTTCTTTGGAAATTAGAGTTCTCCCTTCCTACTTGCGCTTTGCTCTCCTTTCCGAAAGACTGCTGAGACCCCTGTGGCTGCTGTAGCCCACATCATGATGAGCTGGCCTCTTGCACTGCACCTGCACGGGTGTCTTGCTCCCACCTGAGTATCTGCTACAATGCTGCCACATCTCAGTACCTGTGTTGGGATGACATCTGCTGCTCAGACCACACACAGACAGCTTTACAGACTAAGACAACAGCTAACAAGAGCATTGGAATACAAACAAAACCACAATACTTGAAATAATAAGTTACTTTTCAAATACACAAGACTATCCTTGGTATTGGCAGACATTTTGAATGTGTCCTTTTAGCCCAAGCTATGGCTTGGAAATAATAATAATAATAATACCACTATCTTTAAAATGACTCTCGAAAAGAAAAACTTATAGTGATATACAGGGGGACAACTCTGAGCTTGAATGTGGTCCCAAGGCAGGAGTGATGTGCAAAGTATAGGCTGAGATCAGGTGCAACACCCAGATAAGGAAACTGCACCTGCAGGGACAGAACAAAAGGAAGCACGACTCAGAAGAGCTCATCCTCAGAGCCCAGTGTGGAACCCTCAGCATTAGTGGCAGCAGCAAGCTGAAGGCCTCGGCCTGCAGAACCACGAGCTCTTGTCCATGGTCCTGACTTCCAGTGCTCTCCAATGCGCCGTCCAAAGGCTAGACTGCTGACACCTGCTCGTTTTCTGAAAATAATGAAGACACAATTAGCCAGCACATCTATCTGCTAATGCTGGCCAAACAATAACAGACAGATTATCTGCTACATAAAAAGCTTTCTCTATCTAAACAAATCTTGGTAGATATCCCCATGAAGCCTCAGGGTTGACTGTAACACTGGGGGCTAATAGAAAACTGGAAACTTCAAATTTAAAAAATTCTTTCACACTTATTTGTGTGTGTGTGTGTGTGTGTGTGTGTGTGTGTGTGTGTGTGTACATAAATGCCACTGTGCATGTGTGAAGTGTCAGGACAATTTGCAGAATTGCTTCTCTTTTTCTGGGGATAAAATTCAGGTCATCAGGCTGGCAGGAAGTGCCTTTACCTCCTGAGCCATCTTGCTGGTCCCTGTAGTTTTATTTTCTTTGGTGTTTGTGCATGTATGAGTACATATGTGTGTATGGGTGTGTGTGTGTGAGTACATGTGTATAGGTGTTTGCATGCGTGTGTGACTATATGTGTGTATAGGTGTATGTGCATGTATGTGAGTATATATGGTGTATGGGTGTGTATGTGTGTGAGTACATGTGTGTGTGTGTTTGCACGCATATATGTGTATAGGTCTGTGTGCATATGTGAGTATATGTGTGTATAGATGTGTGTGTGTGCATGTGTATGGAGACTAGAGGTTGACATCTGATGTCTTAATGGATGGATCACTCTCTATTTTACTTATTCCCTATACCGACAGAATCGTCTGGTGTCCTGGAGCTGTTGATCTGAGTAGTCTACACAGCCAGCTTGCTCTGGGGATCCTGTCTCTACCTCCCTAGTGCTGGGATTTTGGCCAGTTTTCACATGGGACTCTGAATTCTGCTCTTTAGAGCCATCTTCCCAGATGTGATTTTTTTTTTTTTTTTTTTTTTTTTGGTTTTTTTGAGACAGGGTTTCTCTGTATAGCCCTGGCTGTCCTGGAACTCACTCTGTAGACCAGGCTGGCCCCCAGATGGTTTTAATGTATCATTTTACTACTATACTGTTTAGAAGGATAAAATATTTATTTTTAGTGTTTGACACTACCCTTTAAACTTTTACTACAGTTACAAAGTTCATTAAGAGTTTTGTTCCTCAGAGGAACTAAGCCAAGAGTGTCTTTTAGACAACTGTCTTTTGTAAAACTTTACTCAACAGACAAAGTATCTTCTCTCAGAATTCTCCAACTGGAAACTCCTACTGTTTCATTATCCAAGATAATGATACTTCATTTGAGCTGGCATCAGAGCAGTGGGCACACAGAGACAGCAGTCTGATTCTTTTTTTTTTTTTTTTTTTTTTTTTTTTTTGAGACAGGTTTTCTCTGTGTAGCCCTGGCTGTCCTAGAACTCACTTGGTAGACCAGGCTGGCCTCAAATTCAGAAATCCACCTGCCTCTGCCTCCCAAGTGCTGGGATTAAAGGCGTGCGCCACCACCGCCCGACTAGCAGTCTGATTCTTTGTGTGTGTCTGTGTGCACGCGTGTGTGTGTGTGTGTGTGTGTGTGTGTGTGTGTGTGTGTGTGTACAGTGTTTGTGTAGGGAGGTCAGGGAGTACTTTTTGTTGTTGGTTTCTCCTTGTGTGGGTTTGAGGGCCAGAACGAAGGGTGCCAGGTTTGCACAAGTGCTCTGGATGGGTTCAACAGAATAATAAATACATTTATTTTTTTAGTAGTGAGAGTGCTGGAGATTGACCCTGGGACTTCATTTGTGTCAGCCACTTTCTCACTGAGCTATATTCCTAGATCTTCAGTTTAAAAAAAAAAAAAAAAAAATTAAAGAGATTAAAAAACATTACAGATTATCACAGATATCAGAGAAAAGACCCTTCTATGCTTCACAATCCACTTAAGAGCCATTGAGACAGTTTGTCAACGTACCATCTGCTTCGCTATCTGCATCAGCCACATCTGCTAGTTTGGGATGGCTATGCCTTTGAGGCTGGGATCCAATCTTCGAGGGAACCCAGGCCGAAGTGTGGCTACTGGGAGGAGCTGGCGGCAGTCTAGACAGGCTGTTAAGCATCATCTTTGATCTCTGTACTGCCACACTATAGTCTGGAGGTTTTAGGTGCGGGTGGGGTCCTTCCTTTAGGTCCGCTAAAGAAATTCCCAGATATCCTGGAGGAGTGGGAGGTGGCTCCCTATACCTATCACCTTTCTTGGGTGAGGTGACACAGTACACTGGTGTGAAAAAATAAGCAGTGAAAATGTTAATGGAAAAACATAAACAAAGGAAAGAAAACCCCACACTGAACATCACAATGGCAAAAATATAACTTAAAAACAGACAAAATGAATAATACACTTAAATACGATGATAGTAAATTAAAAATGTTCTTACAAACACTATTAAGAAAACTCTACACATAGACAGCTACGTAAAGCCAGAGAACAGTGATAGGACAGCTCTCCCCAGGTACAGCCCTTGCACCCACAGCTCAATGAAGCCCTCAAGCCTGAAGCCAACCAGTCACAATCTCACTTCCTGTTGGCTCTGAGTCACAGCACTGGCACACGGGCCAGACTGTCTTCGGGTGCTCAGGGTGGACACATCCCAGTCCAGGCACACAACCAATGAGATGAACTAACTCTTTTTTTTTTTTTTTTTTTGGTTTTTCGACACAGGGTTTCTCTGTATAGCTCTGGCTGTCCTAGAACTCACTTTGTAGACCAGGCTGGCCTCGAACTCAGAAATCCGCCTGCCTCCGCCTCCCGAGTGCTGGGATTAAAGGCGTGAGCCACCACGCCCGGCTCGAACTAACTCTTTGTGGGATCTTATTTTTGTTTTGAGAAGGGTCTCTACACAGCTGTGGCTCATAGAGGTCTGCCTCTGACTCCTGGTGTTGAGATTAAAGGCTTATGCTGCCACCCTTGGCTAGGGTCTTACTTCTTCTTCTTCTTCTTCTTTTTTTTTTTTTTTGGTTTTTTGAGACAGGGTTTAGGGTCTTACTTCTAACTCTTGTTTTCTGATTAAAGTGTAGAAAACCACCAAAGTTTAGAAAATGTGACCTTAAGAATAATGATAACTTTTCTTTTTTTTGAGTGTATAATAAGCCCCTGGAAAGGGACTAAGCTTCATAAAGTATCAGAACAAGGAAGAAAGGAGTGAAGTCCGCTTAACTATCTGCTGATTACACAAAGAACATCTAAGACACTGCCAACACATGAGCAGAATGGACTTAAGGAGTATTAAATAATTCTCACATCTACATTGCATATCACACCATCACAACAAGAGTTTGTCCTTTGGGCTTCTAGTCTTCTACCAGTAAAACTCAAAAGTAATACAAGGTCAAGGTCAGAACAGGCCTCTGCTTTTATCTGAGGACAAGCAGACATGACTAAGTATGGTAGTGGAAAAGTTGTCAAGAGAAGAGAAAAATGAAGAAGGATTTACTCATATCACCAAGAAGTGAAAGATATTAAAATTAACACTCAGAGGGACCTATGATTATACATTCCTAGAATCCTTAAAAATCCTAAATAAATCCAAGATATTACAAGATTAGCACATTTGATGGTCATTTCATATAACAGGGAAGTAGGGATATTATGTGAAAGTACTTATGTAATTCAGGGAATAAACAATTTGATGACTAAATATACTGCAAAAGCTCACTAGACAGCAACCCTCACATCAGCTGACACCTGGTGATGTGCGCTGGGCTAGGTCCACAGAAATGCCTGGGGTTTCTTTCTGTCTCTGTGGTGCTGGGAGTGAGTGCAGGGACCACCCATGGAGCTAAGACCTACTATAACAGAGTTGGTTCAGTATCTTAGCAAGTCTCTCTGCCTGAAAAGTAAGAGGACCTGTTGTTTCTGTCACGTATACATAGCAACTGTGGATCCAACAACTTAGAGATCAATACAACAATTGATTCTTTCCCTGCACATACTCCTAATGGAACTTTAGAAAAGGCATCACTGAGGCTTTACCTGTGTGTCCATATGTCCCATGTGTATCTGACAGACAAGTGTGTTTTCTGTTAATATTAATGTCAATTCCCTTCTTGTTTTATAAAAACAAGGACATGCATGACAGAGAAAAAGCAAAACAAACAAAGCTCCGGAGAAGCCACAAATTTTGGAGCAATAAATTGTGGAAGGAAGAAAAAAAGTATAGAGTGAGAAAGAATAAGATCTGGTAAAGATAGCCCCGTATCTCTTTAGGGGGAGGGGGCAAATAATGCCTCAACATCAGTGATACAAAAACCCTGAACTTACCAATCAAGCCCTTGTCTGTACTGGAAGTGACAGTTTTATAAACAGGGTCAGTGGTATCCCTGGGCGCCAAGCCATCAGGTGCCTCTGCTGGTGCACTTTCCAACGCCCTCCGCTTAACTGTTCCGTAGTTCGGTTCACATGTGTCAGACAGTGAGCTGGAGGAGGCCCAACTCTTCCTCAGCTGGTTCGTCTCTAGGCTGCCTTTGCACTGGCCACAAGTTCTTGAGCAGCCTTTAGGACAGGCACAGGGCTCACAGTCAGTGGGATCAACTTCTGCAATAGGGTCATCTAAATGCATGTGTCTGTAAGAATTCAGGAAGTCCCAGCTTTTTTGATTTTGAAGGCTTTGGAAGTTGTCATGGGAGCTGCTGGAACAGGAAGTCCAACTACCCCGACCACTGTCAGCTGCTTCCAGCACAACATGCTCATGAGACATCTCTTCGCTGCTCAGAGAAGATGAGACAGCAACACCCTTGATAAGACATGGCTTTGACAGCATCCACCTGAAAGTAGGGACAAACAGATGAGCAATGAGTAATCTGGTGGTGTAATGGAGACTCCCATGGACATGCCCCCAGGACACACCTGAATCCTTAGCTAGGCAATGTTTCCTCTAAGAAATCCTGACTGACTTTAAATAAAAGTACAAGGTGAATTTTTTATTTTTTTTTCAAGACAGGGCTTCTCTGTATAGCCCTGTCTGTTGGCTGTCCTGGAACTCACTTTGTAGACCAGGCTGGCCTTGAACTCAGAAATCCGCCTGCCTCTGCCTCCCAAGTACTGGGATTAAAGGTGTGTGCCGTAAACTGGGCATGGTGGCGCATGCCTTTAATCCCAGAAGATTTCTGAGTTTGAGGCTAGCCTGGTCTACAGAGTGAGTTCCAGGACAGCCAGGGCTACCTAGAGAAACTTTGTCTTGAAACCCCCCCCTCAAAAAAAAAAAAAAAAAAAAAAAAAAAAAGAGGCATGTGCCTCCATGCCCAGCTTTTGTGTTTTTTTGTTTTTGTTTTTGTTTTTGTTTTTTTTTTGGTTTAAGATGAAATTTGAAATTGACATTTGACATCCTTTTTTTGAAGGAGGGACAGACTCAATTGTGCTTTTCTTGAATGTCATTTTTTTTTTCTAAAGAACACAACATAGACTCAATGTCAAAAGGCTAAACATAGGAATTCAGACCAAGGCCTGGTCCTACTCTCCTAGCTCTTCCTTTGTGCTGGACATCATGCTAGCCTGGAGGTCTGCTGTACAGACAGACATGCTGGCCTGGAAGTCTGCTGTGTGGTGCAACCTTTCTCCAGGAGCCACACCTCTAGTAACAACAGTAGGCACACAGTATTCTTAGTGAGTGATGAGATACATGGCAGAAAGTAACCTGAATAAAGAGAGTTCAGGAACATAAAAAAAGGGTAATATCTACCAGGTGGCAGGTGCAGCACATTCCTTTAATCCCAGCAGTCAAGAGGCAGAGGTGGAGGCAGGTGGATCTCTGTGAGTTTGAGGACAGCCAGGGTACAGAGAGAAACTCTGTCTCAAGAAACAAAAACCAAAACAAAACAATAAAAAAAGGGAACTTGTATAGATCTCTCAAGTAGCATGCATTTCCACACTCAATATGTACAAAGGCCATACATGTAGCCTCATACTCTTATACAGTATGCCATATGCCTAAGCTACTGGGGGAGGGTGCAAGTCAGGCTCTCAATGCTGCATACTGGTTCTGTTTTTGAGACAAGAGCACAGACATGGATGTTTACCCGTGAGCAAGCTGACAGTGGTCTGAGATCCCCGAAGGGTGGTCTGTCTTGTCCAATGCCCCCGTGGGCTCAGGAAGTGCCAGGCTGTGGGAGGAACAGCGTTCATCCTGCCCAGCTGCAGACATGGAGTCAACAGAACCATTGCTCACAATGCTGGACCGAGAGGAGATTTCACTGTGGCTGGAGTCAGACAAGTTGTCACATTTACTTGATGGTGTGAGTGTATAACCTGAATGAGAGGAGAACACCCATCAGACTTCAAAAAAGGGGACAAACAGGGGCAGCCGTGTGAAACCAAGAAAAAAAATAAAGGAAAACAAACAAACAAACAAACAAACCCAAAGTAGGAGGGAATGCCAGGATGCATGCCTGAGGAGGTAAGGCTGGCAATCTCTCCATTCCTTTCCCCATATAGCCAATTCACCCACCACTTACAACCACATCCACAGAACTCCACATTGCAGAAAAACGTCAAAATCTAGTATTACTGTCCCAGACTCAAATACTTTCTCAAATTTTCAGTAAAACAAGAGCAATAAATACATTATAAACATTAACAAGTACACATACTTCAGTTTTCAACCTCATTTTAACTCTGTATCCCCTTCTTGGACATGAAATATTTCATGGCCCACCCTATGGAAGCAACAGGCAGGCTCAATGAACTGTACTTGGAAATCTTCAAAGTGCATTCACTTACCTCAGATAGTCTACTTACTCTACCCAAGTCTTTTCCCAAACATAAGACCACTATTTCAATCAATTATTTGTGGTGAGTCTGAGATACAATTCAGGTATTCTTGCACAGGTTGGGCAAAGGCTCTACCAGTGAGAGCTCCAGCAGATTTTGTGTGCACGCAAATTGCTGGTGTATGTCTATGTTCATGTGGGTATGCATGTAAGTCAGAGGTTGATGTAAGATGTTTTCCTTGATTGTTCTCTACCTTATTTTTCTTTTAAGACACTGAATCTGTAACTCATCAGCTGGCTAGCCAGAAGGCCCAGATGATTCTCTGGCTCCCTGACCCATGCTAGGGTTATATAATGCACAATGGATTTGTAATTAGATGCAGGGGATAGGGATTCAGGTACCCACATTTAAAGGTCTTCCTAGCCCTGTTTCAGTTTCTTTAAGCAAACTGTTTTAGATTTGGACATAATTAATTTTGTTAAGAATTAAATAGCTGAGCATAATGCATGCCTACAGAAACCTTTCTGTTTTGGAGGGATAAAAGGGTAGGGATAGAGTAAGGTGAAGGGTCCAAAACCACATCTACAGGATGATGGCTAAATGTGCAAAGTGGTCTATAGCAAGAAATCATACTTGGGTTTCAAAAGTAAGAGAAAATGCTGTAGCAGTTCCACAAAGGGCTGGTTCTTAAGAAACAGCAATGCCTCTGGTTCACAGGGCAGAGTGAGGGGTGACAGGCCACCTGACTTTTGGATCTATTCTCAAAACATCACTAAAGAAGAAATGAAGGCTCCTGAATGTTCCTGATCCTTAGTAACACAAAGAAGAAGACAGCAAGCTAAGTGCTAGGGTCTCCTTAGGCCTTCAGGATTTTGGCATGTGTGACTAAATTCACTGAAGGAAAAATGGCTGTGAAGCATCATTTTTGAGAGATGCCACTAGTCATTTTACAGAAAAATCAAGATCCAGAAATGTGTGATTTACCCTTGGGCTTATGGGCCAACAGCCCAGTAAGACAGACAAGCCAGTGTTTCTGACTTTTACCACATGGCCTTGTGTTTGGGCTCACTGTCAGTGTCATCAGTGCTATGAAATGATTATTCAGTTTTTAAGAAGACCAAGACAATAAATATGTCAAATGAAAAAAAAAAAAATCAAACCAGTTAACCACCTACTTCCAAAGAGAGTCGCTGCCTTTTCACTGTACTGACTTGGTCCTTATGTTTGTTATACCAGAATTTCTCAAAGGAAACTGATACTAAGAGTTGCCTGGAACATTTATTAAATTACACACACATCTGGCACCCATTCATATTTATGAGATCTGGGTGGGACATGGTAATTTTACTTAAAAGTTTCTAGATGATTCTGAACCTGCTGGGGTAACGGCCCCAGAGTTGAGGTAGTAAGATGGCAAAGAGCTTCTTAAGAAGCTTTTCTAGTCATTTCACTCAGT
Source organism: Mus pahari (assembly GCF_900095145.1). NCBI lineage: Eukaryota > Metazoa > Chordata > Mammalia > Rodentia > Muridae > Mus > Mus pahari. The sequence continues at coordinate 22,700,763 of NC_034603.1, read as the reverse complement.
CTCAGCTGCTATCATAAGAAAATACAGCAAAGTACAGAAAACAATGGATAAAATTTACTAACTCAACATAGTGGTCAGAGAACATATGTACAAGTGAGGCACAGCAAATCAGTATTTCTTAGAGGATCTACAGTATGCATAAAATGCTTAATAGTACTTACTACATCGTCTGCCCAATGTCTGACAGATGGCTGAGTTCAAGCTACATTTACATGAATAACTTAAAACAAGTTTAACACTAATATTAGATAAGAAACTTTTCAGAGAGTCTTTCTCCTTTTAGTCTTGAACCGCGTACAGAAGCAGCTGAGCGCGGTACTGTGGCTTTGGCTACTTGAGTCGTAGATGGCATTCCCTCTCTCATCTGTGATGTTGCTTCCAACATCCTTCACTTTCTCACAGCTGTCTGTAGCTTGATTGTGATGTGCATCCTCTTTTTGGTTGTTGACTAGTCTCTCCCTTGAAAGCGTTCTCTCCCTAAATCTTCTAAACGGGGATGTCATCCTTCTCCTGGTAGTGTCCTCACACCTTGTCCTGTCTCTATTCTCCTCAGTGGCCTTCTTGGTCCTGTCTGTTCTTTTGGCTGTGCTCCCAGTAATCTGAAGGATTTTCTTTTGCAAGTAAACCCCACCTATTCCGGGGCAGCTCTGGCCACTGATCTTGGTGCTGGGCTCACGGGGAAGGGATGAGGAAGACCCTGAGAGACGCAACAGGATGCTGTGATCAGATAGGATACTGCCAACTGGAGGGAGAGATGCAAAAACCCTGACATGGTCAATTAATTCTTTTCAACTAGTCACAATTAGCTTGGTTTACATAACATTTCACTATTTTAAAATTTTATCATCTTGACAATATCTAAAGAACTGAACTATAGTAACAGTTTTTTAAAAAAATAAATCAAGAAACTCTGGAGCTATAGCTATTGTACATCATAAATACCTCTGTTACTACAGACAAGAGGATGGACATTACCTTGCTCAGAACCTGCTGACAAAAAATGAGGAAAACAATCGATACTGGTAAAAATTATAAAGACAAATATTACAACATCATCTGGTGATCTGAACCATTCCTTAAAAGAAATAATGCTTTAGAATTTTCAGGAGATTTTAAGTAAAAAAAGCTCAGTAAAAACCAAACAGGACATATACAGGACCTAAGGACACCTTTATATAGCACTGTTTCTGGTGTACATGGGGTTCCAAGACAAAGGAATGTTCAGGTTGTCTGGCTTACCTTGCACCACCCATGCTAGTGTGCGAGCGGGACCCCAGTGGAGGTTAGAAGACAGGGTCAGGAAGCAGGAGTGGGTGTGTTAGGGAGCCGGGCCAGGCGGGGGGGGGGGGGAGGTTTTGGGGACTTTCAGAGAGGAAACTAGGAAAGGGGACAGCATTTGAAATGTAAATGAAGAAAATATCTAATAAAAATAAAGGAAGACAAGCTAAGTGGTGCTCTCCGTGTGTGTCTCTGTGTGTGTGTGTGTGTGTGTGTGTATGTGTGTGTGTGTGTGTGCGCGCGCGTGCGCAGGTGCCCCAGTGGAGGTCAGAAGACAAGCTAAGTGGTGCTCTCCCTAAGGAGCAGCTCACTGACTGGCCCAAGTGATCTGCCTCTCTCCTCCCCAGTCCCAGGATTATTGATGTGCTACCATGCCTGAGATTTTACATGGTGCTAGGGGTGAGCCTAGGTATTCATACTTGCACAGTAGATGCTTTATTGACTGAGCTGGCTCCCGTCTCTTGGCTTCTAAGTTCTTGTTTAAATTCTTCTTATGAAAATATGAAATAGGTTTACCTTATTGGTGATAAGAAAAAAACTAATTCCAAAGTTTTTTGTTTTTTTTCTTCTAGACAGGGTTTCTTTGTATAGCCCTGGCTGTCCTGGAACTCATTCTGTAGACCAGGCTGGCCTCAAACTCAGAAATCCACCTGCCTCTGCCTCCCGAGTGCTGGGATTAAAGTTGTGCGCCACCACGCCTGGCAATTCCAAAGTTTAATAGGAATTGAGAACAGATGAATAATGGACTTGTAACTACAAAAATTTGGTTCACTCACAGGCCACTGGCATGCACCTGTTTATGGAATAGAGGTACTGAGGTGCAGTTGGGTTTTTCTTTTCTTTTTGGAAGGGTCTTACTATGCAGTTCTAAGGATGTCCTAGAATGTATGCCAGGTCCTCCTGCCTCAGCTGGCTGAGTGCATTACAGGGATGTACCACTCACTCTGCCTGGCTGTCTTGATGGAGTCTTGAAATATTTAAGAATAATTTCTGAAACTTTTTTTTGAAGAGATTCTTGAAGCTTCTAAGAATACCTATGTCAGGCCCACACTTATAAACATCATGGTCAATAGTCAGCCACACACTGAAAGACAACAGAGAAAAGGGAATTTATACCAGTATAAGAATAGCTTTTTGGACTGGTGTGGTCATTGTATAACTTTAATCCCAGCACTTGGGAGGCAGAGGTAGGTGGATCTCAATCCCAGCCTGGCCTACATAGCAGGCTCCAGAAAAGAAAAAAGAGAGTGAATTTTTCTTGGGATATTTTTATCCATTATATTTTTTCCCAAGACACAGTAAGCACAAACCACAGTCAGATCTAGCAGTTTCTTCCTTACACAAGTGTCTGCACAGTTTCCAAACTCAGGCCCTGCACGTTTGATGACCTGCTGCTTCTAGAGACCTGATGAAGGTATTCTGGATAATCAGCTCATATAGACAAAGAGAAGACATACGAAGACATACACTGTGTCTTATAAAGTATAATGAGGTGCAGTATAATCAGAAACTGCTATATGTATACCTACTATACATATTACTTCTATGTCCTATTTGATTTTCACGAACCATTCCTTATTAAAATCTCAGCTACCTGAGGGCAGAAAGGAGTAAGTGAGCTATGCCACCCTGGGGTAACAGCAGGAAAAGGGATATTTGAAGGTACTTACCTAACACATAGAAATAACATTTCTGTTAAACTGTATACACTCTAAGTTAAAGGGTTTGTGTGGACCTTATGAACAAGTCCTGACAGAGTGTCAGTCTCAGTGTTAATATGACTGTGCTGCAGCTGGCACACTCCTGAGGAGTGTTTAGCTCTTGGGAAGGGAATGAGTGGGGGGAAGCTCCAACAGACAGGACTGCCAAACTTAATCTCCCCCCTGGCCAGGCAAGGTCCTCTACTGTGACTATATAAAGTGTTTTTCTTTTACACTCATGCAAAAGGCAGGATTAGGATGGCCCATCTCCATTACAGGTGCAGAGTGTGGAAGGCAGAGTAGAGACGCATGCTCTTAGCATGCCTGACATGTGCTCAGCGTCATGTGGCACCTCAATAAGTCACTTTAGTCATGAAAATCTTCAGTCTGACTCATGAAAACACATTTAAAGAACCAGGAGTTATATCTTTTCTTTTCTGGTTTTGTATAAATGTAAAAGCCCCAAGACACAGATTATTTTAAATCCCCATAAGCAAGAAAAACAGAAGAAACTAGAAGGAGAAACCTAAATATATATTTTTTTCTCTTTCTTTTTGTTTTTCAAGACAGGGTTTCTCTGTGTAGCCCTGGCTGTCTTGGAACTCACAGAGCTCTACCCAACTCTGCTGCCTGAGTGTAGGGTTATGTCACCATGGGCAGCTAGCATTTATTTCTTTTCCTACATTTTATACTTGAACAAAAACAAAACAAAAAACACTTTTTTGGGAGCTGGGTTTCAGGCCTTGAACTTTTTATGTAGTAAATAACAACCCTGACCCCCCTCCCCTCTTTCTAAGTGCTGTTGTGCACCGTCACACCCAGTGTAAATACAATTTCTTGTAGAATTTTATTTGCAAATTCTCCACAGAGATGTTCAATTATATGAAACTGGAAGGATGATATTGAGCACTGGCACAGAGCAAAACAACTGTGATTTATGCTCTCATTTCTACCCATGCTTGCTCTCTTTAAAACAGCTAAGGATCATGACTTGAATACTGGAGTCCTAGTAACACCTGAAAAATGTTTGAACAATTCAGTGTGAAATATTAATTCAAAACTAGTCCTTAGCATTTTCATCTTTCTGGCTTATAGACTGAAAGCAAGCTGGGCTGAAGTGTTATCTGGTCTGAGAAGAGTCAGTGGGAAACATTCCTTCTTACCTTTGCGTGGGGAGTTCTGAGGAGATGCAGGAGGGCTAGAGTGCAGAGAGGATGCTACAGAAATAGCGTCTTCTGTGTGTTTCTTAACACTCACTTCTTCAGTTGGTCCTAAACCTTTCTGAGGTAAACTTGTACCTAAAAAATGAATAAACAAACAAGCAAATCAGCAACATTTTACAATAAAAATGGATCTAGTTTTCTAAATCATTAGTAAGTAAAGACAGTGGCTGGTATAGTCAATCAAGACATTTAAGTGCAGTTTGGGACTTAAGTGTCTGGAAAACATCATACACGCCCCATCTCTATGTAGCTTGTTCAGCCTCAGCTGGCCAGCACAGCCCAGAATAATAAGGCAATTTGCTTTGTAGTATGGTGTCTTAACCCTCACAATTATGTGGGGTGCAGGTACTGTCACCATCTAAGTTGCATCTCTGCTATGGGTGCACATGAGGCTGCAGGGCTGCCAGGCCAGCCCTTTTCAAGAGTACAAAGTTCCTATTACAGAACAAAAGCAACAGACAGGAAAATGATATGGCGCTCCTAAAAACACTCTCGGGAAGTTCTACCCTACACTAACTAGGTCTTGAGCATGTGCGGTTCAGAACTAGCTCCAGCCCACTCACTTATTACTCAGTCTCTAAGACGTCACTGAGCTCCAGACTACTCTCCATGGAGCAAGGACAACTGTGGTGAGGAGCTGGTGCAGTCACTGCACTCTTCTGAAAAGGCTCACACTGGCTGGGCTCTCTTGCATCGGGATGTGCTCGACTCCTCCCCACAACCACCTCATGTTCAAATGTCTCCACCGCCCACCTTCTCCCCCTCCTCTTTCTCCTTCTGTCACTCTCTTAACAGATATATAATTAAGCTCGTCTCAAATTTGTAGCCTGGGTTAACACTGAACGTGCAATCCCTCTGTTTCAGTCTCCCAAGTGCTATAATTAGAGAAGTGTACACCATGTAAGATTTCAAATCTTTTTAGTGGTTTCCCAGTGACAAATTTTGTTTGTCACCTCTATAATCTAGACATATTTATGACTATTTCTCATATCCTTGGGAGGCTGTTTAGTCTGGTAGTTAAAAAAGCAGTACTTTAGAGCCAACCAGCCTAGGATCACCTGCCAGACTGGTTATGTCCTGGCACTGTGCACATTACTAAAAATCCATGTAGAATGAGGCTGTCTCATTCTATCATCTCACCTCATAGGCTATCATGAAGACCAAGTAAATATATAAAGTTAATAAAGATGGACTGCGTCTGAAACTCAGTATTAAATGTGAGCTTCGAATGCTTATGTGTGCATGTGTGTATGCATGCTGCTGGGAGTTGGGTGAGCTTTGAGTACACTAGTCAAGCACTTAACTACCAAGTCGAATCCCTAACCCTGACTTTCAGATACTTTCTCTCTTTCTTTCTTTCTTTCTTTCTTTCTTTCTTTCTTTCTTTCTTTCTTTCTTTCTTTCTTTCTTTCTTTAATGGAAACTAGAAGCCACCTGCTCCAATGGACCCTCAGTCCATTACTTTTTTAATTTTATTTTATTTATTTATTTTTTTAAATTTTTCGAGACAGGGTTTCTCTGTATAGCCCTGGTTGTCCTGGAACTCACTTTGTAGACCAGGCTGGCCTTGAACTCAGAAATCCGCCTGTCTCTGCCTCCCGAGTGCTGGGATTAAAGGCGTGCACCACCACGCCCGGCTCAGTTACTTTCTCTTAACCTGCATGCAGTCTGTAGTAAACCAAAGTCATCTGTAGCTCTTTACACATTATCCCTGGCTTTGTTAAAGGCTTCTCTTGTTTTCTTCTTTTAATGTACTGTGCTAGCACACATATAATAAAGAAGTAATCTGCGTCTATAATGACACTAGATTGAAACCCTGGTCATTTTTTAATTCAGTTCTGTATTCTCACATCAAATCAAATTAAAATCACATACTTCTACTAAGCATGTACTATGTAAAATACACGGAACATGTTAATAATACCAGGAAACGAAGGTACTCTAGCTTCACATATAAAAATGGAAATCGAGATACTGTTAAAACATCAAATAAAGATAATTCCAATGATGTCTATATGGCTCAAGGGGGAAAACAGAACTATAGATTATATTTATGTTATTTTATATTTAAAAACTTTTTAGATTTATTATTTTATGTGTATGAATGTTTTTGCCTGCATGTATGTGTGCCACATGTGTGCCTGGTGCCCACAGAGGTCAGAGAGGCATTTGATCCCCTGGAGTCACAGATGGTTATGAGTTATTATACAGAACCAAACTTAGATCCCACTGCAAGAGCAACAAGTGCTATTAACTGCTGTGCCATTTCTCTATCCCTGTTACTGAAACAAAACAAAAACCCCAAAACCAACCACAAAGATTTATTTTATTATGTGTCTGGGTGACTGCAAGAGAAAAAGATGCCCAAGGAGGCCAAAGACATTTAATTATCTGGGACTCAAGTTACAGGCGGTTGTGAGCCACCTGATGTGGGTGCTGGGAATCTAACCTGGGTTCTCATCGAAGCAGTATTCCTTAATCACTGAGCAATATCTCTACCCTTCTACATTTATTTCTAATTAAAAAACTTCCGCGGAGTCTATGGGGCTGACCCTAGCTGAGACTCCTAACATCAGGGGATATGGAGACTGAAGTGGCCACCTCCTGTAGTTAGGTGGGACTTCCAGGGAAGGGAGAGGGACATCAATCTACCCACAAAACCTTCAACCTTGAATTTGTCCTGCCTATAAGATATGCATGGATGAAGACTGAGCAGGGCTGGGTATGGTGGTGCACGCCTTTAATCCCAGCACTTGGGAGGCAGAGGCAGGCAGATTTCTGAGTTTGAGGCCAGCCTGGTCTACAGAGTGAGCTCCAGGACAGCCAGGGCTATACAGAGATACCCTGTCTGGAAAAAACAAAACAAAACAAACAAACAAACAAACAAACAAACAGTTTGTAAAACTCAGTTTTTACCGCATGTGTGCCTATATACCACATGTGTGCAGTGGTTATAGAGGCCAGGAGAGGATGTTGGATCCCCTGGAACTAGAGTTACAGATGGTTGTGAGCTATCATGTGGACGCAGGCAATCAAACCCAGGCATTCTGGAAGAGCAGTCAGTGCTCTTAACCACTGGGCTATTGCTCTAGTCCTGTATTCTTGTGTATCTTACATGTTCTTTTCTCCTAATGAGGTTTTCTGGAGGGGGCCTTAATGAAAAAGGCAGTGTATATGTGTTTTTCATAATAAACCATTTGATTCTCACAGCTTTTGGAGGCTTGTATTTGAGATACAGCTTTGAATGCAGAATGGACTTAAGCTTGATGTGTTACCTAAGATTTGATGTAGATATTCAGTGTACAGCTGTGTAAGATTTCTGTTGATGAACATATTCTAATAGTATAGAAATCCCACTACTAGTATTTAAAACATGCTGTCATCAAATATGTTGAAGCAAAGTCAAACCTTTTTGACTCATGATGCACATAGCTAATTACCTTTGGAAATTCAGAGTAAAGTGACTTTAGGGTTACGAGCACTCACTCAGCACATGGTCTTTGGCTTGTCCTTTCTTCCGGATGGGGTGCAAGTTAACTGCTGGCACCTGAAGCACCTGGCTCACTCTGTGTGGCTGATGCACGTGGACTTTAGCTGTTTGGCCACCTGACCTCAATGGCACAGGAGACATCTCAGATGATTTGGCTGACCTTTTTTCAGTTAAGTTCTTTGTCACTACAAGGAAAGAGAGAACAGTCAAGCAACTGAAAAATTTTAAGGCAAGACTATTAGCAATGACAAGTAGTTGCTTAAAAACTATACATTTTTATACAAAAAATTATCAAAGACCTATTTTCATAAAAGAAATTTAAACTCTGAAACTGCTGAGGAATAAACTGTTCTTGAATCCATTATCATTATCTGTTTCCTGACGCCAAGTTCACACTCTCACATCTATATAACTGAAATTCTCTCACTGGACCAACTCAGGTGTGCCGCCAGTCATTCTCTAGATGACAGTAGAGTGAGCACTAACATGGAAATGTAACCTACCCCCTTCCTTCTCTCTATGTCCCATAGACCTCATAACTCCCTGTACTCTGAAGAGAAAGGCTCTAGCAAGGCCTGTGAAGCCATGACTATCGGCCTGCCTCCACTCTTCCATGCTAGAGGCTTGAGGTGTCTATCAGTCAGCCTCTGCTGTCTGGTGTCAGTGCAAGCATACCCCACTAATTTTCTTCAGTAGAAGTATCTAATGTACTTTTTTTTTTTTTTTTAATACTAGCTTAATCCTCACTCTTTTTTTGAAAGAGGTCTTAATTATGTAGCTCAGTCTGGCCATGAACATATATATCCTGTCTTCAGTCTCTCAAATACTGTTTATCACTGAAGAACACCTGTGAGGGCTAAAGTTATGTTTTAAATATTAATTACTATGCTTAAGAGATCTATAAAACAAAACTGCCTCTAACCTGTAAACCCCACTTGTCCAAGGACAGATAACTTCCTAAAATACTGGATGCTGTTCATGTAAGCTAACAAACCTACATTTTCACTTCTGTAAACAAGGTTGTTTCCACAAACTGCACACAAAGTGTTTTATCACAGAGAGGTAGGAGGTGCCTTGGCATAAAGTACATTAGGATGTATGCTTATCCCCAAAGCACATACTGTGGGTTTTGCCTTTATAAGGACCTCATTAACATAATTTGAAGCCATTTTCTGGAAATCCAGGGTGTGGGCCAATGTCCATTGCCCCGGTCAGTACTTAATGAAACTTGCTTCAAATTTGGCTCAGAAATTTTGATAGTGCTTGTATTTTTGTCTGGTGGGATTAACAAACCACTATGTTTGACTCTTGCTAATATACGATACATTGGATGACTCTCTTTACCCAGTATTTTAAACTCACTGTGAAACCAGTAGTTGTTTCTCTGTTCTACTCAGCTGGCAAACCATCATATTACTATGGAGATACCAACACATTTATCAAGTTTTAGGTTACCACACAAAGAATACCATTCCTTCTGTCAACAGAAAACATAATTTCATTGTGCTTCTTATCATTTAATTTACCATTTAATACAATTTTCGTTCTTTCTTTTCCTTTTTTTCCTTTCCCTTTCCCTCTCTTTCGTTTGTTTGTTCGGTTTTTTTTTTTTTTTTGAGAGACCAGGCTGGCCTCGAACTCAGTAATCCGCCTGCCTCCGCCTCCCAAGTGCTGGGAATAAAGGCATGTGCCACCACCACCCAGCAGGATTTTCTTTCAACTTTACATCCTGTAATTCACAATTTTTTTTTTTTTTTT
>NC_034603.1:22687073-22690234 GCF_900095145.1 Mus pahari | reverse complement strand
ACCTCAGGTTCTGTGAGAGCAGCAAGCGCTCTTCACGCCTGAGCTAGCTCTCCAGTGATTTACTGTGTATTATCTACTCCCCATTTAAACATTTCATTAATGTTCTTTAAAAAAAAAAAGGAAGAAAGAAAGAAAGAAAGAGAGAAAGAAAGAAAGAAAGAAAGAAAGAAAGAAAGAAAGAAAGAAAGAAAGAAAGAAAGAAAGAAAGAAAAAAAAGGAAACAAAGTAAGTAAGTAAGTTAGTTTTCTCTGTGTAGCCCCAGCTGCCCTGGAACTCACTCTGTAGACCAGGTTGACCTTTAACTCAGAGATCTGCCTGCCAAGTGCACCACCACTGCCTGGCAATGTTCCAATTTTAAGAATCTCACTTATAAAGCCTTTAAAAGAACAACTGTTTACCGCTCTCCCTTCTTAAGAGTTAGTTAAGGGCTGCGTGGGACTCAGTCTCTCAGGAGCAGACCAGTGTGCTGGAGTACAGCAGTCGTCTTTGCAAATGAAATCAGCACCAATTCTGGATATCAACATGTCTATTTTGCTCTGCTCACCAGTGTGACACAAAGGAAAACTACTCACAGGTACCATACGCAGGTTCCCACTGCAGTGACATCATCTGGAACTTCTCCTCATCTGTGTCTATGTCCAGACTAGAAAGATACTGTTTTACTTTCCTTGCCATTTGGGCATCTTCATACAGTTTCTTGGCATTCAGCAGTGAGCTGCGGCGTGCTCTTTTCTTGTGAGCACCTCCCTGGACATCTAGCATGTTAGAATTTGTGCTGCCTTGACTCAACGACCTGTAAGAAGACAGAAACTGCAATGAGAGCCTGTAAAGATGAGACTTAAGCATCAAAGAATGAAGATTCAAATTTTTTTTTTCTGTTAATGCTATTGCATGCTGATGTAAATGAGTTAAAAGATGAAGAACATTAATGCAAAGTACTTTGGCACAGATGGCAAAGTTCTCAATTAAGAACAAGATCTGGCAAAACATGGATTTCAAAAGAGTAAGATACCAGTTCCTCCCTGAACAATATATTCCATTACAATTTTTGTGTGCCTAAGAAACCAACCTATGGCACACTGTGCTAACAAAACCTTTCCTCTGGTCCTTTTAGGCCATGCACACTCTAAGATGTGGCAAGAGTCTAGGTTAGGATAAATTTCTCAATCCTTCAGCAAAGGCAAACAGAGCAGCTTTGTTACTGGGGCTGCTTGCAGTATGCTATGAAAGCATCATTTGTGACAGCAGGGTCATTTCAAACATAGAGACCAATTTTTCCAGTAACCATATTTTGATCAAAAATTAAAAAGAGAACCAAGATAATATCTGAAAATAACATTTCAACCCAGGATAGTGAGAGATCAGAAATGCAGTAAAAAATTGCTACCATCCCTGCAGGTACAATGTGGTGAGAAATTACTTGCATTCTAGAATTTGCTGAGATTCTGTCTTTGTAATACTCCTGAACATGATAGGACTTCAAACTGGGTCTTAGAAATAAGACTAAATACTACTCAAGTAAGCTATGACTTTATCCACGTCTACCTTTTCTGTCAAGCCTGCTTATACAATGTACCCCTAGAACCAATGGAAGGCAGCACTTGCTATGTAGCAGGTCATTTCTAATAGGTTAGCAAATTCAACGCTTCCAGAGGACCGTTTGTTTGCTCACTTACTGCCGTGTGTGCAGAGGTGGGAACAGCCCCAACAAGACTGTGAGGCCTGAGGAGCGTTTCTCTCCTCTCCTCCTACCTTTATGTGGACTCTAGGTACCACTCATGACTCTAGGTGCAGGGCTCAAATGGTCTTTAATTTAAAGAGAAGAATATCTCTAGTCTTAATATTAGCATCATATTTACAGAAAATATTCTAAAACATGGGCTATTTGTTCTTCAATGCTCACACACCTAGATTTAAAACAGACACAAAATCTTAGTGTTTTCATTGTAAATCATATAAGGCAGAACAGAAAACCTGTTATTGGTATTTTATTTTTTGTTACATTTTTAAGGTTTTTGAAGTAGGGCTCCCAGGAGAGGGGGAGAAAGGAGGCAAAGTTTAGGGACACATGCATGAAAATGTCATAATCCTGTGATTTTGGAGGTTACTCAAAACAAAACACCAAACCAACCAACACCTCTACAATTCTTAAGAGAGAAAGAGGGGGGGAAGGAAGGAGGGAGGGAGGGAGGGAGGGAGGGAGAGAGAGAGGAGAAAAACAGTACAGTTATGCTTGCATTTTATATAGTCTTGTTTTAAAGACAGGCTTTCTCTGTGTAGCCCTGGATGTCCTTGAACTCAGAGATCCACCTGTTCCTGCACTCCAAGTGTTGGGATTAAAGACATGGGGAATGATCTCCTGACACATTGATGGCAACATTTAGTTTTAAGTCAGACAGAAATGATGATGTGGCTGCGAGTAACCCACAGAAAAGACTGCAAAATTCACAGAATGGGTTGGAAGAAAAATCTAGTAATTAGTGAATTATCCTTTAACCTTTAAGAAGTACCTGATTAAAAAGAATGAAACCTGAAAAATTCAGTAAATATCTTACAATGTGGTCTCTGTGTGCTGCATTCTTGGGGACTTTCTGAATTATGATTCATTTTATGTCTTTTCCTGAGAAAGGTTCTGTCTAAGTCTTTTTTTTTTAGTAAAATCCTAAATTAACTCTATCTGGCTACGATATGCAAGTCCACCTTATGCTCTGGAGTTGGTTAAGCACAGAAAGCACATTGCTTAATGAAGCCATTACTCCAGGAATCTGCCTGGGGCATCAGCCCCTGAGCAAACTCAAACAGTACAGTTGGTGCAGGGTAAACAGACACAACTGATAAACTCTGACTGTCCTGGAGAATAGGTTGTAGGTCTCTTTTTTATTATAGGCTTAGAGCTTTCTGAAAACATAGTTGAAAGAAAGGAGATCATACAGGGTACAGCCCCGGAAGAACAGAATTCAGTAAATAAGATAGGTTGACTAAAAAAAACTTTTTCTACTTTATGGCATAGGTGATAAAACACAGTAAATGGTTAGGTATTTGCTATTCATAAAAAGACCGGTTCACTGTGGTACATTTACACAATGGAGTACTACTCAGCTATTAAAAACAATGAATTTATGAAATTCTTGGGCAAATGGATGTATCTGGAGGATATCATC
>NC_034603.1:22672389-22686428 GCF_900095145.1 Mus pahari | reverse complement strand
AATAATAATAATAATAATAAAAAAAAACTAAGCCTATAATGACATGCCTGACAATCTAGACTTAAGTGCTATGAACCAAAGTGTATGTTTAGGGTCCTTGAGTAGTGCTGAAAATGTGCTTTGTAGAAGGTAGGAGCTACCGTCCTGCTTGTCATGCGAAATGAACTTGAATTATTAATATCCTATTGGTTCACAATGAAGTCAGTGACGATGATGATGGACTGAACCTCTGAAACTGTAAGCCAGCTCCAATTCAATGTCCGTTATAAAAGTTGCCTTGGACATGATGCCACTTTAGAGCAATGGAAACCCTAAGTCAAAAGTAAATTGTTTTGCTCCAGAGAAAACTGGAATATCCTCCCTACTATGTTAGTAATGCCTTTTGAATTATTTTATGGTAATTTTCATTTTAAAAGACAATAAAATTCTCAGTAGCTAGAAAAAAAAAACGGTTCAGATACTTTCTTTAATTTGGAGTTATAATTGGTTATTGGAGTTATTAATATGGTTAATAATAACAAGAATAATCTGTTCTGTTTGCTTTTTCTAATTGTGACTGGACTTGTACCTCTAGACATATAATGAAAAGTACCACTTGGATAATCATTGATGTCTTTATTCTGTGAAACTTAACATAAATCAAGAAGCACCTGGTTGCTAGTAAGTTATATTAGAAGAAATGTTAGACAGTGAGGGGTGCTAAGTTCCCCTGACCATTGCCTGACTTCCTCTCTCCCCTCGCTGATTCCTTATCACCTCTGCTGGCTGTCCTGTCAGCTATGACCCTTCAACTTTCCTCTCCATGCTGCGGAAGTCCCAAGATCCCACCAGCATCCAGACATGTGAGAAGCATTTCAATAAGCTGAAACAAACAAGGTACTACACTGGCTTTTCTTGGTACACAAGATAAAACATCTTATAATGTGGTGACTATTATTATGTGTGAGTGTGCATGTGTATGCATGCTACAGTGGATTTGTGAAGGTCAAAGGACTGCTGTATGGAACTGGTTATCTCCAACTTTTATGTGCATTCCAGAGATCAAACTCAGTGAAACAAAGCCTTAACATTTATAAACAAAATTTTAATGCTAGCATTTAATAATTTTATCTTAGTTGTTATCCAAAATAATAAACCCAGCTTGTAAACAAACCTACAAAGTTCTAATGCATGAGAACGACAGGTGATAATGAAGTATCTACTGAACTCCTGCCAAAGCATCAAATACTGATAAAAACACCTGCTGTCTGCAAGCCCCAAATACTATAGGAGTAAATGCTACCAGCTGAACAGTGGCTGCTGTAGCTTGGTCACTAGGTCATAAGATGTCCTACTGGGTTAGTAATGCATCAATTTCTACTTTCAGTAAGAAGAACCAGGGAAGACCAAGACACAAAGGTATGACGTAGAAGAAAACACACAAGAAACACACCAGAGGAGGAAAGTCAAGCTTACCAAATGAAAAACAAGACCACAAATAAGACTCAAAGACAAGGCTAAAAAAAATTCTTATATGTAGCCTAAGTATCTAACTTCACATTCATTAGTTTTAAACATCAAAATTCTATGTGTTCTCTGTATGCAATTCCATGCACCTATAGTGCCAACTGTTTTCTTACTTAAAATGAAAGGTCTGGGAAAATGATGCATAAGATCTTTAATTGTCTGTGGCTCTAAACCAGATGGCCAGCAATGAAGAAGAGTCCAGAACCTACTTAAACCACAAAGGCTGAGCAGTTAAGAAGTTTTAGGGAGAAAAGGGAATCTTTTTATACAAAAGTGGTAGGAACTTAAAGTAAATTTCAACTTAAGCTTCAAGTTTCAGGCATTTAGTGGATCTGATGAGGGGTTAAAACCTCTATTCACTTTTACAATACAGATTAAGTAAATACGTCTCTCTGTAAAACTAATAAAAAATGCAACCCTTACAAACAGACTTTTTATACATCAACATATATGTTCTTTTTCATAAGACAGGCACTGAAATTAGAGAAAGTGTAGTCAGCTTTTAAAGCAGACTGTCTAGGTTTGGATATACCATCAATAAGCTGCAAGACTGGGCAATTTACCTTCCCCATCTGCACCATGGGGATAAAAGACCAGCTCACAGGGTAAAAGGAGACTTTTAAAGGTTATTCATTTTGGGAGCTTACAACAATGTAGAGGACACAGGAAGTATGCAGCAAATATCTGTTATTATTGTCTACATCTCATGAATTTGTTAAATATAAAATTTAAAAAGGGATTACAGAATGCCAATAATGGAAAAACAAAACAAACAAAACTGAGACCAACACAAGGCTAGTTCCATCACTACTTTCACCTTGTTAGCAAAAGGCATTTGTCAGAATGTAGGCTGACGGAGTTAATAGAAGGCATGCCATCTGGTTTGCGTGCATTAATGAAAAGGATGCAGCACATGTTAAGAGTTGCACAACCTTCATTCCAGTTGTTCGTTTCCCCACTTACCCCAGACTCCGCCACCTCTTCTTCCTGTAAGCAAGAGCCACAAACATTGAAGCATGGATTTGAATAGGAAAGCACAGGAAAAAGACAACAGTTGAGAGTCAGAGAATTTATGCAGACAGAACAGAACAGAAAAATTTACCAGGAAAATAAACTATATCTTAACAGTAAAAAATGGCTTTAATGAAATGAAGGACTGGGAAGGACACATTGAGTCCTGAAGGCCAAACCCCTCTATAGCATGTACTTTGAAACATGCTTTAGATCAATTGCATTTTTTAATACCCGTTTAGCCATTAGTTGATTTTTTGTTTGTTTGTTTGTTTTCTAAGAGAGGGTTTCTCTATATAGCCCTGGAGGTCCTGGAACTCATTCTGTATACCAGGCTGAACTCAAATGCAGAGAGATCCACCTGACTCTGCCTCTGCCTCTGCCTCCTGAGTGCTGGAATCCAAGATGTGAGCCACCACTGACTGCCATTATAGGATGGTGTTACTAAGCAGTTTATGGGACACCATGTGTTCCATTCAAACTTTCTATTCTGTTTTTGGAAGTGTAGGAACTGGTCTTAAGAACAGAGTCTCTACACACTTTTGGAGCCACTCATTTAAATGCTGAAAAACTACAAGGAATATACAGATATATAAATCCATTTTTAAGTGAAGAAATTTCTCTAATGAAGTATTTTACAAGAAAAATTGACTAGCAAATTCAACTTGGAAAATAAGAGGCAACAAAGCAAGGGTGGTGGTGTGTGGTGGTGTACACTTAGGCACTTGCGCACTGACCTGGGAGGAATTCTAAGCCAGTATACAATGGGACCCTAATAATTTAGGTACTGGTGGAAACAACTGAACTAGAATAAATATATTTATTTCCCCATGCACTTCTTACTCAACCCAGGTTATTCCCAAGCAAACAGCCAGGCTGCTTCTTTTTAATTTTGTGTTTGTGTGAATGTATGTGGGTATGTGTGCACATTCATGTGTGTTTAAGGCAGAGGTAAGCCTCTGGTGTTGTTCCTAAGGTGTCATAAACCTGTCCCCTCCACCCTTTTGAGACAGGATTATTCTAACTGTCTGGTAACAAGCTAGTTTACATGATGTGGGGACTGACAAGGACTCAAGCTTTCATTTTACTGAGTGAATCCTCTCTTGGTCCTCTTATATTAATTTGGAAGTACAGCTGGCACCTTAGTACACTATCAAATGATTTGGCAGGGAACTAATTTATTATGTCTTCAGGTACCGAATGAAAAGATGCATGAGTAAATGGAGGTTCACATAAGACAAGAGACAGTGGAAAGTCCACTGTACTGGGACATTCAACAAAAACAGAGACAGACAACAAGCCTCCTCCAGGTGTGCTTCAGTCCCTGGTTCTTGCTGTTTTTTTGTTTCCACATTTTGGAGAAGTGACACTTCATTACATTACCAAGAGAAAGACAAGAGATGGGAAGAGATTTGGCACTCCTTTCCCACTACTCTGAGAATCTCTAAACTAGAGCAAATGTGAGATCCGCTACTAAGAAAAGCAGTGACTACTCCATAGTGAAAGCAGTACCTCTCCCAGACAAACCCCATCTAACATATACTATAAAGTATCAAGTATTTTTATTTTCTTAGAATATATGTATTTTAAAATCATAGCAATTATATGCACTTAAAATTATTTTATTTATTAATGCCCTATTTGGAGAGGTCCAAAAGGAAAATCTGATAAAAAAAAAGAGTTAGCAACTGTAATGTCTACTTACATGCTAAAGACTACAAAAATTACTAGAAACAGCTTAATAACACTTTCTATAAACTCTCTATATAAATCTGTAGTAGTCTTTTTTTAAAAAAAAAGATTTATTTATTGTTATATGTAAGTATACTGTAGCTGTCTTCAGACCAGAAGAGGGCGTTAAATCCAATTATAGATGGTTGTGAGCCACCATGTGGTTGCTGGGATTTGAACTCAGGACCTTCAGAAGAGCAGTCAGTGCTCTTAACTGCTGAGCCATCTCTCCAGCCCCTGTAGTAGTCTTTAGAGTACACAAAGTATCAAACTAAAAAAGCATTCTCATTTTGGGTGTGGCAGTGTACACCTGTAATACCAGCAATTGGAAGTAGAGGCAAGATCATGAGTTCTAAACCAGCCTCAGTTATAAAGTGAGTCCAGAAAGAATTCTCTGATAAAATTAAAAGATAAATGAAACTCTAATAAAGATGTAGCATGGCTAAATGTACTTTCTGGGAAAGAGTTTACATGCAAGCTAACAGTTACAGTATAACTGTAACTTTGGGAAAGAAATGTTCTAGAAAACTGAAGTACTAGTTAGATGTGCTAGGACTTTAAAAGAGAAGTAGAATTCTTTACTACTTAGGTTAGAAAACAGATGAGACAATTTGTATTCAGATGATTTCAGGGAGCTCAACATTCTTCTTTTATTTGCTTATTGGTACTTTATATAACAACCATACAGAACTACTGGTATAGTCAGAAAAGTAATTGGAAAAACTAGGGCTCAAATCTTAGCAAGTTAAATAAAAACTGCTTGAGGGCCTGGAGACATGGTTCAGCAGTCAAAGTCACTGACCTCACTTGCAGAGGACTGGAGTTCAATTCCCAGCACTTACATGGTTACTTACAAGCATGAGACTCTAGTTCCAGAGAGGCCAACACTTTCTCTGGACTCTGCAAGCATTGTACATATGTGATACACAGACACACATGCAGGCAAACATACATAAATTAAAAATAAAACCAAACTACTTGGGGTTCAATTTCTTCAGATGTAAAGGGAAGTTGACTATTGCTTACCTGTGAGGATTACTGTAATGAAAGATTACTGGAATCTGATGTGTATACAACACTTAGCATAGTACACAACAAAGGACAGACATCATTACCTTACCACCCTTGATGCTACCGTAATATGATTTCCATGTCATACCTCTGACGGAACATCATGGCAGGATCCATGTTGGCAGAAGTCATTCGAATAATATGACGGATTTCCTTGGCAATCATTCTTAGCTTCTCGAAGTTTACTAAGCCATCTACTTTGGAGTCATTTCCTATGAAATATATATATATTTAAACTTCCATAATTACAATTTTATCTCTAAGTAGCACAAGTTCAGTTATCATTCCTGAGTACAGATAATCTTTTTTTTTTTTTAAATCAAAGTGTTCCCCCCACTCCCTCTTAAGACTTGATAAATTCATAGACAGCTCAGTCCTGACCCCAGGGGATGAGTTTCTAACAGCTGTGTTTCCCATGCGAATACAGAATACAGGAAGTGATTGTCTATGGCTGCTGAAACTGGTTCATTATCTCACAGTCATGTGCCCTAGTTACACAGCACATAATCTCATTCTGTTCATGGTTTGTTCTATTGAAGGAAGCTACAGCACCTGAAAACTTAGGCTAGCCAGGTGACAAAGGCACTGTTGAGCCCTTTTACTTACTAATAATTAAGTCGGCCTACAATTATTTTTTGATTTATAATTCTTAACTTTTTTTAAGAAATAAAAACTATTAAAGAAGTAACAGATATACTCACAGGAGTAAATAGTGGGAGATTAAGTAAAACAGGAGTTCTTTCTCAAATGGTAAAAATGAGCTAAAACTAAGGTAGCTGTGTCATAGGGATATTTTCTGGTCTCATATTCACTTTTTCTCTCTCAGAATCCGAATTTATCACCGAGACTTTAATCATTGGTATGAAAATACCTGTGTGTGAGTTTTTAATTTACAAATTGAAGGCTGTCACCTTTTCTTGAAGAGATTAATTGGCTTACCTAGTCTGAATCATCAGGCAAGAATGTCAGTGTTCAAAAGTCAGTCTGCCTGACCATAGATAGTAGCATTTAACTACACTTGTCTGTAGCTGTTAGTGCAACCCAATTTTTCTAACAGGGAAAGCCTTGAAGCCAAATTTGAGAGCTCTCTGAGTCTACATCACATCCCTTTTCATAGTAAGTGAGTAGTATTTGTACACTGGTCACAGGAATGGTTCGTGGCCTCAATGCCAGGTGGAAACAAAACAATACCAACCATGCTCAAGTGAGAACAACGTTGTAAGAGTATGTGAGAAGTCTGTGAGGATCTTTTCTTTTCTTTTCTTTTCTTTTCTTTTTTTTTTTTTTAAAGATTTATTTATTTATTATATGTAAGTACACTGTAGCTGTCTTCAGACACTCCAGAAGAGGGCGTCAGATCTTGTTACGGATGGTTATGAGCAACCATGTGGTTGCTGGGATTTGAACTCCGGACCTTTGGAAGAGCAGTCGGGTGCTCTTACCCACTGAGTCATCTCACCAGCCCGAGGATCTTTTCTTAAGTAATGTGATGATGATGAAATTCTGAGGCAAGAGGACTAGGCAACTAGGAGACTCTCCCTGCTGATGACAGTTAGCAAGGGCAGACAGGGCACAGGGAGCTGAAACAAGAGCTGAATAGAGTCCTTCAGTGCTTTGAGGTAACAAGAATAAAATAGAATTAAATCCAATTAAACTTCCATGTTTTGCTTTGGGACTCTGACTTTATTCTGAAGATAATAATGAACCAAATGTAGACTGGAACAAAGCCTAAAAACCTGGAAATGAATTAAAAACATTTGGGATTGGGGCTGGCAAGATGGCTCAGGGGTTAAAAACACTAACTGCTTTTCCAGAGGTCCCGAGTTCAATTCCCAGCAACCACATGATGGCTTAAAAACATCTGCAATGGGATCTAATGTCCTCTTCTGGTGTGTATGAAGATAGCTACAGTGTACTCACTCATATATACATATGTTTATGTAATGAATATGTATATGTATGTGTATGTATGTATGTATATATATGTGTGTGTGTATACACACACACACACACACACACATACACACACACACACACACACACATAAAATCTTAAAGAAATTGGGATTAATTGGGATTAATAATAGCCTTAAATGAGCAAGGTTCAATCCTTTTTGGAAGAACAGAGTATTAGTCATAAATTTCCAATTTTTGGGGGGGGGTAACTTTTTCACTATTCTCTAAACAAACAAATAAACAAACAACCCCCCCCCAAATAAAAATACGAATGTACATCAAGAAAAAAAATGAATGTGAACATGACAAGATGTGAAAGATAATCCAGAAAGAGAACCAGGGAAGACCCAGATTTCAGAGTCACTCTAGAGAAACTCTGAAATACCCATGGTGAACATGTTCAAAGATACAAAACCAACAGTGCTATTTTAACAGAGACTATGAAACAAAAGAAACAGTAAAACTGAGAAACATTGAATTAGAGTAGGAATTCAGGGACAGGTTTCACTGACTGGACACAGCTGAAGAGAAGGATTGTCAACAAGAATGACAATATTCGGAGAACAGCAAGACAATAAGATAACCTGTAGGAAGCTGTGAGACGAAAGAGGCACAATAGTCAAGTCAGACAAAAGTAAAACCAAAGCCCCAAACTGATGCCAGAAACGGGCAAATAAAAAACTAACTATACAGAATGTTCCAAAACTGAAGGAAAATAATCAATCTATTTTAATATGACCCAGCAATGTAAGTCAGAACTACAAATGAAACAAAATTACAAACCTCATACCTTACAAAACCTAGCAGAATAGAAAACCACGAGAAGGCAAAGGTCCCAACTGCAGCCATCAGCAGGGGCAGTGCAAAGAATAGTAAGTGTACAGTTCATATCTCAATCATGACCATGGGAGCCTAACAATGGATGCTACTTCAAAATGCTGAAGGAAAGCAGCTGCCAATCCAAACTACATTTCTGAAACTGAAGTCTTGAACTTTCAGGTGAACAAAAATTGAGATCTCTATCACTTTAAGGTAATAATAGTGTCTGATGTACCAAACAAAATCAAACTCCTAAACAACTAAACAAAGCCCTCAAAACCACAAAGTTCACTAGCCACATGGACACACAGAAACGTAGGATGAAAGAAACAGCAGCAAGCACAAACAGACACACATGAGATTAAACACTGATTTTAGTAACTGATAGTAAAACAATGTAGGAGTGACAGCACAATGGGTGAATAAAATTGGAGATGAGTAAATGAAACTTGAATAGTTCAAGTTCTTCACATGGCCTGAAATTACACAACATTAATGAATATTGGTGAACACATTGACACATCATCTGGTGTAACAGTAAAAGAAAAGAAAAACAGTATGTGGTTACTAAGGGAACAGAGTAGGAAAAGTTAATTATCAGAGAAAAGTTAATGCAAATAGACTGTAAATGAACTATAATAATAAAAGATTAAAAAAAACTTTTTAGATAAGAATTTCTACTCATCAAAAATAACTTTAAAACAGTCAAAGGGCAAGTTATTCTATACCCAGGATATAGAAGAGAATGTAGAAATTGTAAACAAAAAAGGAAATCTACTACAATGTGAGCAAGGAATCCAACTGGTAACTGTTAAGTGGGCTAGTGCAGAGGGTGCTCAACCTCATCCACAATCATCCAAGTACGAATTATAAGCTAAAAACTATAAACTATCAATATACAAGCACATAGTTATTGTAATGTGTAAAACAGAGCCCGAATTTAACAGATAATGGCAAGGATGAGCAGTGAGAACACCCCCAGTGCTAGAAACCAACGTTACCACCACACCATTTTTTTTTAAGGGTTGAATCACAGAGTCTACTAAGAATATATTGTATCGTCATTAAGACTACATCTGCCTAGAGAGTATGAACAGAGAATAAACAGCATTCTTCATAGCAGGACAACAATGGGAACTACTTAACCCCACAAATTAGAATGAATCACTGTACAGCACTAAGACATGGAACACCAAGCTAAGCAGTTCTGGACAACAGTGAACATTCTCCCTAATCCTAATATTTTTGACCAAAATAAGACAAAAATCAAATCAAACATTCTGTGAATCTGTTTGTCTAATGTTCAAGAACAATTGAGACTCAACTGTGGCATTAGAAATCAGGACACAAGTCACCTTTGAAGAGAGGAAGAGGGAGGTTGGGAGGGAGCAGGAGCAAGCTTCTAGGGTGCTGGTAACACTAAATTTTGCCCATAAAACTGACAATGGTGCCAGATTTTATAAGTTGCTCATTTGTTTTGGCACTTTTCCTTATGTGAGAATTAAATTTTAACAAGTTGGAAGGAAAAAAACCATGACTAAGCTTAAAGCAAATACAAGGCTGGGTATGTTTGGTACATGCCTAAGTGCTAGGGAGGTGTCAGAAAATCGTTTTATCTCAGTGTCAAGTTTATATCTGAACTTTTACTGTGAACATTTCAATTTGTTACTGTCAACAATATAGCTTTAGATGTCATAAATTCACTGCATTTAACTGTATGAAGATTTAGTGACATGAAATAATTATATTGAAGTGGATAATAGATTAAATGCTGCAGCTAAAGCTAAACATGCTAATTTTCAAATGACTTCCAATACCTTCATGGAGAAATGTCATATCTTTCTTGACAACAGGGAAGAGTGGAATAATTGGAGGCTGCATGCTTTGACTACTAAGAATATTTCTGTATTTTGCCATATTTCTAGATGGATCAAAAAGGTCTTGTAGATCTTGAAGATGTTTCTCATATTTGCTTGGTAACTTTTCCCAAGTGCCTCTGAGTCGTGCAACTGGTGCCAGGTTCAAGCCACTGTCAAAATGAGAATAAAAACATTAAGAATGGATTCAGAGGAAAGGGTAGGTAAATAAAGTACACAACCATGATCTATATACCATGATCTCTATATAATAAGCAGGGCCCATTTTAATACTTTGAAACAAAAGAGAACTACAAAAAAAAAAACCAAATCCAAAAAGGACTCTTTTAATCTTAAAACAAGAAAAATCCTCTTCCAGAGGATCTCTAGTAGTATAACAATTGCTCTATACTCTGCATGTAAGAGATAACTGTAACAATCACATAAGAGTTAAAAAGAACGTAAGCATCAGAGTGTTGCTCTTTATCAACTAACTTACACAACATTGACCTGAAACAGTTTACATGACCGACTGAGGTAGACTCTTGATTCAAGTTTCTGTATCTCAAGGCTCCAATCTCGTCCCCTAACTCTCCAGATATCCACTATCCCTGCTGCAATGCACTTTAAACAAGTTCAGATATTCCCTAAGTTGAAAACAATACTTACGTCCACCAGCCAGCAGTTTCTCCTCATTCCTTTACTTTCATGCTGCATGCCAAAGGTCAGCTATCAATAAACAGTGTGCACCTAATACATCTCAACATTCCTACAGTTTAGTCCCCTGCTTCTCGGGCTTCTGATTTTTACCTATACCACTACATGTAAAATGTTCTCCAACTTCCAATTTTAAGGTAGGAATTAAATGTTTATTCACCCTTGTTTCTAAGAAATCACCTCCCCACTACTCTAAGAAGGATAAAACAGAAATGTAACTTCAGCCAAGTCCCAAACTAGAATGACTGTCAAAAATTAGCCAAGGTTAAACAGCAGTAAGTAGAGGTACCAAAAAATGACACGTGCAGCTAAAGAATGGAGGAAGGCTGAACAACAGGTCTCCAAAGTTACAAGGCAAAGAACCATTCCCGATCTCGAATAAGAGCAAGAAAGTCTGTGCACTGCCACCAGGAAGGGTTGATTTCTTCAACATGAGTGTCAGGGGTAGTAATATTAAATCAGTGCCTGTAAAGATAAATCCTGAAGGAAGCTGTTCAGGAGGATAGCATGGAGAAACTAAGTTGTACACAGCCCTAAGGCTGCCACTCTCCACTCACTTAAAAAGCCAAAGGCAAAATAATTTTCAAGGTCAATCCTGTTAACCAGGAATTGTTCCCCAGCTTCTCTCTCATATGAGCCTTTGTAAATAGCTAGTACAGGAAAGTCCCCATTCAGAAAGTATGCAACAACTACATGTAGCAAAAGAATAAAGAATACTTGCCTTTGGAGGATACATTTGATGAACCCATCATAGAACTGACATGATGACATTAAAATTCACAAACCACAAGACCAAAGAACAATGTGATCAAACTTACCATGATTACATACATACACACACATACATATACCTTCCATCAGATTGTAGGGTAATTAAGACAATATAAGGATGCCATTCAGTAGTAAGATATACTGAACATTCAAAGAAGTGTTCAAGACTTATATGAATAAAACTATGAATATCACAGAGGGAAAATGAAGTATAGCAGTGTTTTGGGGGTAAAGGATCCATTGCTAAATAAATCTATATATTCTATGTAATTTAAATGAAAACACTCTGAAGACTTTTTTAGAAGACCTAAACTGAGGCTCATATCAAGCATGCCAGCAACAGCCGGAGAAAAGACAAGGACAGGAACAAAGAGCTTGACTAGTTCTCTGAGAACTCAAGACCTTTAAAGCTTTAAAGCTCTAGCAAGTATAGTTAAATCACTAGGATAGAATGTAGAAACAGACCAAGACATGTTTGGGGTGTTAGCAGCATATTTTACCTTTTAAAGATTTATGTGCATGTGTTTGTCTACATGTATGTATGTGTACCACATGCGTGCCTGGTGCCTGCAGAGGCCAGAAAAAGACATTAGACCCCCTAGATCTGAAGTTACAGATAGTTGTGGGCTGCCATGTAGATATATGCTTATTCAAAAGTTGAACATTAGTTTTCCTAGCTGGCTGTGTCGGTGTACATCTTTAATCTAGCACTGGGGAGGCAGAGGCAGGTGTCAGTTTGAGGCCTGGTGCACATAGTGAGTTCCAGTCCAGCCAGAGATATATATATAAGAGGTTCTGTCTCAAAAACAACCAACAACAACAATAAGCTTTCCTCTCAGCCTTCTGTTCTAGCTACCTATATTTCTTTTATCAGCCACTGATCCCAAGAAACATTATCAGGAATCCCCAGGTGCCACACCAGGCTGGGATCAGTGTTTTCCTAAGCTATTATCAGAGGGAATTCTCGCAGCAGAAGGGAACTAACATAAAAACCCACAAATAGACAACATGCAGAGCGACAGGACTTTGGAACATGCAGTTGTAAATGGGATGTCTTTGGGCTCATGGATCTATCTGGAAGAGGAGAGGGAAAGATTGCAAAAGTCAGAGGGGATGATGACTCCAGGAAAACACCACCTTCAAGATACAAGACTGATGCACACACGTCACAGAGCCTGTGTTAAATTCAAACCAGACAAGGTCCCAGCACTAAGAGGGAGAAGTAGCCCCCACTCTTAACCAAGAAGCTGTCTGTGATTAATATCCACTGACAAAAAAAAAAATATTAGGTTTTTCTAATGGAGTCTCACTGGGTATGTAACCACATGTCATGCCATTTTGTTAAACAAGAACAAAACAACTCAATGGTATCTTTATAGAAAAAAGTCATTATATAGGTATTTATACAAACTCACCTTATTATTGCAAACATGGAATTGAAATTCTTGCATTCTCGGCAATGAAGAGCAATTTTAATAAAATGTTTAATAATCTTCATTCTTTTCAGCTGATTTGATTCACTTAAAATCTCTGAGGCAACCCAGAATGTCTCTTGGTTTACAATATCCTCAAATTGCTTCAAGTGAGTATTTCCTGTTTTGGAATCTAATTTAAAGAGATCATCAATGTATTCAGTAGGTTCAATATTACGAAATAAATCGAAGTCTCTCATTGACAGCTGGGTGGCGACCTCGACAGTACTGAGCTGCAGTATGGATAGCTGGCTCTCCTTAAGTAGCTCCTGAGCATCTTCATCAGAACACAATGTTTCTGTTTCCATGTTATTTTTTAGGTAATATCTAAATGAGAAGAAAATTATCATAAGTAGATTTCATTTAATAGATGAAATGGGAAAATACTTTACAGGACATCTTGGGGGAAGAAAAAGGACATCTTGAGAAGTTCTACTTCTGCTGTCTAACATCTATTATTACAGAAAAAAATAAAAACAATGATGAAAATTATCTTGAAGTCAGTCATTTTAAGAAACTACTTGTAAGTGTGAACCATTATGTGTTGTCCTGAGAATAAAAGCTCTACGGGGCAATGTTGGATTCTTCTCTGAAATTGTTTGTCTGGTCCTTAGGGGCAGTGATGGGAAACTAACACAGAAAACTGGTGATGGACAAGCAGGGTCACTGCTGTAGCTAACCTTATCAAATAGTTACTAAGCTTTTGGGACTGGTTGGTGGGAGGAAAATGTAAGACCTTGGAAATATGGAACACAGAAGTCCTAGAATATCCACTATCATAGATGACAGTTGGCAACTAGATTAGAGGTCACCAGTGTTATATTCTGACAAGAACTTGTTTACCATTTTGTTTATGCTAAGACTGCTGGAGACCAAGTTTAAAAAGAATTTAGGCAGAGGAAATTTCAGGCCTGATAAGGTGTCCAGGCTGTGGACGAACGCTATTACTAGTTGCTTTATTTACTTTTATAGTGAAAATTGGGAGCAAAGAGTAAGAATATAAATACGTTAGCTTAGTTTTATCAGCCAACCTGAAGCTGAAACTAAGGAGGGCATGCTTTTAAAAAGATTAGCACCAATAGGCTCAGTGGTTAAGAGTACTGTCTGGGGCTGGTGAGATGGCTCAGCTG
>NC_034603.1:22665113-22672224 GCF_900095145.1 Mus pahari | reverse complement strand
AAAAAAAAAAAAAAAAAAAAGAGAACTGTCTGTCCTTCCGAGAGGTCTCATGTTTGATACTAAGCAACCACACAGTGGCTCAGAACCATCTGTCATGGGATCTGATGCCCTCTTCTAATGCTGTCTGTAATACAGGCATAGATGCAAATAAAATGTTCATATACACAAATAAATAAATCTTTTAAAAAAGGATCAGTGGCATTTAAAGCAGTGGTTCTCAACCTTTCTAACCCTTCAACTCTTTAATACAGCTCTTCATGTTGTGGTGACTCCAATCATAAAATTATTTTGTTGCTACTCCCTAACTGTAATTTTTCTGTTATGAATCATAATGTAAATATCTGATATGTGACCCCTGTGAAAGGATTATTCAACCTGAAAGACCTGTGACCCACAGGTTGAGAACTGCTGATTTAAGGGAAGCAAGTGCATTAGGATGACCAGAAACTGCCTTAAGGGCTTATTAGGACATGGCCATTCTTTCCTGTAGCAGCTCAGAGTGTTAACTTGTAAATGAATTTAAAAGAAATTTTTGTCTGGACTCAGTGGCGCAGGCCTCTAGACCAGGCTAACCTCAAACTTACAAAGATCTATCAGTTTTAGTCTCCCCAGTGCTGGGAGATTAAAGATGTGCACCATCATGTCCACTGGCATAGGCCTTATTCCAGTTACTTGGGAGTTGAGACAGTAAGATTCTATCAAGGTGAGCTTTGATAACTTAGTGAGATGATGTCTCAAAAATAAGCAATTAAAACAGGGGTGGGGTATGGCAGGTGGGATAGGGGTTGGATAAAGCCCAGTGGTTGATGAAGCCTTACCATGTAAGAGGATCTAGGTTCAACTGACAGTACTTCAAAAACAAATACAAAATGTGTAAGTAAAAAACTTTCATTTGAAAAAAGAGTGAGCCACCTGAACTCATATTAGCATAGTGACTGCCAATAAATATATTGTTTCCCAGGGTTAACTTTATCATGCTCAACTATCTAGTCACTCATAAACCACTGCAGCTCGAGTCTTGCTATTGCTTAGCCTGGCAGCCGGTGTGGCACTGTCTATGTGTTTTTGCAGGCATGTAGACTGAAAGAGTTTTGGTCATGGAGGTTTCTACCAAGATTTTTTTCAAAGAAAGGCTAGAGAAACCAGGCAATGTGTGGCAGGGTCAAGACTGCAGCAGTCAGCCTTTGTCTGGGCAGGTTGGTAAGTAAAGTGAAAGGTTAAGATGAAGATAAAATGGAGATGCCATCAATGTGGAATGCCAGACAAGGCAAGGAAAGTCAAAACAAATTCAAGATAGTTCAAAGGTGGGTCTTCCCAAGCCAACAGAATGACACCATGTGCCCTGGGCACAGGCTTGGATCTACAGGATTTAATGTTTGCCTCAATGAATTTTGTCTTATTGTGGTCTGATTGGTTATTCCCACTTGGAATGGAAATTTACCTAGTGCCACTTTTATCTTTTGTTTTAGTTTTTGAAGACAAGAGTTTCTCTGTGTAACAGCTCTGGTGTCCTGGAACTCACTCTGTAGACCAGGCTGGCCTCAAACTCACAGAGATCTGCCTGCCTCCATCTCCCGAGTGCTGGGACTAACTCCTTTCATCTTTTTTATCCTTCGAGGACAAGCTAAGGGTTTGTCCTGAGTCTTAGAAGAGACTTTGGGTTTGGGCAAACAAACTGTGTGAAACAAGCTGGAGGGATTAAGATTTTTAAGATTCTTAGAAGATGGACTGTGTTTTACATTTTGAGATTGCATGACTGGGGAGAATGTTCAGATATGAATTGTTTCACATGAGTTCAGATAGAAGGTGGTGCATACCTTGTAAAGAAGGTTGAGCTGGAGAAAGCAGGTCACTGGGGTTATGCTTCTGAAAGTTATAGCTAGCCCCTAATCTCATTCCCTCTCTGCTTCCTGACTGCCGTGAGAGGATCTGCTTCTGCTCTGCTATACTCTCCCTGCCACAATGGACCAGGAACAAAGCCAATCCTTCCTCCATCAAGTTGTTTCTGAAGTTGTTTTGTGACAGCAACGAAAACTTAATACAGTACCTGACATCTGGATGCTATTAGATAAATGTTCACGGGGAATAAAATTTCTGACTGGCAAGAAAAAGCACATACATCAAGAATTGTTTTCATCCCTATTAAGTAGTTGCTACTGGACCCAATTCCTCCTTCCCTCCTGTCTGACACTTTCAAGTGAGGCAAAGAAAAGTGGAACTGTACACAGAAGTTGTCCTTAGTGGTTTCTCCTATGTTAAAAAGACGTTGCATCTCAGCAAGTGGTAGGTAGGATCAACCCTTGTTCTCTTTAGAACAGAACATCTATAGTACTTAGTAGCAGAGAGGTAGGCCTCAACTATTTACAGCTGGGCATAGATTACACAGGACTGCTTTCTTTCTTCTCTTTATGGCAGTCTTTAAGGATCCCTCCAAGTTTCTATTTACATAATTGTAGAGACAAAAACTTGAGTGGAGAAATCTTACTTTAATCCTCAGAACTAGCAAAGCAGCATGATGTTTGTTCCTAAAACACCCATTTTAACAGAGAATCCACAAATAGCACTCTGCATATTCAGGGTATGCTCATTCACCTTCCATTGAGTTGAATTCTATCAGCTAATTTGGAGAACTGGTCCGGAAGTCTTCTCTGCTTTATAACACCCTCGGGAGTAACAGAAACTTCACAGAGGGAGTATGTGTCAGATGCACCAGTCAAACCAAATTCCTGTACAGCTTGGCAGACCACTTCTTTAGCTGTGGTATCTTTACTGATGATAATGTAGCAACTTTGTTGATCTGCTTTGAAAACTCTTATAACTTGATCAGGAATATCTATATAAACACAAAGTTGAGCCTTAGTATTTCAAAAAGTAACATTTAAACACCCCCAAAAGCAACCTGGGCTACAAGGACCCCTCTACACATTGACATATACACTTCTATTTCACACAGGATATGGCAGAAATGTATCCATTTTCTTCAGATGAAAAGTACTAATAGAAGTTCACAAAGATAAAAATTGTGATAATGCAATTTAAAGACATTATTCATTTAACACATTAAAAACATTTATGTTATTATTCCTCAATAAAGCTATTTATATCATTTAAAATAAAAAAAAGTGTATGGGTGATCTGACTGCATGTATGCTTGTGTTCCACATGAATGCTAGGTGCTTGCAGAAGTTAGAAGAGGATGCTGGACCACTGGGACTAGAGTTAGAGATGACTGTGAGCTATCATGTAGGATTTGAGACTGAAGCTGGGTCCTCTGGAAGAGCAGTCGGGGCTTTTAATCATTAAGCCATTTCTCTAGGCCTCAAGCTTTTTAATTTTAACAAGTAGGAATAGTAGTACATATGTATTGTTTGTGGGTATGTGCACACGAGCGCAGGTGCTACTGGAGTCAACCAACATGGGATTACTGTTTTCTATCTTGACAAAGAGCATGATACAAACTCCCCCACCATAGGTAATTTATCTTTTCAAGTTTTTCAGTGACAACCTTTAAAAAGCCTTTGAAAAGGTATGTATATTTTCCAGGTCTTTAAAATAGTTTCCAATCTTTCCCTAGAAGGAATGTTTACAATCCTAGAATATGAGAAAGCAAATTTGGTCATGTCTGTATTAAAATTGTTTATTACTTTATATTTTTGTCTTGCTGCCTATTTTGAAAGGCTATTGTTTTCTTGTCTTCAATATTTTGGTGTTTTTTTTTTTTTTTGGATACATGGTCTCTGTCTCTCTCCTTCCCTCTCTCTCTCTCCTTCTCTTCCTCTCCCTCCCTCCCTCCCTCTCTCTCCCCTCCTCCCCCCTGTAGTACTAGCAGTTCTGGTTCTTACAAAGTAGACCAGGCTGGCCTTAGACTCTCAGAGATGCACCTGCCTCTGCTTCCTCAGTGTCAGGTTTAAAGGCATGTGCCACCATATCTGGCTTCCAATACTTTTTGGCATTACCCGTGTTTCTTCCTACTGATACTCATTCTATAAAGTGGTAATCCTAGTGTATTTTTTTTTTTTTTTTTAGGGAGGCATTATTTGTGATTTTTTTATGTGTGACTTTGTATAAGTGTGCATGTAGAGGCCAGAGTTAGGTATCTTCAATCGTTCTCCATCTATCTTTTGAGATACAGTCTTTCAATGAACCTGGAGCTCCTTGATTCCACTAAACTGAGTAGCCAGTGAGAACCCCTACTCTCTACTTCTCCAGCCTTGAGATGGTGATTGCTGTGCAGTGTAGCAGCAACCACTAATTTTTTTTGTAAATATGAATGCTAGGTATTAAACTCTTGTGTAACAAATACTTCCTTCACCTACTATGTCGTCTCCTCTGCAGCCCATTTTCTCAGTTTTATATTAACTTTATTTTAAAGAGAAAAGTATTTAAATGTCCATATGGGTAAACACTGCAATCTTTGCTCTGTGATTTGCTAATAGCAAATACATTCTAGCTAAGATATGTCCATATGACATGCACATGTAAATACTTCCTCCTTCTGCCTTATCTAAGGGAAGAGTTCACATCTGCAGGACAATGGAAAGACGCTAAAAATGAACAATGACACAACAGAATAAACAAATGCTGAATTTCCATAGGAAAATAAGCTGTATTTACAAATAGGGATATTTATGGCTGCGACTTGTGATGATGGCAGCAAATAAGTATATACTTCTGTTCAGTATTGTCTTTCTTAGCACTATACGCACTGTTAGGAAAAAAGGGAAGATGAGAATAATGAACAGGCACAGCAGCAAGCAATTCTACAGAATAAAATAACCCCATGCCCTCATACGTTGAAAATGAGAACTCAAGAGAGAAACCTGCTCCTATAACTAAAAGATCCAACTGAATTTACATGAAAGCAACTACTCACGAGCTGCTGAGTGCTCTGGGTCAAGTTCACGTACTCAGTAGTCTCTGTTCTAGAAGGATGTACCAAGCTATCTTTCTTTGATGTATGTAAAGATCTGAGGCATCAATACTTGCTCATATTTCTTGCCAATGAATGAATTTCTGAGTTGCAGCTAATAGCACCATTATTCCCTGTGTTACTAGGTTAAAGTCAAGATAGTTTTATACTCCACCCAAATCAGGCATGCTTCTCTGCCTAGAACTAGAAATTCGTGTAAGCAGGTCAAAGTCTGGTTGTCAGGAGAAGAAAAGTGGGCGAATGGATTTCATCATGCACTTTTACTCTTTAAAAAGGAACCAAGTAGTACGTGTGTTACTTGTATTGTCTCTGCACTTTTCATGGACTGGATCTTAGGCTCTAGAGGTGGATTTCTCTGATAGAACTTCAGAGGCTAAGCCTCAGCAAGTGGTTCTGGCTGACCTTGAGAACATGGCAAAACATATATGCCTTTATTAGCAGCTTTAGAAGGATATATTCACAGACAGGATAGGGATTTGCACAACTTCACTCTCTCTCTTTGCTGTTCTAACACCTGGGAAGAAACACAGAGTTACGTATCTTGAACAGGCTAAAAAGCTGAACGTTCTAAAGCCACCTGTTCCTCAGGTAAAAGACAAATTGTTCCATAGACACATAACACAAAGTATTAAAAAAAAAAAAAAAAAAAAAAGAGGTGCTTCTAGAAGAAATCTGTAAATAGGACCATCCAAAGGCACCACAACAGAAACCCAGATGAATCTGCCAATGCAATGAAAACCAACCTGGAAAACATTGAAATCAGGATTTCTTTTCATTGGCACCAGCAAGAGTATTTTAGAATCTATTTTAGAACCACTATATGTACATTATTTATAAACACACTGCCAGAGGAAGAATAATGTACAGGACCAAACATAATATTTGGCTCAGGACAGATACAAAAGAATCAAAAGGAAAAAATTGTATAATCACCTCGAATTCTAGTCATGAAACAAAAATGCATACACAAAAATTCCATTAAAAGAAAAGCAGTTTTGGTTTATTTTTGGATATGTATATACATACATACATACATACATACATACATACATATATATATATATATATGTATATGTGTGTGTGTATGTATGTATGTATTCTTTTAATGCATATATATGTATGACAGGCAAGAGTTCTCCTACTAAGCTATCATTGTAGTCCCAGAAAAACATGTTTCTAAAAGGTCTTGGAAGTACACAGTATTCATTTGCCCAGAGATTTCTGATACATATGTATATATATGTATGTGTGTGTATTTGCATTTATTTATTTTGTGTGACTGGTATGTAGGTGGAGCAGCATACTCATGCCACAGCACTTATGTGGAAGTCAGAGGACAAAATGTGGGAGTTGATCTACCACCATGTGGATCCCAGGGACAGAATTCAGGTGGGCAGGCTTAGTAGTAAGTATGCCTTGCCTGCTGAGCTATCTCATTAGCCCTCAGATTTAATTTCTCTCTACCTCCCTCCCTTCTTCCCTTCCTTCCTTTCCTTCTTTCCAAGCAGGGTTTCTGTGTATCCCTGTCCTCAAATTCACAGAGATCCGCCTGCCTCTGCCTTAAGTGCTGGAATTAAAGGCTTGTGCCACCACGCCTGATCAATTTTCTATACTCTTTTGTTTTATGAGACAGGGTTTCTCTGGAACCTACTGTGTGAACTTACTTTGTAGACCAGGATAGCCTCAAACTCACAGAGATCCACCTGCCTTCTATCTATCTGATGGGATTAAAGGCACCCTATGTGCCCTTAATTTACTCTTAAAGATTTATTTATTTAGTCACTTGTATGTGTGCCTGCCTGACTGCATATACGAGATGTGGACATTTGAGCAGTACCACATCTCATGGAACTGACTAAAGAAGTACCCAGTGCTTGCAACTGCTAAGCATTGCTCCAGCCTCTAGAGTGGTAACTCTGATTCAGTATGTGTAAAAAAAATACTTTACAGGAGTTGGGCCTGGTGGTGCATGCCTTTAATCCCAGTACTTGGAAGGCAGAGGTAGGCAGATCTGACTGAGGGCAGTCTGGGATAGAGAGAGATCCTGTATCAAAACAAAACCTTTAAAGATGTACTGACCATGCCGGGCGTGGTGGCGCACGCCTTTAATCCCAGCACTCAGGAGGCAGAGGCAGGCGGATTTCTGAGTTCGAGGCCAGCCTGGTCTACAGAGTGAGTTCC
>NC_034603.1:22657722-22665003 GCF_900095145.1 Mus pahari | reverse complement strand
AAAAAAAAAAAAAAAAAAAAAAAAAAAAAAAAGATGTACTGACCATGAGATTACATTAAGAATGAGATAATTTTTCATGTTTTTAGAAAGATCTTTAAGAAATAGTTTACTTTGTCTTTTGCTTAAAGTTTTTCTTTGCTGAACTGATATTTATGAAGCACCTTCATATCCAGTGTTCCAGGTGATGAAAACACATGGTGAAGGACCAGCCTCTGACCTGAGGAGTTAACTAATATTCCAGAGAGTGGGAAGTGGTTCAAGGATAGACAGTAACAGAGAAGTAGGATGGCCCATAAAGTGACCAGGCATGTGCAATATACATACATGCCTCCAAGGTGACAGAGACCATAAGAGATTAAGAATTGTCACACTTGTCCTATCCTATCAATGGTAAATAGTGAGTATTTTACTTACTTTTAGGCACTTAGTATAGACAAAGTTCAAAATGTGATAATATACATATATAAAACATGGGAATCTATAAATATAAAAGACTTAGCAAAACACAAATTTCCACGATTGGGGACTAGTTAAAAGAATTTTACCATATTTTAAAATAATGTTAATAGAACATTACATCCAGATATATTAAGGTACTTTGTCAAATAAGATGGTGAGTGAGAGTGTAACATCTCATTTGGCTCAAAGGGATTGGAACACACATTTTGCATTAATGAAATTTGTGAGATCTAAATAAATTAGTCATTGCAAAATCTTAGGGATGGAGACATTTGTATTTAACCACTCTCTATAAAGTTTTACTTTAAAAAGTGTATGATATCTACAATTAAAAAAATCACTAAAGATTTTGAATGCAGAATTAAGTTTGTTACATCAGATACATAGAGGGGGAGGGGGAATTTATGCTACTAAATGAAAAAGCAAGCAAAAAAAGCTCTGTATGTAAACTCAGGGTAGAGGGGATCAGAATCCAATTTCATTTAGCCACAATGAATTTAGCCCAGGCTGGCCTCAAACTTGCCATGTAGTCAAGGATGATCTTCTTGAACTTCAGATCCACCAAATAACTGCTGGGATTACAAGCCTGTGCCACCATGACACCTATGAAAGCTTCAGGTCTTTTATATGTTAAGTGATCACTCTAACAACCGAGCTAAATTCCTTGTTTCATACTCTGAATTCTTTAAGCTTCAATTTAAACTAGATTTAAAAAAAAAAAATACTTCCACAAGCATTCCATGACACGTTTACCATCACACACACACACACATAGAGTAAGAAAAAAAATTTCAAAAAACTTTTAACAAGTTGTAAAGTGGCATGTATATTCTGACTCTGTATGAAAACAAAAACATATGTAGTCAAGAAAAATAACTAAAAGACTTCACACCAGTACATGAGTACTACCTCATGAGTGGAATTCTGCTTCCTATTTCATTGAGTTCACTATCATATATTCTTTTTGAAAATAACTACACACAAAAGACAAAAGAATATCAAGATACTTACAGTAAAAACCAACAGCTGTAGGCAGCGAAAACAAAGCAAAATTATAAAAAGTCAGCAATCAAATCAAAGTATCAATAATTCTATAGCTTTGCCTGCATTGCAACTTCGATCTGATAAGAACTTTACACATGCAGACTCAACATAGCTGAGCTCGACTAACAAACACCAGTCAATGCTGGCTAATGACACTGCAACCAAGGGTTTATGCATAAAGCAAATTCTAGTACTACTGTTAAATGTAAGAAACTGAATTTGGAACTGGTAATAACTTTTTCCAAAACAGCCTGATATCATGTTCAATGCATCTTTCACAAAGCTGTACATCTTGGGGTCTTAAAAGTGAAGTGTGTCTTAACAGGTGTGTCCAGCTTTATCACTACCATGTGCACACCATGGAGTCTCACTTGCTTGGGACTTTCTTCAAGCAGATTTAAAAAGCATCTCTGAGTCAGTTTGAGATATTCTCAATGACAGAACTGTGAAGTCAATCTGAGAGCAATTTGAGAACTACCTGTTCCTGAGGGCTGACTCAGTTCCCCAGTACAACTGCCTAAATTTTAACCATTTCAAAATCTTTTATTTTTGTTACCCTATCTTTATCTTTCTTTTACCACTTCTCTCTCTTCTTTCACCGAAGTCCTTTATTCCTTCAGCATCACTTTCTAATTATTTACTCATTATTTTTTGTCTGTATGCATGCATGGGAAGGTCAGAAGATGGCACACAGGAGTCAGATTGCTCCAACCACACGGAGTCTAGGGCGCAAACTCTGATTGTCAGATTTGGTGGCAAGTGCTTTCTTAAACTTGGGTCTTTATCCCCAGCATCTATAAATGCTTAGGATGTCAATACAGCCATAAAAAAAAAAAAATCAATAAACCCATAAAATCATGTGCCTGTTCTAAATAATTGCCTCAATAAAAAACATGCATATTTAAGATTGTGAATCTTCTATGGAGTGTAAGAAATATACCACTGTAGACCACATGCACACAGAGGAACAGATTTTGATTCTACAACATGAACACAGGAAGACAGGAAAATGTGTAGCTTTCAGCAGAGGGATCTGGGCTTGAAGACTGGAGAGTAACACTGAGGAGTAAGAAACAAGCTCCCTGGATATAAGGAGAGAGTCTGTAGGTGGCAAAGCACATGCCACTTACAGTGAAGCAACAGGTTATCAGAACAGGCAGCTAGAGAGAAGATTCACCACTGAAACACCTCAACCTGGCACAGATGTTTCTTCCATGTCACAGAAATGAACCCAGTCTCCTGTTTTCCTGCCTCTGTGACACTTTAGTGCTCACTCTTTATGAAGCAAATATTTCATCTTATGTACTAGCAACTAGTTTTGCATTAATTCATGATTTCTGTTTGATGACAAAACTTCACCAATACAGCAACTGCTAGAACTTAAGCAAAGTTATGATTCCCTAAAATGTTTGCTTTACATTTGGCAGTCCTACAGAAAAAAGACATACAGCAGCATCAGCTTGCGGAGTGTCATGACTCTAGCCTAAGTTGGGAATAGAAGAGAACAATGTACACACCTACTTTCACTTGTGTTGTTAAAGCTTGGAGTTTAAGGTTGTTATAAAAAAAAAAAAATCACAAGAAATAATGTACAGAACAATCTTAAGTAAATGTTTTCTATTGTGTTAAGAGTTTTTATTTAAGCTACTAAAAGAAGAGAGAAACTTTATTAATATACCTATATTTTCTTCCTGGCACTGAACTGTATGTGAATGAGCTCCCCTCCTCTGTGCATCACAACTGAAAACTTGAGTTGAATCACAAACACTCTGAGGAATCGTTTTCCCCATCTCTGACTTGGATTTAATTACTTACTTAGTTTTTAATTTTGTCTTTTCTTGAAAAACAAAAACATTTCACAACTTTTCAAGTGATGGGTAAATAATCATTTCTTTATAATGAAATTTTATATCATACAGTTATGTGACATTTTATGCCTCTGGGCACCAATACATGTAGAAAGCAACTTGATGTTCCATCCTGAAAATCATTAGCAATGAAAACAATGCTATACTCTGGTAACAGCTCTTGACCAACCCCCGAACCAACAAAGCAAACAAACAAACAAAAAAAACAACTTTAGCTTCATATGCTGAGGGAAAAAAAAAATCAGTGCTCCTAAGAAAATTACTAAGACGTTTTAATATTTAGAGACATGAAGCCAATTTGCATTAATTCTTTTTCACAGTCTGTTTTCATTCTATCTCTCAGCAATTTCTGGAAAATACCACTGAGAATTTTTTATTCTTAATTTTCAATTTTAAAGAAAGAAACCACTCCTGCTTAGGATTTAAAAAAAAAAAGAGAGAATTTTCTCACTAGCTCTTTGCATGAAGTGAAAAACCAAAGGTTAAAAACTGTAGGCTAACCCAGTATTTGTTGTACAAGGCTCAAGCTATTGAGCCATATAAAGTTATATGGGAATATTACCTGAAGGATTGGAAAAGTCCAACATGCTAGTGGTAGGCTGTAACAGATCTGGGCTGCTGGATGAAAGTGTTCCAGGAATTGGCATTATAGCCAGGCTGTGCCTACAGTGCCTGGTTCCCACAATGCTGTCATCTTGTGATTGACTCAGGCCTCCGTCACTTCAAAAGAAAGGCATAAGTATTTGAAGGTACTTACATAGCAAACAATCTGACTTCCTACTTCCTATGTACAAAGGCTTAATCAACAATAACAAAATCAATTCAGTGTGATGATTAAAACATCAGTTAGATTAAAACATCTCAGCAAACAAAAATGGTGCTTATAATGAAGAGACAGCAATGAAATGTTTTTGAAATTTACATTAAAATGAAAGATAAAACAGAAGTAATTCTACTATATCACAAATAACGAATTTGCTTCCTCTGTTTTTGGTCCAGAAAAACTGAAAGTTTAGGGACTGCTTAAAATTTGCTAGTTTCAAATTTCAAATATATTTATGAAGCTATCCATGGCCACACCACAGGAAGTGTTCCCTCCAAGCACATGATAATCACAAGATAGTTTAAGTCAGTAACAGTTAGTTCTCTTTTAAGGTTTCAAAACCACATATTAACTAAAACACCATTATCTAGGACAAGATACTCTTCCTTTAAAACATTTAGAACTGTCACACAGGTTACTCTAAAGCCACTGTAAGGAAAAATATAAACACGTTCAGTTAAACTTTGTGTGTTTTCCAGATATTAGTTAAATTATAAAGTAAAACTGTTGTATAGAATTTAAGATCACAGTGGAAAAGATTCCCATCATCACCAATGACCAAAGTAAGCGTTCTTTCCCTAAACTGGTCAGTGTTGAAATGTTCTCCTTAGTATCTATTCCCATCTAAATTTTACTCAGCACAGCCTTCTGTTTTGTTTTTGTTACACAGAGGTATCACAGAGCACTTACCTATTATCATGGAAAAAATTAAACAACCTAAAAGGTGAGTGCTATGGAATATATTTAGAATATTTTAAGGCAAAGTATGGGAGATAGGCAGACTATGAAATGAAGCAAGATGGAGAATAATGGACTGTTAATAGTAAGATCAGAAGGATGGCCAGACAAGAGAGGCCTGCGCAGTAGGAAGACATGAAGGTGTGGCATGGAAGGAAGTTACTGTGACTGCAGACGTACTATTGATAAGGTTGCCTTGGATGAATTCCTTCTCTAGCTGGCCACTGGCTGAAGGGCTACTACAAGGACTGTGTGAGCGCAACTAGATGAAAAATAGTACTTTTGTCTTTATGAAGGGAGTCAAGTCCTTTTACCAAATGAACAATTCAAACCCACAGAAGAGGACCATTTACTTTAACTTGACACTGAGAAGTAGAGGCACAACAATGCAACTGATACAAATAACATTTGTCTTCAAGGAGAAACATCAATCTTCTTTCATGAAAAGAAAGGCTTTGCTTGGTGAGTAATTCCTGCTTACCCTAAACTAGCTCTCTACAAGTTGGTTGCTGCTGTCACAATTAAACATTTTAAGATTAGTTAAGAAGAGAAAAGAAATTGTTGCTGAATATTTAAATCACAAAAAGTGTAAAGATCTATTTTTGAACAGTAAGTCATTCTCTAGTTGACTTCTGAAAACAAACATACCAATTTTTTGATCCATAAGATCAGGTAACTAAATCCAAGCAGACAAACCTTTAAAGACATGATGATCTACTCTCAACTATTAAAACTAAACTAAAATTAGAATTGTTTTTTGGATACAGGATCTCATATAGTCTTGACTGACCCTCAACATTCTATATATCGAGAATGACCTTGAACGCCTGATCCTCTTGCCTCCACCTCCAAAGTACTGGTATTCTATGGTGTTTGGGATCAAGGACAAAGCCTTTCAGATGCTGGGCAAGCACTCTGTCTATTAAGCCATGTTCCCAGCCCTAGTCAGATTTTTTGTTAAAAGTAATTCACTATAGAGGCAAAGTCCACAGAATATTAAAAGTTCTTAATATTTGCTATCACTTAACATGCCACTTAACATTGATTCTGCTTTTTAATAATCCACACACACAACACTATCTAGCTATAGTCATTATTAAGTAGGTTATAAATTCATGGTAATTAGGGTGTAAGCATGTATGCATGAAAACTCTGTCATGCACAATTCAAGCTATGACAGGAATGAAGTAATTAATTTGCAAAAAAATCCATGCTTAAAGTTGAACTGATAAAGCCTATTTGAAAATAATCATGTCATTTCTTACCAAAACAGTCTCCTGAGAGGTGATGCAGTAACAGAAACAAGATATTTTTAAAAAATTCCTCAATAATTAGTTCCCTAACATTTAATATGTTTGAAATAAAAGTATTAGTTTCATTATGAAACCAAAGAGGCCACAAAATAATTCCAACATTAAAAGCAAACAAAACATATACTGATATTTCGAGAAAAATAGTTCTTGATGCACAGAACAAAGCAGGGTGTTTCTAGGAAGATACAGTGATGTTACTTGGGCAACTGTGAATAAAGAAAGAATTAAAGCTGAGTGATTTTTTTAAAAAGGGAAATTTGATTTCTTGAACTATGAAATAGTCTCAGGTTAATAAAAACCATAATTTTATGTCATAATTTACAGATGTATCCAGATCATCATTTTCATTTTGATTTTAAAATTTTTTTAAAGATTTATTTATTTTATATATGTATGAGTATTCTATCTGCATGTACACCAGCATACCAGAAGAGGGCATCAGATCATATTACAGATGGTGTGAGTCACCATTGGTTGCTAGGAACTGAACTCAGGACCTCTGGAAGAACAGTCAGTGCTCTTAACCTCTGAGCCATCTCTCCAGCCTTCATTTTAATTTTAAGGACAATTTTCCACTTTAAAAGTACATAATTG
Source organism: Mus pahari (assembly GCF_900095145.1). NCBI lineage: Eukaryota > Metazoa > Chordata > Mammalia > Rodentia > Muridae > Mus > Mus pahari. The sequence continues at coordinate 22,658,164 of NC_034603.1, read as the reverse complement.
TTTGAGATTTAAGAATTGTCTACTTTAAAGTAGATACTTTTTTTTTTTTTTTAAAAACATTCTTTTCTTCCCGCTCCCACCGATACTGTAATAGCTGCCCTGTTCTTAAGAGAGTATGTGGGAGAAGTACAATCTGTTTTCCATGCTTCAGCTAAGGAGTTTTGGCACATAGGAGATACCCAGAAATTACAGAATTCAAATTAATTAATATTTTATTTTGGTTTCTTGAGACTGGGTTTCTTTGTGTAGCCCTGGCTGTCCTAGAATCCACTCTGTAGACCAGGCTGGCCTCAAACTCAGAGATCTGCCTGTTTCTACCTTGTGAGTGCTGGGATTAAAGGTGTATGTGTACCACTACCATCTGACAAAATTACTTAATTTTTAATTTCAATGAAAAGAATTAGCTGGGCGTGTTGGTGCACGCCTTTAATCCCAGTACTCG
>NC_034603.1:22592015-22655429 GCF_900095145.1 Mus pahari | reverse complement strand
AAATGCTCCACGAGAACTATTTTCTGCTTTCTGGCCCCTAGCTTCTTCTCCTTTTCCACAGTGACTTCAAACACTCCTCAACCTTTTAGTGTAGGCTATCCCTCTAACAGTCTCTTCACCCAACCTCTACTGGTGTCAGTGGTTGCTGATATGTACAACAATAAATATTTTGGCTCTTTTAAAGTTGTGCTTTTTATAACCTACTCACCTCAATGAAAGCAGTGAATCAGAAATGAACGAGCAATAAGCTCTAGAGCAGAATTAGAACAGAGCCATCACATTTAAGTCTCAAGTGAGTGACTGACTAATTGAAGAGAAAATTTCTCTCCCCAGCTTGAAGTAAGAACTTGTAAAGAATATTTCCTTATCTCTGAGATGTGTGTGTGTGTGTGTGTGTGTGTGTGTGTGTGTGTATGAAAGAGAGAGAGAGAGAGAGAGAGAGAGAGTGTGTGATGAGAGAGAGAGAGAGTGTGTGTGTGTGATGGGGATATACGTACGCTTGTGTGTAGCTAGATGTCCATGTATGTCCCTGGATGGCTAGGAAGCCTCAGGGATCTGCCCATCCCTGCACCCCCCGCCCCCCACAGCTGTAATTACAGGTACTAGCTAGTGCACCTAGCTTATTATAATGTGGATGTGGGGTCTGAACTTAGGTCAGTATGCCTGCGTGGCCAGGACTCTACCTACTGAATCATTTTCCTAGCTTGTGATTTGTTTTAATACTGATGCAAACAGAAGTCTGCATATGTGTTTTTCCTGGATACATCTTTTTGTTAGTGACTAATTCATGGTCATAACTGATTTACCAAGTACTGAATATGACCTTTGCTTTATGTACTGTACTTGCTTAGTATTTTGTAATTGGTTTAGAAATTGGCAATACATATCCTAGAGTTATTCTTAACCATGACACTTCAGCGGAATGATTCAACAATCATTTTACAAACTTCAATTTGCATACAAAATCCTTAGATTTTACTTAATTTTGGAGATATCTCATGTTTGAAGCAAAAAATAGATATAAACTGGGCATGAATATATGCCCAGAAGTCTGAAGGCTATGGCAGAAGCTCTTTAGCTCCTGACAAAATGTGATATACATACAGAAAGATGATCTCTAAAAACCCAAATATAAAAATCTTCACTATTAGAACTCAGGAGAAAGTAAGTAATACCAGCAATAAAAAATATTTAAAAACAAAAACATTACTAGCAATGAATGTATCCCAAGATTTAAGATGTCCAAATTTACAGATTCAGTAAATTGAAACTGGACCCAAAATAGAAAAACAAATCATATGAAACAATCCTCTCTAGAATTCACAACACTAAAGCTACCTGACAGGGAGAAGCCTGCAGAGATATGTAGAGAATTTTGATTTTACTCATGTATTATTTGAAGATTTTATGATGAATAAAAACAAACATGACTCAGCTCTCTTCCCAACAATAAACATTACAACCCTCACATGGGATATTGGTATTACCTACCTAAATAGTTTTGGAGGCAAGATACTAAATCGTGTTTTATCCAAAATTTTTCTGATTTTGTTTCTTCCACCTGAAACGGTATTTGCTTTAATTTTCTTATTTCCTTTCTCCTGTGGTGCCTGCTCCATATCCCCTGGGACATCTTGAATTGAATGTCGATTACTTTTTTTTTCAGCAATTTTGGGAATATGAGGAACACCAGATTTCTCTTGTTCAGTCCTACTGAGCAATTCTTTGAACACTGTGGAAATAAACAAACTCATCATTTTCCATCTCCTCGTTAAAAAGTTTTATACCAACACATTTTAAGGATAACAATCATCACTTTCTCAGGCTAATACACATTTTAAAATCATCTGCTAGATCCCCAAAGTGTTAAGATGAAGTCACTGGAGAAAAACTGAGAGGAAACAGGTAGGCTGCCAGCATGTGTGAAAATCATGTACTACACAATGAGACTGCCTGGTCTCATACAGCTGTACCGTGACTGAGCTACAGCCTGGCCCAGGGGCTGCTTTTCTTTGTTCTTTTCCTTCCTTCACTTCTCTTTCCTCTCTTACTTCCCTTTTGTTTTGACACAGGATTTTCCTTCATAGCCTGGCTTGTTGAACTCTCAGTTATCTTCCTGCCTCAGCCTCCCAAGTGCTGGGATTACATGTATGTGTCACTCCACTGGGGTTGATAAAGAAAAAAATTGCTTGTACATACTTATGGAGATCAGGATATTATGTTATGCACTGATGTAACATTAATTATCATCATATCCCCAACCACTATTTGTCCATGTTTGCACTATCCCCCATCCCTTTTTTAGTCTCTAGCCTGATTTCTGGTCAACACTGCTTTTGCCATCACTGAGGAGAGAACATCCTACACTGGTCTTTGTGTGCCAGATTGACTAGTTTAGTGTAATGTCTTCCAGTTCCATCCACTTTGGCCAGGAGTCAGGATTCAACTTCTATTGTGGCTTAATACTCCTGAATATTACATACCACCCTTTTACCTATTAATGGGCCTCAGGCTGATTCCTAGTCATTTGTGAGAGCAGCAATATGCAGGTATTGCTTAGATTTTTGATGTCATTTCTTGAGGCTATTCACTAAGGAGATAGACAGCACCCTCATGCACAAGTACTGTTTAGCTGTATGAGGAACTTGTCTTCTCCACAGCAGTTATGCTAAGCTACGCAGCCACCAAGAGTGTAAGAGTGCCGGGCAGTGGTGGTGCATGCCTTTAATCCTAGCACTTGGGAGGCAGAGGCAGGTGAATTTCTGAGTTCGAGGCCAGCCTGGTCTACAGAGTGAGCTCCAGGACAACCTGGGCTACACGGAAAAACCCTGTCTCGAAAAACAAAACAAAACAAAAAAATATGTAAGAGTGCCTTTCCCACACATCCTTATCATCAACATCTGCTATATTTTTTCTTCTTTGTTTAAAGTTACTTAAGACAGAAGATGACTGTGGTCTAGGTTTGCAGTTTTCTGATGGTTAATAATATTGAGTACTTTCTCAAATATTTGTTGACCATGTCTGCTTCCTCTTTTTAGATAATTTGCTCATTAAAAAAAAAATAAGATCACTTTTTCATTCTTTTTTTTTTTTAAGACAGTATTTCATTATATATCTCAGTTAGGCCTTGACCTTCCAATTCTGCTTCAGCCTCCAAGTGCTTTCCCTTCTTTCTTACTTGTCTTATATTTTGGAGATAGGGTCTTAGGTAGCTCAGGCTAGCCTTGGAGTCCTAATTCTCCTGCCTCCATACCAGCTTTTTTTTTTTTTTTTTAAATTTATTTATTATATATACACTGTAGCTGTCTTCAGACACACCAGAAGAGGGCATCAGATCTCATTACAGATGGTTGTGAGTCACCATGTGGTTGTTGGGATTTGAACCCAGGACCTCTGGAAGAGCAGTCAGTGCTCTTAACCACTGAGCCATCTCTCCAGTCCCCCATACCAGCTTTTTGAGATCTTTATATAATCTGGATATTAAGCTTCTGTTAGAAGAACTGACAGATATTTTTTCCCCATCTTGTAGGGTCTTCAGCAAGATGAGATGAAAGCATGTGAAAATGACATTAAGAATGAGATTTAGTTTTTACTTATGTGCACATGTGAGCATCTGACATGTGTGTGCATGTACCTACAGAGCTCAGAAGAGGGCATCAGATTCTTTGAACCTGCAGCTGCAGATGGATATTACCTGCTGTGGATGATGGAAATAGAACTCAGGTCCTCTGGAAGAATAGCAAATGCTTTTAACCAATGACTCATCTCTTAAGCACCAAGAGAGACATTTCAGTTTGCTGTAAAACCCCAAGGAAACTTCATTTCCTTCTAAAAGGCATATTACTATGATTCTACTGTTATTTTGATTGCAATCTAACCAACCTAAAGGGATTTTCTTTCCCTGTCTTGTAAAAACTCCCAAGTGGTCTTTGGTTTTTAGTTGCTATTCTGGATTTATGGCTTTCATTCTCATGATCTTAGCCAAAATTCAATAGAGTCTAAAGCAAATGATAATAAATCATAAAAGTGTCTAAAGCAAATGACAATGAATCTTAAAAATTACAAGAACAATATGAAAAACAAACAATGCATGGTACAGATGTAGTTCAGCTATAAGGCACTCAGCAGCCCTGGGCCCAGTCCCTCATACCACAGAACTGAAGAACACAGTGTAGCTACTATAAATGCTTCTACACAGAAAGGAAGGACATGCTGTTTAGAAATCTCATTCATATATTTCATTGTTTCACTCCATTTATTTGATGAAACAACTAACCTGGCATTTGATTCATTGTAGAAAGCTAGGTTTGTAGGTCAAAAGTAGAAAAAAATCCTGCTTATGACATCTAAACTTTATTAAAGTTTTATTTAGGTTTTATTATTGTACTCTGTACAGTACAGTACACAACAGGAACTCAAGAGATACTTTACACAGGTCTGAAGCTGTATCTCTATTTCCTTAGGATTACTAATTCCATGAAATTTAGATTATATAAAAATTATAGATTATAAAATCCTAATAATCTTAGCAGCTTCACAACAATATTTTACTATCATCTACCTCATTGAAATGCCTTTTAACTTTTCTATTACACAAAATAAAACAAAACCTTACCTCAGTAGCTTTTACGACAAAACTTACCAAAAATGTTGGTCTTCACAGTAAGTGCAAGATGAGTATTATTTCTCAAAATTTCAAGGGCTTTAGCAAGTGTAATATTCTCAAAGTTTTGTCCATTGACTTCCATTACCTTGAAAATATTTTAAAAATATAAATTAAGACAAAAATAATTATTAGTCACATTTATAATCTTAAGAGCTTCAGAGTAGAAAAACTGAAATAGAACTTGAATAAATTACACCATATGTGAACAATGATTAGAAACTGGACTATCATTTTTTTCTTGTACTGCTTAATTTCCAAATCTTATACTATATGTATTTTAAAAGGTTATTTTCTTTAGGATCCTAAAGGATCTGGCCCAGTAGTCAAGAGCAAGAACTGTTCTTACGGAGAATGCAGGTTCAGTTTCCACGCCCATGGTGCCTCACACTCATCCATAACTCCAACTCTAGGTGACCCAACACTTTGTTCTGACCTCTGCTGGCTCTGGGCAAGCATATGATTCACAGGCATTCACACAAAAACACACATACACATAAAATAAACCTAAAAAAAGGGGAAGGGGAAAAATAAAACAGGAACTGGGGAGATGGCTGAGTGGGTAAAGGTGCTTGCCACCAAGCTTGAATTTGACCCTCAGGATCCACACAGTGAAAAGAGAGAACTGACTTCTCAGGCATCCACACATACATCATGACTCATGTGTGTGAATGAGAACACACACAAATACATAATACATATGTGGTAATTTATAAGTGAAGAAAAATTTAATCATGTCTAGTTCGAAAGACACTACTTATGTATGTTTACGCAGATTTTAATCAAATAGTCTAAAGTGAAATTTAGTGCATCCCAATGTATTAATTAATTTAAAAGCAGCATGCTAATATTGAATATAACAGTGCATGCCTATAATCCCAATACTAAGGCAGGAGGATTTAAAGTACAGAGTTAAATAGGCTCTGTCTTAAGGGGGAAAAACAAATCAGGATTCTAAATATTTCCTATCTTTTTCTTTTTCTTTTTTCTTTTTAATTAATAAAAACAATCAAGCAGCCAGCCAAAAGCAGCATTACCGTGATGTTTTTCCTTCAGGTGAGAAACTGCTTCTTCACAGAAGGATTCTTTAATTTGGCTATACCCCATTACCACACAAAACATTTACTGGATGTATGGATGGGGGGTTGGGGGTAGGAAGCAAATCCCCACGACAAAGAAGAAGTTAAAGATCTTAATGAGCAAAAATCTTCAGCAAACAAATAGCAAAGGACAGATTTCAGAAGTGACATAGAAATTCCCAAAGTAGAAGAGGATACAAACCATATATTAGGAAAAGACACATCAATAGAAGCAAAAGCCAGAATTCTAAAAAGACACATCAGGCCCACTGTGGTGGTGTACACCTTTAATTCCAGTGTTGAGAGGAAGAGACAGGTAGATCTCTGAGTTTGAGGCCAGCCTGGTCTACAGAGTGTTCCAGGTCAGCCAGAGCTATATTGTGAGACTCTGTAGTAAACAAAACAAAACAAACTGAAATAACCCATACCTCTATACCTACCAATATGCCCTGGCACTAACGATATCTCCATTTTGACAATTCTCAACAATGCTGAATCTCAGGACAAAGAATAAAGATGTGTATGTGTAGGAGTCAACAGTAGGAAAAAAGTTAGAGGCCAGCTTCTGACTTCTATTGGGCAAAAATATGATAATGGGATGTTTTTCTGCAACTTCAATGTTCTTAGGAATAAAATCACTGTTACCATAGACCTTTGTAACACATTAAACAAGACATCTTCAAATATATACAGATATGTTTGTAAAATGAGAAATAATAGGGCTGAATGATCCAGATACACTAGAGGTGATCGTGGGAAAAAGAATGGAAGAAGCAAAACCAGACATATTTCATGTTGGGAATATAATTTTTGGATTTCATTGCCTCTCCACCTACTGTGAGAAATGATATTTTAAATGTTTTATGATAAAATACTTTAAAAATCATAATAAATATACTAATTCTCCAATACTGGCAGTTAGATATTTTTAATGAGTAGACTGAGGAGAGAGACAGGTTTAAAAACTCCCTTAAAGAAATCAAAGGATTATTACTAATCCCCCATGTCCACCCAGACAGTCTTACTGTGTAACTAGTCCTGGCTGGCCTGAACTCAGAGGTCCATCTGCTTTTGCATCCACATGCTGGGACTAAAGGTGTGCATCACCATGCCTAGCCTACCACTGTTTCCCCATACCCCACCCACCAGTTTCTGACATTCAGGGCAGTGTAGGCTGTTTAGTGGCCTCTATTCACTATGCACCAGCAATAGTCTCTAGGTTTTGATACCCAAACAATTATTTTTAGGGGTTAGAAATACAGTGTAGTGCTCATCTAGCATGTGTGGAGCTCTGGGCTTTATCCCTATGTATACTATCAACAAATCAAACCAAACAACAATAAAATCCTAATAGAAACAAAATGAAAGAGGGCACACGTCTATTTTTAGACATTGCCAAATGATGGCCATTCTGTATATGAACTGAAGATTAGCAAGAAAACAACTCTGGTGTATGTGAAAATCATCTATAGAGTTTTTTTTTGTTTTGTTTTGTTTTGTTTTTAAATACAGATTCCTGGGACAAGGATATAAGTTAGTTGTAAAGTGCTTGTCTCACACTGGAAAGCTGTGGTCTGATTGAAAACAAAACAAAACAAAAAAATCAGAAGAGGTTCTCAGACTTTCCTGTTGATATTAATAAAATTAGAATTTCTGAAGTAAGCTGGGGAGTTACACTGTATACATAAGATGCAGTATATTACATTTTTAATTAGGTTGTACAATAGCTACTTAATTTCTAAAAATAATAAGCCAACCAGGTATAATGGCACATTACACTGGCACACGCCCAGCACTCAGAGGCAGAGGAGCTCTGTGTGTTAAAGGGCAGCTTGGTCTACTACATACTGATTTCAAGGACATAGTGAGGCACTGCCTAGAAACCATAAACCAAAAGGAATAACAACAACAACAAACAAAGTAGAAAATCCAAACAAACCGGTGAGCTATCACCCAATTCTTCCCATATCTCAGTTTTTCCTGGTTTTTCATCTAGTTCACTCTGCTTATAAATGCAGCTGTGGGACTATATGGACATTAGTTAATTTGATGCTATCATTTAATCTTCAGTCACTTACACTGGAAGCACTATGAAGCATCTATTCTATCACACTTGTAAGGGTGCTAATTCATGAACATCTTTCTGGAATGTTCTAAAGTTGCCAAGGATAAATTTCATAATCCTTGGGAAATAGGGAGGGCCATTCAAAGGAGGTTATACTGACTGAGCCCTGTAGAATACATGGTTTCAACCATATGATTATAAAATTTCCCATCAAAAGCAATGAACATATGATAGGTATTCTGAAAAAAAAAATTCTATTTACATATTAAAACTAGGGATGGAGAGAGAGCTCGGTTGGAAAAGTGAGGACCTGATTTACTGGTGCTGGGAAGGCAGAGACAGAGGGGATCCCTGGAGCTTGCTGAGCAGGTACCCTAGCCAGTTTGCTAAGTTCCAGGCCACTGAAGCTGTCAAGGAAAAACAAAATAGGCAGCTCCTAAGGAAAACATCTAAGTTGTCTCTGATATAGACACACTCTCTCACTCTCAAAACTACCCTCCCCCATAAGAGACAAAAGTAACAGATTATTTATCAATGTTCTTATTTAAGTGTGGAGTTATTTACTTACCTGATCACCCCGTTTCAGTCCTGCGTCAGAAGCTTTGCTACCAGATTCTACTTCTTCAACAAAGACTCCAAATCCTTTCTCACTGCCCCCAGTAAGGCAGAAGTGCAGCGGGGACTCACGGGACGCCTTCTGCAGTACAACTTGCCTCCACTTAGCCTTTGCAGCACAGGCAATATTCAATAACCTGAGGTGACCATTCATTTTCTATGAAACAGAAAAGATGAAAGTGTACATGTATGTACCTATTCTTACAGGCTTTAAAATATTCTACAATGGTTAGCGATAGAACCAAACCCCACAAACTACAGAACTTGTGAGCGAGGTAAACAAGATGAGAGAGAGTACATCCACCCTAGAGCACTCAATAACATTTCAACAGGGTTTTAAAAGACTTTTTGATAATGAAAAGTTACCCGAATCTTCTGAGTTTAGTGTATTATCTTGTATACATCCTGGCTGTTATACAAAACAGTATCTTCTAAAATTCTATTTTAAAAATAACTTCCTATTACCTAATATTCAGACACATCCAAGTTTCTACTTCTGCAAAAAATATCTAACTCTTTTTTTAAACTCAGTAACATTCTAACTTGAAGTTCTATCCCTAGTTTAATATTCAATGATTCTCAAACAGGTAATTTAATGTGTTTGTGAACATGCTATGGCTCTAATAAAGAGCTTTTGATTTTTTTCTTCCAGAGCAGTGATCAAATTCTACACTTAAACATAATATCTTTGAGAGGCAGATTTCAATGAATAGGGGTGGGGGCAATCCATGACTCAACCTGATTTCCAATGTCTTTCCAATGTCCTTTAAATAGCCATACACTGGCATTGTAAGAGCTAAATGATGTTAGTGTGCCTCTATGGTCCATCAGTCATGTTCCCTAATCTCTGTTACTGCTTCCTCATTCTGTACAGAGCAGATATGCTACAAGAAAAGTCTACAGGAACTGAGGGTAAAAAGGGACCAGAGCTGCCTCTTTGTTCCATCTGTGCTCAACTCAACCCACGTGCTCTGGGAATTACACTCCTGAGTATTTTCTCTGTGTCAGTCTGTTTTCAGGTTTACCTCACTGTAGTCTTTGCAATCTCCCCAAATTGGCGATTACCATTTTCTACAGAGATCTAAGGCATAAAGCTTTGGTAAGCTGTCCAAGTGAACATTCTAACAAAAGGCTAGTTCCAAAACAATAATGAGCATAAAAGGGACTTTTTAAAAAAAATTTTTATTTTGGTGAGAAATTCTCATCCTATAACAGATATGGGAGAAGATAGAACTTGTTCTGAGTTGCTGTTCTTGCTGAGGGAGTAGGGAGAATGCTGAATTATAAAAACAAATTCTTTTGAGCCTTACTGTATCTTCCAAATTTCTTTCAAATTCTTCTAGAAATCGAGTCATAGCAGGATCACCTTCAAAATCATTAAAATGATTATTTACCCATAAGAGTACAATCCGGGTCACCTGCGGGAACAGGAGAAAGCACGTGGTTGGTTACGCAGGACTCTTCTGGCTACTCTTGAGCTTCCTTTGTTCTAACAGAGAGGCAGTTTAATCTCAGCATATGTTTCCTTTGGTTCAGAAAGAAGACACAAACTAAGATGTGTATTTCACATAGTGTCTTAAACACAAGCCCTTGTCTCTCTTAAGTACAGGCAGTCATTTTAAACACTAAAAGTGTTAAAAATGTACTTGACCAAAATTCTGAAGAAAAACATATCTAAAAAAAAGTCACTAAATACTGTCAAGTTTAAAAAATGTTAACTTTATGTTGTTCCATAGGTTAAGTGAAAAAAAAAAAATTCAAGGAACATGGGGCTAGAAGAGAGGGCTCAGTGTGTAAAGTGCTTGCCATGCAAGCATAAGGATCTAAATTCAGATCCTTAGCACTTGTGTACAAACCACAGTGTGGTGGTACACACCTGTAAGTCCGGTGCTGAGAGATGGAGATAGGAAAATCCAGGGAGCTGCCAGCTGCTGGCTTCTAGTCCAGCTTGAGACCTTGTCTCAAAATATAATGCAGGGAGCAAGAGGACGCTCCTGTGGTACACGAACCTACTGACACACAGATAACTCACTCCCCATATAAAACTAACAAATATAAGTGGATTAGAATACTGTGCCTAATAAAGTCAGTGATGATTCATACTCTAAAATTTGTGACAGAATATTCATAATGTTACAATTTTAAGCAGTCTAAAGCACATACTTCACTGGCATTTAGTACATCCAACAATGTCACACACTCATTATATGAAGTTCTAGAACATTCTTTATCACAGCTGTTCTCAACTCGTAGGTCATGGCCCCATTGACAACTCTCTACCTCCAAAAACATTTACATTATGATTCTTAAGTGTAGCAAAATTACAGTTACGGATAAGCAACAGAAATAATTTGATGGTTGGGGTCACCACAACATGAGGAACTGTACTAAAGGGTCCCAGTATTAGGATGGTTGAGAACCACTGCTTTATTACTTCAAAAGAAGAATCCATATTCATTAATTAGTGTGGTCTCATTCTGCACAATTGGCCCTGAAAGTTAATGCTGATAGGCTTTTCTGTCTCTGTGGATTTTTTCTACTTCAGATATTTCATGTACATAGACTCACGTAACATGTAGTCATTTATGACATTTTTCCACTTAACAGTTCAATTCCATGCATATTTATTTTACTGCCATACATGATTATCTGATGATTTTGGGTTGTTGCCACCTTCTAACTATCATCAATAGTGCAATGAATACTTAAGTTTTTGCTTGCAAACCTGTTTTCTTTCTTTGGGTACATACCTAGTAAAGGAATTTTTGGGTTATGTGTCTGCTCTGTGTTCAGTCTTTTAAAGAGCTGCTAAAACAACAATTTATATTACCATCTTCAATACTGTGTATGTGTCTATTCCTTATATCCAAGAGTTTTCACTTTCTCCTATTAAAAAGCCATCTTAGTAGGTGAAAAGTGGTACACTTCATTTGGTGTTGAGTGCACTTTCATATGTGCAATGAGAATAAACATCTTCATAGGCTTATGAACCATTTATGAATTTTCTTCAGAGAGGTATTTATTCCAGTCATTTGTTCATTTTTCAGTCATGTTGCTTGTCTTTCTGTCCTTCAGTTTAAAGAGTTCTTTATTCTGATTATTAGATCCTTATCACATCTATGATTTGTAATTTGTATGTTGTTTTATGCAATTTTTTGCCTTTACCATTTTCATCTATGTGTATGGGGTATAGATGTGCAGGTCTGAGGTTGATGTTGGGACTCATCTTCTATCACTTCTCTTCCTTATTCACTAAGTCAGGGTCTCTCAATCAAACCCAGATCTTGCTGCTATGACTAGTCTTACAAGCTAGCTTGGACTGGGAAGCCCCATCTCCACCTTCTGAGGCTTAGATTTTAAGTTGGCTGCAATACTTACCTGGCATTTGCATGGGTTCTGGGGATCCAGACTCCCATCCTCATCCTTGCCCAGTAAAGTGTTTTAATCACTGAGCCATCTCCCTATCTTGTATTTCTTGATAGAGTTTTTTGATACAAAAAAAAAAAAAAAATTTTAATACTGGAAGTTCTACTCAACTGGTCTTTTTTCTTTTGCTTGTGCTTTGGGTGCTGTATCTGCAGAACTAAAGTCAATTAGTCTAAGTGCATTATAGTTTTGGTTCTTAAAAATGTTTTCAATTATTACTACTGTATATGTTCATGATACGTGTGTGGGTTACATGTGCTATGATATATATTATGGTCAGAGGACAACTCTGTGGAGCAGGTTTTCCCTTTTCACCTGTATATGTGTTGTGGAGTTGTTTGGATTGTGCACCAAGTGTCTTTACCCACTGAGTCATACTGCTGGTCTCAAACCTGCAACACTGGTCTTACATCAGTTGGGTAGTGAACTGTAGGCATGTACGTCCTCATAGAGCTACTAATGTTGGTTCCTATGTGTATGTTGCTGATGATCTCTTTTGAGTGGATTTTTGTATATGAAGTAGGAAAGGGTCCAAATTATGCTTTTACATATATATATCTAGCTATTTCTAAATAATGTTTTGGTATTTTTCATAAGTACCCCTTTATTTTCTCCAGAGCTAAAGTACTTGTGTATCCAATTCTAAAACATGGGTAGTAGAGAGGGGGAAGGAAAGGCTGTAATTTTGGACAGTCTAGTCTCCTAAATATAAAATTCAGTTTTCTCACATATGATTTATTATCTCTAACATGTAATTCAGGAAGGTACACCAGGAAATTATGACCCCGCTTTTACTTTCTGAAAACAATTTATTTCCAACCAATATGATGAGTTGTCTTTCCATTAAATGTATAGATGTCCCATAAAACAGGCTAAAATCATCAATCAAAAATACCAAACGATGATTAGTGAAAAAAAAATAACATTTCCCATACATTATAGGAACTAAACTAAAACTCACTAACCAACTTCATTCATGCTTGAACCACCTGCACAAACTACTACTATGGTTTGTGAGTTTACAACTAGCTGTATCACTGTCTTACCTCAGTTTCTGATTCCTATAGCTTATATCCACTTTTCTCAAGGCTATTTTGTTAGGAAAATGGCCAAACACATATCTACACCGACTCACTAAATTATTTAGGCAAACTTATTTTTTCCACAAAAACAACAAAACCCCCACTTTATCTATTAAGTGCAAAAGTGTCCATTAATAAAATGGAAAGGTTAAAGTGAGTTGTTTTATATTTATAAACCAACCTTATCCCTTAAACTGTCAATCTTAAACCACTCCAAAAGCTTGATCCCAACATCCAAAGGAGTTTCAAGAAATGTCCTGTAAGTTAATAGGAAATCTTCTATATATGTTGGGTCCACAATAGAATGTTCTTCTATCAAATGCATGATGAGACGCTCAGGTGTTGCCTAAAAATTGAAGGAAAGAAAAGACTGATAAAAAACAAAACTCAAGGTGTCACATTAATGCCCATCATTCTCCTTATGTAGACTTTAGATTGTAATTTATTAGCAACCAGAGGCTTAGAGCTGAGATATGGTAGAGGGGTAAGTCTCCAATAGCATTTGCTCAGCTGTACTGCTTTCTACTGGCATCTCACCATCATAGGATCTAGGAAATGTACTGACTTATTCCTTGTACCGGCTGTTACTATTACTTCTGCTACAATATGGCATGTAATGACTGCCCAAGGCAAAGGAAACAAATAAAGAAGAAAGCAAGTAAGTAAGCTTTCTTCCACTTTAAATCCAAATTCATTCTTCTATCCCAGGCTACATAATACAGGTATTTACTCTTCTAGCTTCCTGCTTTGCTGTGTGTGAAATGACTAAATAAATTCCATATGGTTTGTACATTCAGGATTTTAAGTGCTTGTCTACCTCAAAATTCACATATGTGCGCGCGCACACACACACACACACACACACACACACACACACACACACACACACACATATTTCCTATTGAGTTTCTGAACCAATGTTAAAAACTTATTAGACTTTGCAGGTCTTCTAATTAACTATTTCTTTGTTGTATGTGTCACATGGAGGCTAGAGGACAACCCTGAGTATTGTTCCTCAAGAACTTTCCTTTATTTTTTGAGACAGAGTCTCATTGGCCTGGGAGTCTTACAAGCATGAGCCATCATGCCTGACTTTTTGGAGGGTTGGCAGGGTGAGGTTTAGGCCAGAGAATTACACCAGTGTCTTCCTCAAATGTTCTCTACTGTATGTTTGTATGTATGCACGCACGCACACACACACACACACACACACACACACATACACACGCNCACACACACACACACACAAACTTTGTTTTGGAGAAAAAAATTTTTGGGGGGGTTTACAAACTGGCTAGTAAGCCCTAGGGATCCTTGTTTTTGCCCCCTCAATGTAAGAATTACAGTTGCTTGCCATCATACTAGTCTTTTAAAAGAAACCTGAAAGTCTTGTGCTTGCACAGCAAACACTTTACCAACTGACCCATCTCTCCAACCTCCTAAGTTCTGAGGATCAAATTCATCATGTTTGCAAGGTAAGCACTTTACCAACTATACTGCCTTTGCAATCCTGCTCTGCTACCTTTACAAAAGGGGGTAAACAGAATATACATAAAGAGAAAACAAATATTCAGTTAGATATAAAAAGCAACTGTGGGGCTGGAGAGATGACGCAGTGATGAAGAGCACTTGGGCTTGGTTCCTAGCACTCACATGGTAGCTCACCATCTCTAACTCTAATTCCAGAGGATTCAATGCCCTTTTCTGATCTCTGTAGATGACACATATATGATGCATAGACACACACACAAGCAAAACACTAATACAAAATTAAATAATCTAATCATGGCCCTTAAGTTCAAACTCTAATCTGCTGCAATCATACAAATAATTAATCCCAACATCTCTATAGTAAACATACATTAATACTGACAATCCTCAGAGTTTTTATTCTCATACATTAATACTGACAATCCTCAGAGTTTTTATTCTCCAAGGGCACTCAATGTTGATAAGGTATATAAATCACATTCCCGGGCCAGGCATGGTGGCGCATGCCTTTAATCCCAGCAGTTGGGAGCCAGAGGCAGGTGGATTTCTGAGTTCGAGGCCAGCCTGGTCTACAGAGTGAGTTCCAGGACAGCCAAGGCTATACAGAGAAACCCTATCTCAAAAAACCCAAACAAAAAACAAAAAACCAAACAAAAAAAAACCCAAACAAATCACATTCCCTGAAGGTATTCAGGAGTAAGAAAGATATCATATAACTAACTTAAGGCATAGAGACTGTAATTTACTCCTCTGTGTTTCTTATTCTCAAAAATACTAAGTCTAAGATTATCAAAATGGGTTTGTTATTTAGGCCAATCATGGTCTAGGAAACTTATATGTGGTCTTAGGGTATACACAGTGAGTGTTGTAACTGGTCAACTTTAAAGGAAGAACTGGTTTGACAAATTCTTTTTGTCTAAACTGGTAGATAAAAGTTCCTACAGAGTCTGGGCTATACATTCAAAGATTTGAAGAAGAGGCCATTATTATGTGAAAGTATGTCTCCTATGTCTACCCTAACAACCAAGGAGTCTGACACTTGGAAAGAATCATACTCTGGATACTTTTCACTTGGAGAAAGGCATAAGACATGGTTGGCACTGCTATTCTAGCATGAGAGAGACTAGCTAAAATCAGCAAATAAGCAAGAAAATCAATAAATATGGAAGTAAAACATTAGAAAAAAGCCTGTAGGATAGTTTTGACCTGTTAAAATAGCATATAAACTCATGGTTGCAGAATGCAGACAGAGACAGCTGTAAACGTACATTGATAATGAACATAAATATCTGTTGTTCTAGCTCTGACTCATGAGGGGCTATAAATATACAATATAGTAAATTTCCAGATCCTGGGTTATAAATGCCATTCTCTACTGGAAAGATCAAGAACTTTCTGGAGAAATGGCTAATTCCAGAGTAGGAACAAAAAAGAAGTTCATTATAATCCTTACTAATTGTCAGAAAACTAGAAAATGCTCATCAAAGAATGATGAGGGCATTTCAGAAGAATACAAAAGTCAACCTGTAGAGCACTTGAATAATACTGATGGCAAGAAAGTGTGACACCAAGTCCATATCAAACATAAAGAATGACAATCAGAGCTGGTGAGATGGCTCAGTGGGTAAGAGCACCCGGCTGCTCTTCTGAAGGTCCGGAGTTCTAATCCCAGCAACCACATGGTGGCTCATAACCATCCGTAACAAGATCTGACGCCCTCTTCTGTAGTGTCTGAAGACAGCTACAGTGTACTTACATATAATAAATAAATAAATCTTTAAAAAAAAAAAAAAAGAGTGACAGTCAGAGAAAGTATAGGATCAGTAAAACAGTGTTTTCAACAGGAATTGTCAACAATAAGAAAAAACAGGTGGGAAGAGGTTTGCACCTAGTTGTTACTATCCACAAACTAGAGGCAGTATGTTGAGTCATCTCAGAACATCTCTTCATCAGATACTCATCAATTATGAAGTGTCATAAATGGTGACATCGCAGAAAAAAATCCTTGCATATGGACATAGGTCATCATATTAGCTTCCCTAGAGCAAAGCATCAACACTGCCCCAAACACACAGAGCAGTGTTAATCACAGTGAAATTCCTTTATGGAAAACCTGAGTGTAGTTTGGCCATGGGTAAACGTGACAAGATATAAGATGTGGATTCTTTAAGTCTGATGGGGATATGAATAACAAAAGAAGATCAAGCAGCTGGAGTGGTCCAAAGTGGCACGATAATGAAATACAACTACGTTCTTAGATGAGAATCCAGACAAGAAATAAATTACTGAAACCACTGGTGGGAATTTACTAGGGACCTCAAATTGACTGTATTATCTTAACAATGTGTCCTTCCATAATTGGAGAACTCTATGGTGTTTATGTAAGAAAACTCTTGCTTTAGGAATGGTGGGACATTGTATTTGTAAAATATCTCAAACAATTCAAAAGACTGATGAAAAAGGGGCAAATGCAACATAATATTAAAAGTGGGGGAAATTTGACTTAGAGCTGTCTGAACTGTTCTTGAAACTTCTTTTTGTTCGTGTGTACATGGGTATGTGTAGGCCAAAGGTCAATTTTGGATATCTTATTCAAATATTCTCCACCATGTTTTAAGACAGGGTCTCAGACCAAACCCCTAACTCACAAATTCAGCTAGGCTGTCTGGTCACCAAGACAATGGGACCCTCCCGTCTCTGTGTCCCCACTGCTTCAATTACAGGCACACATCAATGTGCCCAGATTTCTTTACATGAGTTCTGACAGACTCAGGTCCCTATATTTGCGTTTGTCTGACAAGCCCTAACAAAACTGAGCCATTTCCCTACTTTATTTCTTAAACTTTTCTATAAGTTTTAAATTATTAAAATACAGGGGTCTTTGCCAAAGACAAAATGATAATATGCATTAGTCTATATATTCTATTTATATGTTTTCCTTTCTTTATTCTTTTTTTTCCTTGAAACAATTTCATAGAGCTAAGTATGGCCTTGAACTTGCTTTGCATACAGCTGAAGCTACTCTTGGACTCAGGATTCTCTTGCCTCTATCTTCTTAGTGTGGGACTGATTCAGGTGTGTAACCACCAGACCCAGCCATACTCACCTTTTCTGCACACAAAACTTATACTAAGAGACAGTTCTAAGAATTCAATTCCCAGGAAAAAACTGACATGGCATCACTTGTATTTACTCTCTATGCTATTAAGTTGTCCATCTGCCAATTAATAATGACATATTTTGCAAATTGGGCTAGCTTAAAAAGAGAAACATGTATTTTAGTTTCAATTATACTTGACTTACTTTATATCTAGGGGTCTTCATAGAGACAAGAATGACAAAGAATATAGGAGATGTAGAGAAGGGAATACAGAGATTTCTGTGGTGAGTGTAATAATACTAAAACTCCAGATTTTCCTCACTCAGTCATAACTTTACTTCCTGTATCTCTTCCGTTTTCAATTTAAAGAAAGGTTCAGAGAAGCCACAGCTCATTTCAAGCTAACAAGAGCTCTGCGTCTTCATGGTGGACTCTATGTGTGTTTGTGGCTAGTCTTTAAATTTCCTTTTCCTGTTGCCCCACTCAAATTGCTTGCTTTCTTCTTATAAGACTAACACCCACTATCAAGGTCTTACATATGCAAAAAGAAAAGATTTGACCAGTATAATCTAAAATAATATTATATCAATGTTTATTAAATGGTAATAATTATACCTTATCATTCAGGTGTGTAAGAATCAATTAGACATCAACATGCTAGTGAAGAATTTTACATTACTCATAAAAGTGGTCTAAAGCCTATTTTTAAAGCAAGATGAAAGAGCTGAATGAAGTTTCTAGAACAAAAAGTAAAAACACCTACCTTGATTACAATGTGTCCTTTTCTGGTTCCACTCCGGTCTAGTTCACGGTGCTCATGTACCATGACAATCTCTCCCTCTTCCTCAACTTTGTGGGTATTCTTTTCCACATGATTTAAAATTCTCCAATAGTCTTGTTGGGCTATGCAGACAAACTGTCCAAGAATAATATGGGGACAGTTAATGAACCTATAGTACATAAACACATCACTATGCACCAAGGCAGAGCACAACGGCAAGAAATCAAGCGGCATCAGCTCTTTCTCATTCAATTTCTTTAACTCTAAACAAAAATCAAGGCAAACAATTCACACAGAGAGACCAAAGTGGAATCTTCTGAATTCTGCTCTAAAAGGAGAAGTGAACATCCAATTCTCTCAAACAGACACTATGCAAAGAAATCATGAAGCAGGAGTAAGTTAGAAACAAACAACTCACAAGTTCCTATTTCCTTCCTTTTTTGAAAACAGAAAGAGCCTGAACTGGATAATAAGAGCTTGAATTCTCAAACAAACCAACATTTATCTGAAACATTCTCTTAAAAATTTATACTTTGTTAAATTCAACAAAATTTGAGAGAGATATAAAATCTACCTTCTCTTGTCAACTGGAGGCTATAGAAAATCCTAATTCTCAACTAATGCTGTTTAATTTTGAGCAAGAAAGAGAAAAGCAGCTCCACCATTTTCAGTCTCAGAGGAGGAGAGCGCATGGAGCAGAGCAGGCTTACCTGACAATCATCGACCTTGGTCCTGACAACTCCATGCATGTGCTGCTTATCCAGAGTGGGGACAATTCCAAAACTATTTCCCATGAAGAGATTTTCAATTTTCCCATCTGGATGACTAATTTCTACAGTGCCATTTAAAATGACATACCATGAGTCAAGCTATAGAGGAAAAGAAAGAGGTTACAATCTTTTTAAAAGGATAGCTATAAGTTAACTTTGAACAACAATTTAACAAAACATGTAAAATGCATCATTTAAAGAAGGAGACCTGGCCCTATTATTCAGCAATTATTCAACAATATCCTATGCCTTGACTATACAAAACTACTGGTTTCTTTAACTTCTTCTTTTAGTCACCAAAGGAATTTCATGATCAGCCAATTTCTCCAAGGCAAAATACTATACTGTTTAAGAGAATAATTCTTACTTTAAAGACAATTTATTTTATGTGCATGAGTATATGTATATGCACAATATGTGTGCCCTAGGTCTCCAGATAAGTGCTTTACACTCCCGAAAACTGCACTTACAGACAATTACGAGGTATTCCCTATCTCCTTTAAGACCCAGGGCTCTCAACTGCTAAGCCATCTAGGAGCACAAATTCATAAAATCCAGAACCTGCCACTGAGCAGCACAGTGATTTTTACCAAGTTATATAATGTCCCCTGGCCTCAGTTTATTGCGGAAGAATTGTTTTTTGTTTTTGTTTTTTTTTAAAAGTAATATAGAACTCCTAAAGTAGATGGCCAACTTAATAAAGACCAAATGCTTACTTAGAACAGTTTCCAACATATAATCATTATAATAATAAAAGCTAGCAAAGCCTGAATTTTAATACACAGCTAACAAATTCTATATTTGATATGTTTATACATTGTATTATAAATTTGTGCTAGTATTAAAAACAATTCTTCATTTATATGAAATCATTTAACAGGAGGGAGATTTATTTTTGGTGTGTATGCTGAAACATGTTGCTACAATGTTTGTGTGAAGGCTGGAGGAAAAAAGTAGGAATTGCTTTTCTCCTTCTGCTATGTGAGTACCATGAATTGAAAGAGAGATCAGGCTTAGTGGCAAGTTCCTTTACCCACAAAACCATATTGCTGGCCGGGGAGATGACATTGTATGCATGTATACATTTTTAATTTTAAAAATTTATTTTAGTTTATGTGTATGAATGTTTTGCCTCTATGGATTTAAGTTTATCATGTGTATGACTGTTGGATCCCCTGAAACTGCCATCTATCCAGCCCAAAGCTGTGTTATTGTTTTTTAAGATTTATTTATTTGTTTTTATTTACACTGGTGCTTTGCCTACATTTGGGTCTATGTGAGGGTGTCAGGTCCTCTGGAACTGGAGTTACAGACAGTCGTAAGCTGCTGAGTAGGTGCTGGGAACTGAACCCAGGTACTCAAGAACAGCAGATGCTCTTGACTGGTGAGCCATCTGTCCAGCCCCCACAGCTGTATTTTTAAAGGTCTTCTGTGTATTA
Organism: Mus pahari; assembly: GCF_900095145.1. Classification (NCBI taxonomy): domain Eukaryota; kingdom Metazoa; phylum Chordata; class Mammalia; order Rodentia; family Muridae; genus Mus; species Mus pahari. Next base: position 22,634,918 of record NC_034603.1, on the reverse strand, counting down.
GTGAAAGAACATTTATTCTTTAATAGCCATTCCTCCTCATTAGCTTAAACTTTCCACATTTCTGATGCACTCTGAGTAGTAACTAGGTAACACAGACTTTTATGAAGTCCTTTTTTGGGTTACTGATTATAAGAATACAGCAGGATTTATAGATTATATAAACTACAGAGAATGGGGCTGTGTCTTTTCCCAACCACCATATTCCTGCTTACAGAAATACCTGGTAGGAAGTTGACAGACGATACATTTTTTATTTGTTTGTTATTGTGTTTGTTTTTTTGAGACAAGTTCTCTATATAGTTATGGGTACCCTGGAACTTGCTAATATAGGCCAGGCTAGCCTCTAACACATAGAGAAGCTTGCTTTCCCTAGTATTGGGATTAAAGGAGTGCACCAACCAGACAATACGTTTTTGCTAACAGAGACTTAGAGAACATAAAAACTCATGGAAAAGAAAAGCTCATTAAAAATCCTACTGTCTAAACAGCTTTTATTTATTGACTGTATTTGTATATTATTTTAAGCTGTTGAATATATTGAGATTATTCTGCTCGAGTATATGTAGGTAGACAAATGCATGCATGTGGTGATCAGAGGCCAACCTCAGGTGCTATCCACCTTGGTTTATTTTTGCTTGTGTATGTGTAGGTGCAGGTACACATGTGTGTATATGTGAACATACTCATTTGGAGGCTAGAGGACAACCTTGGCTGTCTTTCTGTAGATACCATCTATGTAATTCTTTTAGAAAGGGTCTTGTTGGCCTTAGGCTTGCCAAACAGACTGGACTGGTTGCCTCAGGGATCTTGCTCCATCTACTCAGTGCTAGGTTTACAGGTGCATGCCATCATATCTAGCTTCTGTTGCAGCTTCTGGGGACCAAACTCGGGTCCTCACACTAGTTGGTAAATACTTTACCAACTCAGTCATCTCTCTGGTCACTATCTTGTCTTTAAAGACAAGCATAAACTCATCTGTCCCCTCCAACTTCCGGGTGTGTATTACTTATTAGATGTGCAAACATACAAATAACGCTGGAGAAGACATCTGCCCCTGAAAGAATTTCTATTAGTTAAAAAAAAAAAAAAAAAGTGAGCTTGCGGAGTACACAGCTCAGTGGGACATCACTTGTCCAGTATGTTTGGACAAGTTTGGACAGTATGGGTTTGACTCCCCTGCAACACAATGAATAACTAAGAATACTCTACTCTTTTATCCCATGGTTATGTATTTATTTGGTTAGCTATTGCTTGTTTTTAAACCATAGTTTGGTATCCTCAGTTATTTCTATTACAAATATGTAATGATTATCTTTTGATAGAACTCTTGAGTTTATTCCATTCTAAGGAAAGACACTAGTAAGTAGAACAGATTAGAGACTGTGAATACAGAGAATTTCTAAATGAATTTCAGAAATGTTAAAAAAAATGTAAAACACTTCTCAGTAACCTTACAGTAGTGTTTCCCAATCTCACTACCACAGTGGTTCCTAACTTGTGGGTTGCGACCCTTTTACAGGGGTTGCCCAAGACCATCGGAAAACAGATATTTGCATTACAATTTTTACCAGTAGCAAAATTACAGTGACGAAGTAGCAATGAGATAATTTTATGGTTGGGGGTCACCACAACACGAGGAACTGTATTAAAGGGTCACAGCATTAGAAAGATTGAGAACCACCATGATACAGCCTTGTCATATCCACTAGGAGGCAGGCATCAGCATCAATACCCTGCCTGCATGTGTATGCGTACGCATACATGCTTGCACACGCGCGCGTGCACACACACACGCACACACACACACAAATTGACAATGAAGAATTCTTTAAAAGAGTCTAATTAATTTTAGTATTAAAAATGGTTCAATTATTGATTAAATACTGATTTTACATAAAGTCTATTGCCAGGAAAACAACAATTTAAAAAGAATAAAGCAATAACAACAACAAAACTTACCTCTTCAAAAATTAATTACCCCAACCAAGTATTCACTCAAAATAGTTTAAACTAAAAAGCTTGAATGTATACAAGCTTAGAGAAATTAATTGAATAATCTGCTGGCCTACCTCTTGCCCATCTTCAAGAATAACAGCCCCGGCCTGCTCTACTACTTCAAAGACCATGACAGAGCAGAGCTCCCTCCTCACAGACATGGTCATGTTCGCAAAGGCAGGCAGCTGGTGCATGAACTCGAGTAACTGCTCTACAAGAGAACAGAAATTCTAGTATAAAGATCAACGATGCTTACTTTAACATACAACACATTTTGTTAACTCAGTATTCAACTTGTTAATCAACTTAGGACCTGACACCCATATCTGACCTCCACAGCGCTGCACACATATGTACAGACATATATGCAGGCAAAATAGCTATCAAATAAAAATATTTTTTAAAAACCTAGTTAATTTAGTAGGTTATATGTGTACACATACACATGTATAAACTGTATATATATTTACCGTTGCATTATATACTGGTATATGGAAAGATATCATTCAAAACAGTCAGAGAACCAGGAAACCACAAAGGTTCAAACAAAGCCGTAGCATACTTGCCTAGCTGGAGATGTCACTTGACTGGTGGTACAGTTTAGTGCTGTACTTTGATCTAACAGATTTGCAAAAACCCTTTTGTCTATTACTTTTAGTATAGAATTTTCTTTTTCTTAATTCTATTGGTAATATCAGTCAGTAAATTAGGGATAACTAAAGTGATGTATAGCTCATGATTTGTTAAATCAACTAGTTAACTAGTTTTACTAAAAATTTACTATTTTTACTAAATGTTTATGGGTTTCTGAGGCTATTTTTGATTAAAAACACGTTAAGTAATAAAGATAAAAATAAGAGAAACTTATATACACACATATCTGCAATAAGATAAACAAGCTTCAATAAAAATAGCCATACAAAGAAGGCATACTCTCATAGGTAATTGGAATTCATAAAATGTATAGTGTCTGTGTGGATGTTTACAGCACAAGTCTAAACAGTGGTTATTTAACAATATTCTATCTTTATAATGGCTGACAATATACAAAAATATACTGGCCATTGCTAATAAAAGTTATAATTTTCATTAACATCAACTTCTAATATGAACAGCAAAAAGATAATAAAAAATCCAAGATAAAATCATAAATGAACAGTAGCAATATGTAACTGACTCAAAGTAAACTTAGTTCCTTAATGATATATCACCATCTTTAGATTCAATTTTTCAATTAAAAACATATTATCTAACTGTAAGAAATTAAGAAATACAGAAAAAGCTTTATCTATAATTTTAATGAGGGTACATTAATGAGGGTACACAAATGAGGGTAACTGAAATATATTTGAAATTGATTTAAAAATTACTTAATAGACTTGAGGTACTACTCTAGTGAGTCTTATGAACATGAAGATAAAAATCAGTAAAATGAAATCAACATTTTTATTTTATAAACACTCACAGCAAGTCTCAACAATGGCTCTCAATGATGCCAATGTCCAGGGATAGTCTTCACAAATACTCTCTCAGGTGTGCATGGTGTAATGGTTATGGCAGAAGGAATGACAGTCACAAAAGACACTAGGGCATCTATCTACCTTACTCACCCTGGACTACCCACATCAGAGATCTATTGTAAGTTGTTAGGGTGAATAAGCAGGCTACAAAGAAGACTACATGACATGGAACTGAGAGGTCTTGTGCCAGACAGAAGTCTCATGAGTAATCATCTTGGACTTAAGATTTTCACACACTCTGGTGAAGACTCAGGTGACTGGAGTCTGCAGGTAAACTCTAAGATTCTAAGCTATTATTATCTAGCTAAGTTGTTCTTGAATTCCCAACCAACAAAGACTATGAAATAATAAATGTATATTATTTTAAGAAGTTATGTTTTGGTTCAAGATGTTATGTGGCAACAGATTATTTTGCATATAAGGTTAAAAATGTTTATGTGAACAGAATGATTTCTTCTCTCTCTCTCCCTCTCCCCCCCCCCTCTTTCTTTGTTAAGATGGTTTTTCTGAGGAGCTCTGGTTGGCCTCAAATGTATATATTTCTTACCAACGTCATCATCAGTTTTGTCTGCGGGTTCCTTTTCAAGACACTCCCGAACAAGATCTCGACCCTGCAGTGGATCTGTTCGATCAATCTCTTCTTCCTCTTCCTCTTCCTCCTCAGAATCAACAGGTCCTTCTGGAAGACGTGTTAAATCTACATCTCCTACTTCACTCTCTGTAGCCTACAGAAAGAAATTTCAACCACAACTTTGGAAACGTATCAATGCTAGATATCGTAGGAACTAGGAAGCTTCAAAAACTACCATTCACAGAAGGTGAAAATGTCTTTCCAAAAGTAAAAACTGATTAGAATATTTTTAACATTATGCTCCTGATCTATACTGTAAATGAAAAGACATGAATATTAAGAGTTATAGTAAACAGTGAGTTGAGCACAGGAATTCCATAATAATGAAATAAGCAATCACAATGAGTAGCAGTGGAGATTATGACAGCTTCATCTAAGGTCTTGCATGCTTTTTGCCCCGTTTCATAGTCAGTTATTCTCTTACTAATCCCCTTTCCTGAGCCCAAAGATTCAGGGAACATCACAGAAGAGAAGGCAGAAGGAACATAAGAGCCTGAAGATGGGGACAAGTGCTCTGAAATAATTCCTTTGTATACAACATGCTGCACTCATGAACTCATAGCAACTGTAGTTATCCACATAAGACCTATATAAGATCAAGGAAGTTTAAAACATCTAGCATAATATGACACGGTTATTTAAAAGTACTTTGGAATAAAATTAAGTCAGTATAAAAAAAAACAAAACTCCATTATAGAGTTGCTCCCGAGGCCCCAGTCGTAGCTGAGGATCTATAAAGAAGGGGTAGAAAAGTCACTTTTCTATGAGGGGCAGACACTGGCAGGTTCCTTGTGCTGCAGTAGGACGTATAAATATGTGTGTACGTGACCATCAATACAAGTTTCAAAGAGTTAAAAATAGGAACAAAGCTAAAAATGAACAGGAAGAGTAGAGGCAGGGAAATGGGAAGGAGAACTCTTGAGTAAGAGAAGCAGAATCAGAAAGAGCAAAGAAGCAACAGAAATACAACATACTGGACAAAGAAAGAGTGCCAGCAACAGGATCACAGAGAAGAATGGAGGAAAAACAGGTAAGCCATAGGACACAAAATGACCTTAGAGACAGGCACGAAAGAGAGCCCTATCTGCAAGTACAGCCTCCCTGCTGTCAGAACTGCTTCCACATTGTCTCTGTGGACCAGCATATTAATCTTCTGGCCTTTGTTAATTCACATTAGGGCTCAGATGACAACTCAGTCTTGCTTTATGCACAATTGATAGTGCCTTTGGATTCCTCTTTAAGTAGTTAATAATCCAGAATGAATATACAAAAAGCGCCTTTAAGACTAGAAAAGGTGGCTGCTAACAGTCTGCTGCTATGGCCTGGACCATTATCCTCTTTTCCTTCTTGAGACAGGGTTTCATGTGGCCCAGATGGGCCTTGACCTGTATCCAAGAATGCCCTTAAACTTCTGATCTTCCTTTGGCCATTTAGGATTATAGGTGTGTGTCCCTATGCTCAGATAATAAAGTGCTAAGATTGAACCCAATGGTAAGCACTCTACTAACTGGGCTACATACACTTCCTTTTCAACAGCACTAGGCATTAAATACAGGGCCACCCAAGGTTCCCTTAGCCGAGGCATACCCCCAGATCCTAAAATGTTTTTAAAAAGTTATTTATTTATTTATGAATATTAGTGGTGCTCTGTCTTCATGAACACCAGAAAAGGGAATCATATACCATTACAAATGGCTGTGAGCTACCATGTAGGTGCTAGAAATTGGACTCAGGATTTCTGGAAGAGCAGCCAGTGCTCTTAACCATTGCACTATCTCTCCAGCCCATAAAAATTTTAACTATTTTTATTATATGTATATGAATGTTTTGGCTACATGTATTGTAAGTAAACTGCATGTGTGCCTGGTGCCCACAGAGGCCAGAAAAGGACATCTAATTCCCTGGCACTGGGGTTCCAGATGGTTGTGAGCTGCTATATGGAGCTAGGAACCAAAACCACAAGTGCTCTTACACGGAACCATCTCTCCAACATGCTAAAAATTCTTAATAGAAAGAAATCTTAGCTTCAAGATGATGGTGATGGAAGGTGGAGCCTTTGAGCAGCTAAAAACTCATAAAGTTATTAGAATCCCCATGAATGGGTAGTACCCTCATGGGTAGTACTATAAGAGGCCAAAGGGAGCTCATCTAACTTTTCTTCCATATGAGGAAATAGCTGGATGGTGCCATCTACAGATCAGAAAGAGGTCTTTCACAGGATAGCAAATTTGTCATTACTGTAATTTGGAATTTCCAGCATCTAAAACCATGAGAAGTGAATTTCTACTGTTTGTGAGCTATCCGGTACATGGCATTTTTTTTTTTTCTTTTTGAAACAGCAGCTTGAATGGACTATGATAGTATCTCAGATACACTATCCTATTCTGTAACCACCATGTACTTTAAAGCAAAAATAAGGACTCTCATTAAGGATTACATAAACTGTAAAATGAATAGATGAATAAATTTAACTATATGTGGTGGCTCACGCTTACAATCCCAACATACGAAAACTGAATCCCTGAGTTCTAGACCAGCCCAGGGTAACACTGGCGAGTGGCATGGTTAAGAGAGTAAATATGAAGACTCAAATGGAAGAGATGGACAATGGTTGACTAAAAGGAGCAGAATCATCACAAGATTAGAATGACAATATCAAGAGATGGTAGGAGACTCACTTTTGTAGGATAGTTAGCAAACTGAGCCAGCCCTAGACAGATCATTAAAAAGATTATGATAAGTATGTTAAACACAGGGGTCTAGTAGGACAAGGATTAAACCTCTTTTGGTTTTCCTTTCCTGTCACATGTACTTTGTACATACAATGCGGTGAGTACAAGCTGACTCTACAATGAGTTGGCCTTCACCAAATAAACCATCAGAGAAGATCCCTTTCCTGTTTGCAACTAAACATGAAGCTACAGTAAAAGGTGCCACACGTTTAATGAAAATGTTATACGAACTTGTTATAAAAACCACATTTTAAAATTGAGGTTTAAGTGTTAAGCCAGCACTACATATTTTCAATGATTTTCCTTTTAGCATTATCATGTCCAGGACCCCTTTTCAGGGACCATTCAGCTTTTAAGCTCATCTTTGTCTTCTTGGTCCAACAAGAATTTTGTGCAATGAAATCTTCCACAATTCTGCAGTCCAGGATAGCCCTGTCCATTTTTCTCCTCTGCCTTACAGGCCAACATTTTAGTTAGCAGAGATAGTTTGCCATTTTCCTTGAAACCAATACAGGTATTTACTTCAAATATTATTCACCTTGAACTTTTTTCTAGATTACTTCTAAGTGTCCAAACACAAAAGAAATAATATCAGTAAAAACATAAACTCCCATCTGCATACATTTATTCTCACAATACAAACCGCCAAGCTTACAAGATACCATTACACACAAAACACCAAAAACACAGCTGAGAAAAAGCATGCTGAGGGACTAGCATGTATTCTGCCATGACATGAGTCTCTAGCATGTACAGACTCTGGAGTGCTGTAGAAAACTAATGGAATACAGAACCAGATGGCAGATGGTAGTGGGAAGTGAAAGGCTTGGAATTTGTAGTTTGGTAAGAGTGAAGCACTGAAATTTCATTAATAAGAGTACTATTTAAGCCATCACATTCTTGCAATTTGTTTCAAGTAAGAGTTTAAATTAAATGGCACAGTATGTGGGTAGTGGGTAACTTTTTGTATTTGTATATTTTTCTTAGGATTAATACTACAGATTAAACCCCAGGACCTTGTACATACCAGGCAAGCACTCCACTGTCAGATCACAAATTCTCTAGCTGCCTTTCTCTTCCAGAAACGAGGCCACAGCTCAGAGCAGCTCAGCCTCTGGTCAGACCTGGTAAGGAAGCATGCTGTGCAGCTCTTCTACTTCTCCCAGCTACAAGCTGCATTTATGTTCTGCCTAGTGCCTACCTTCGAGCTTCAGTATGAAGCTTGTCTACCCTGTTAAAAAGAGAATCTAAAAGAATCAGCGCCCCCATCCTTCCCCCTCCTCTCTGGATTTGAAGTACAGGTTCTCTCGCATCCCTCCTCACTTTCGGGAACCCAGTCATGCTCTACAGCACGGTAGTTATAGCTGATTACAGCTTTTCTCAGGATCTGAAGAAAAGTCCTCCTCTTCTCCACAGGCTCTACAATGCTTCCTATGGTCTGATATATATATATATTTTTTCCTTGTCTAATGTTCTTTCATTTTAAGGCTTGATAATGCTCCTTTATACCCCATGGTCATGGGGGTGGGAATCCTTCCTCTCTCCTGATCATATCCCTTTCTGAAGGAAAATTTTGCGCCAGCTCCTTTTTGCAAATCTACATTTTTAAGTAACATCTAAAACTGAGTGACAGCCCTATTGAACAGATGATATTCCTAACAGAAAACTGGTGGCTAAAGAACCTTTAGTAGAACAAAGCTAATTGGGAAAGGGGGAAAAAAAAAAGAAGCTCTAATAGAGATATGGTACCAAAGTCTGGTAACATGGTAACGTGAGTTGAAAGTTAAGGGATTTTTCACAAGTCTGTTTCTTTTTCCATGCAGATGGGGGATGAATGGCTTTGTGCCTTGGATTACGTAAGAGTGAGTTAAGACAAATGCCTAGAGAGACAGCACTATAGTTAAGAGCATACACATATTACTCTTCCAGAGGACTTGAATTTGGTTCCCAGCACCTAAGTTGCTTGGAACAACCAGTAAGTCAAGATCAAGGGGATCTAATGTAATGCCTATTTCTGGCTTCCAGGTGCACTACATTCAAGTACACAACCCATACATAGGGACACATTTTGTTTTTTAAACAAATCAAAAAATTTTTTAAAAGGACAAATGTTTTTGTTCAAGAGCTATTGCTTTACAATTAGCTGTTAAATAAGACTAAAGTTAATAGAAAAAAGGATCTAGAAAGAAGTACTGCATATTCTCCTGTACATTCTTGAAAGATATATAAACACTCTAAGAACATTCTAGCATTTTAATGGATATATTGAGCTAAAAGTTAAGATAATCTGATAAAAACATTCACCCTGGAACCTTACTTGTAATCTTCTTTTTAAACAGTGGGAAATGTTTTTGTTTCTTTAAGCCTTTTTGTTTCTTTAAGGCTTTTGTTTTTAAACCAAAATAAAAAAAAAAATTCAAAAGGCAGCAGTGCCTAAGAGTATAGCCTCATACTTGGCTACACAGTGCTTCTAGCATAGTACTAAACCCAACTCTCCAAAGTAAAATACTTGCATCATTTCACAAGACTCTGTATAGTTAAGTGCTAAGTGTTCACATCTAAAAGCCTTCAAAACCTGGAATATTTACAACCACACAATTTAACAGTTGTTGGTTCAGTTATCAGCAATATTCATGTCTGACAAAATAGTATATTCATAGTTTTAACAAGTATCCCTCTAAAGGTAGTCCTGGCACCAGTACTAATGTTTAACCTTTCTTACCTCTGTTTTATTCCCTAAGCTCTTTTATACACACACATGCTCAGGCATGCACACGCAGGCACGCACAAAATATTTTCTAAATATTTCTTATGCTACACATGGATTCTTATTAAAATCTTATAATTTTTTGAGGTCTACTTTATTATTCTGTTCTAGTTTATCTTTTAGTAGATGTTCCTTTAATTGTTCCACACACATTTTAAAATTATTGTTAAGTTTATTCCATTTAAGGCATAACATATAAGAATACCCTCTACTTTTATCTTTGTTGGCCTATTTTGCTTTGTTTTATGGCACGTCACATACATTAATCACCAACTTGATATAATCTAGAATTATTTGGGAAAAGAGTTTCACTGCGGGACTATCCATATCAGGTTGACCTATGAGAATGTCTCCAGAGGGCTATCTTGATTCTGCTGAAGTGAGAAGACCTGACCAGAATTCTGACTGTGTTAAGGGTAGAGAAAGAAGTCCAGCACACACATGCATCTGTTAACTCATTGTTCTTTGCTCTTGACTAGAGATGAAATTTGACTAGTTGTTTCAAGTTCCTGCTGCATTGACTTCTCCACAATGCTGCGCTGCAAAACTGGAATTGTAAGCAAACATACCCTTTCCTCTAAGCTGCTTTTGTCAAGATATGTTTCTTTTAAAGATTTATTTATTTATTTATTTATTATATGTAAGTACACTGTAGCTGTCCTCAGATACTCCAGAAGAGGGCGTCAGATCTTGTTACGGATGGCTATGAGCCACCATGTGGTTGCTGGGATTTGAACTCCGGACCTTTGGAAGAGCAGTCGGGTGCTCTTACCCACTGAGCCATCTCACCAGCCCTCAAGATATGTTTCTATTTCTAGGCAATTGCCTTAAAAGTTAGCTGAGTAAGGGTCTGATAATTTCTACCTTAACTGGCCTCTCTTAATAGATCTTTCTTTATCTTACACTTCTGCATTTTGGGTTTAGCACTACCACAATTTTCTTCTGCTTTAAATTTTTGAGTAACTGTTGTTTCTAGAATTTCAATGTCTATATCTTTTTACTTGTTTATTCTGTAAATTTACTAAAACTTACCACTATCTTACTGTGTAATTTACAAATTTCAAAGCACCCCCCCCTTTTTTTAGTTATAAAGATTCTATTTAACACAACATTTTGGAGATGCTAAACAGTAAAGGAAGAACACAGATTGGTTTTTGTAAGGATGGGGATCAGGAGAGGAAATGAATACAAACAAGCCTAAAATGCTTTCATATCCTATGCTAATTTCTCATATTAAAGAGGGTAAACTTTGTTATATGTAAACAATCACTAATGACCATGAAACATAGGCACATGATTAGTGATATAGGAAGCTGAACTGATCACATGGAACTGAATTATGAAGTATGTTCTTCAATACTCTGTAATATGGTTAGCCAGTAAGATGTCTACCTATATTTCGACTAATTATAAAGAAAATAGCTAAAAGGCAACAAAACTGCAGACTGCTATTGATGCATGGAAGTCTGCAAGCAGGGTAGTCACATAGAGGGACATGATCTGGCAATACAAGACTTGCAACTAACACTAAGAGGCAAGCAAGCTACAATCAGTGCAGGATCTCAGGCATTCTTCCAGCATCTTGGAAGAGGTACCAGTTGTATACAACCCATCCTTGAGTACACAGCGATGCACTGACTTGAATAAATAATATTTTCACCACCCCTGCATTCTTTCTGTTACAACTATCAGGGCTTTGCTTCTTGCCTAAAAAAGGCATTCATATCTATCTTAGAAATAGAATATCCCAGTGAAATCAGGTGCCTATAGTTTGTCAGAAACATATCTTTGCTTACTGTTTCTCTTAGCAAGGCATACATTCCCAAGTATTGAGAGAAAAGTACAGCTACAACATTCCATTTGATTGTTTTAGAATTAGCCTTCTTCAGTATTCCTTTGTGAAACAACACAGAAGCAGAGAAACCACAGCTCTAACAGAGTTTTAGATGCAACAACATATATAGTTCTTCCATAATGTACTTCCTTTTTGAGAGGCAAAATATACTAACCCCATCAATGACTAAAGATATGGAGCAGGTAACTAAGAGTTACTGTATTGTTTTGACTTTCTTTGTTAAATTCCTTACAGTATTTCTACAGAAGAGAAAGGATAAATTCTTTGGTTATAAATATTATAAAAAGGCAAACAGGAAGTTTTTTGCATGTGTGTGTGTGTGTGTGTGTGTATGCATGCATTAAAGTGTGACATCAGAACTGAGATGGGCTGTAAATCTAAACTAAGTATGAAAAAAAAAATCTAAACTAAGTATGTGCAACGAAACTCAGCACAATATTGAAATATTACTTAAATGACAAAATAATATTTAGATATTCCATGTTAAATAAAATCTATCACTAAAGTTGATTTTATGTTTCCTTTTAGATGACTACTGAAAAGCTTAAATTAGACATGTAGCTTACATTAAATATCTACTAGTCAGCCCAGTAACACAAAATGTATCTGTCTTAGTCAGGGTTTCTATTCCTGCACAAACATCATGACCAAGAAGCAAATTGGGGAGGAAAGGGTTTATTCAGCTTATACTTTCACGCTGATGTTCATCACCAAAGGAAGTCAGGATTGGAACTCACACAGGGCAGGAAGCAGGAGCTGATGCAGAGGCCATGGAGAGATGTTACTTAATGGCTTTCTTCCCCTGTCTTGCGCAGCTTGCTTTCTTACAGAACCCAAGACTACCAGCCCAGAGATGGTACTACCCACAATGGGTCCCCCTCCTTGATCAGTAACTGAGAAAATTCTCCACAGTTGGATCTCATGGAGGCACTTCTCCAACTGAAGCTCCTTTCTCTGTGATAACTCCAACCTGTGTCAAGATGACACATAAACCAGACAGTAGTATCTGAATTCTTAACTAAACCAACCATTAATATTGCATCTCCAGTTATTTACTACCACTGGGCTTCAGGTCAAAAGGCCTTACATCTAGGAAACTGCCTTAGACACCCTACACTAAGACAAGATCACACTCTACCGTGAAGACCTAACAAATCAGTACTAGCCCAAGCCAAATTTGAATTTAATCTAGTAGGATGTGCAAAAATTCTCTTACTTTGTAACGATTCCCAGAACCCTCTTTTTATTATAAGAATCACTTGGGGGGAAAAAAAACAGCTTATTTAGTTCGGGAATTTTCTGTAAAGCTTTAAAAATGGAAGAGTCTATAAGTACACTCCCTATTTAACTTTCTATTTCACTAAGGTCACACAGGACAAGTTTCACAATACAAATGCAACCCTGCCTTTCTTCATAAATTTTACTTATAGACAACTTTTACAATTATAATTAAAAAAAAAAAAAATCAGTCCTTTCACAAGTGTAAGCTGTTGTTTCAAAAACCTTCTTTGAACCCAGGCATGAGCCTGTAACCCAACTCTCAGGAGGCTGAGGTAGGAAGATTGAAAATTTCAAGTTAGCCTAGGTTACAGGGAAACATTCTGTTTCACAAAAACAAAACCCACAAACTTTTCCCTTAACTAGGGCAAGCATTCTATCATATGGAATCAACTGGATAAAAGAAATAATCAGGCTGACAAATGTGACAACATATTAAGCATACTTTGCTAAAAATCTTACACTTGAGTTTCACAAGTAAATTAAAAGATACACGATCTTCTAGAGCAGTGGTTCTCAACCTTCCTAATGCTGTGACCCTTTATTATTTTGACCCCAACCATAAAATTTTCATTGCTACTTTATAACTGTACCTTTCCTACTATTATGAATTTTAATGTAAACATCTGTGCTCTCTGATGGCCTTAGGAAACTCCTATGAAAGGTTGCTGGATCTAGAGGATAAGCAGAGGGTATTTTGCAGAATCAAAAAGTCCATATGCACAGTACCCAGCTTAAGGTATTACCTGATAGATATCGGATAAACTGCTGCTCCCAGAGTCACTGGCAATGCTACAGCCAGACTGACTAGAAGACACATGAGTCACCTGTGGATGAGGGTTGTCTGTGAGGTGCATCTTGGTAAGATCAGCTGGAAGCTGAAGGAGAAAAGAACTTGAGTTATTCTGAATGCCAAACTTTACTTATTAGAGAGTTCTTGACATAATGTATTTTTTAAAACAAAAAATAGCTTTAAATGTCAAGAAGAGAAAACAAATCATACACACTGTACAAGATTTAAAAGTATTCACAATCTTTGTTCTTAACATTGTACTATGCTGTAGTTAGCTCCTGAAAAAATTTATTAGTGATTGCAATTATCCAATGAATGCCTTTGTTAAGTGCAGAGATACAAGAATAGAAAAGACATGGCAAAATGGCTCAGTGGGTGAAGGTGCTTGTCTACAAAATGGCTCTCTGGATTCACAGTAGAGAGAACCAACTCCTACAAGTTGTCCTTCATCTTCACATGCTCATTATAGCATGTCCAAGTGCACACACAAATAAATAAAATGTAATTAGAAATAAAAAGTAAATGACTCTACCACTTTATCTTTAATATATGACTAATCTTATCAAGGACACAGATTATACAATGTATCTCATACTGTGAAATAAAACAGGTATCTCATCAGTAATATTATGGAAGTTAAGACAAGAAATAATTCTCTATGCTCCAAAGCAGTTAATGTTTTGAGTAAGAGATAAGATCATTCACTATCCATATAATTTCTCTTCAATTTTCTATTCAGGACCATTAAGTAAACCTAAAATTTGAAGTAAGTTTTCTTGTTGTATATACTCAATGTATTCTATATCTATTTTAAGAGAAAATGATCAAGTTTGGGTTCCACTATCTTAAGAATACAGACTACAGAAATTGCACTGACTAATTATACCATGAACTGCTGCTGGTGGGTTAAGTAATTGAGACAAACACTGCTGAAAGAAAAACAACATACAACATAGTATCAGAATGTGCAAGGAAAAAATGAACCATAAATAGAAAGACTAATGTATAATCCAACTTCTACAGGGAACCAAAATGTTAAAATTCACAAAAACAAAGAATAAAATGGTGGGTACTAGAGGCTGGGAGCTGGAGAACTGTACAAAGTTTCAGTTATACAAAATGACTGAATTGCAGTCACAGATTACACAGCACAAGTAACAATCATTGTAAAAATATATTATACATTTCCAAAAACTAAGAAAAGATTTTAAATGTTCTAGCTGAGAAGAAATATTTTATATGACGAGCAGGCTAACTAGCCTTGATCTGGTCATCTCACAGTATGCAAACGTAGCAAAACCTCATCACAAACACAATTATTTTTCAATAAAAGAAAACTTAAAGGTGAAAATAACAGTGGAAGATGAAGTCACACTCATGTTGTGAAATGTTAGTGCAAATCTCTTTCCAACAAAAAGATGTGTTAAGAAATGTCACCTACAGTGTGCATACTGAGAACATAATCCAAAATTATAGAATATGCATTCTTTAAGGCAGACATCAAATATTTATAAGAATCAGACAAGGCTGAAAAATACAATTAAAATCATACAGAGAACATTCAGTACTCATGTGCAAAGGCAGAAAGAAGTAACAAAAAATAGAAATGATCACATATTGGGGAATTATAAAATAACCTCTCAACAACCTATAAATCAATACCATCCTATTAGCAACAAGACAATATCTGAACCAAATAAATGCTACATATTAGAAGGAGATTAAAGTCATCAATTAGATGGGTGTGGTGGCACACACCTGTCTTCCTAGTACACAGGAGGTGGAGACAGGATCAAGAGAGGCAGAGATAGGCAGATTCTTAGAGCCAGCTGGCTAGTTAGCTAGTAGTCTATCCAAAACAGCCAGGTAGGGTTCTCCTGACCCTATCTCAAGAGAGTAAGGCAGAAAACAACAAGGAATACACTAGATAATTTGCTCTGGCCTCAATGTGCATGAATGGTACCCCTAAACATCCACTACATAACTAACACACACACACACACACACACACACACACACACACACACACACACACACACACACAAACACACACACACACACACACACACAGGATTCCTACACAAAGGAAGATCAAGGAGGTGTAATCAACCAAAGTCAGAGAACAAGGCTGCAGATTAAGCCTGGTAATACAGTGTACTGAGAAATCGTAAACCCTACCAATCTCTGAAAAGCAGTGATTTTTATTCTTCTTACTCTGAGGAACTGAGGCAGCACAACTGAGCAGTATGCATAGTTTCATATTCAAATAAGCAGTGGAGCATGGTTTCAAAAATCGGGCTACTTGATTTTAGCATCACATAATGCTGTATTTTATGCTAGGAACACAGGTAGTGACACAAAGATGAAGACACAAGCATGATGTGAACACCACACAGAAATCTCCTGAACCTCTTTAGAGAAGAGAATAGGTATGAGGAGACAGTGACTGCAGCTAACACTTGCATGTTCCTTAGGTGGTTCATTTGAGAACCATAGCAAATGCATTCTATATGCCTTTACACAGATGTTCTGATAGGAGAATGAGACCAAATGAGGCAGATGTTTCATGACATTAAGCTGAAGTTTGTTTACTTTGTAAGAATCAAAATAGAAAAATTTTATTCCTTTTCTTCATGATCAAGTCTGAATTAATAGTTGACCTTTCGTCAGCAAGCTCAATTTATTTACTCCTAATCCTTCTAATCCAGTAAAGCTCTGCAGAATGTCTTGTGTGTCAGTCTCTGTCATGTATATTCTATATCTGGACTTGTGTGGTCTGCTGAAGATCATGCGTTTTTTATAAAGACATTCAGGAAGGAAGATGTCTTGACTACAAACATTACAGAAGTATAAAGGCTGACTGTTGCTGACTGGATAAACAGAAGACTTAAGGTCTCCACAGGTACAGACAACCTTTTGAAAGAAACAGCCTAAAGGCTCAGATATCAGGATTCCTTTGTTGTTCCGCTTTACCATTTATCTAAACATTGTGACATCACTTAAGTTAAGATAGCAAGAAAAACAGCTAGAACTATTAATCTTGCTAGCAACCAGAAAAACAAATACTACAGCTAGAACTATTAATCTTGCTAGCAACCAGAAAAACAAATACTTATTTTCTTCCAGAAAGAAAAAAAAAATCTAAGAAAGCAAGTTGTGTATTTACATGATAGTCTATGAAATACTCATTTGGCTTTCACCCATGTTTCTTGGCTCACAGTTCCCTTCCAGAGGCAGGCCATAGAAACCAGGTTTTTCTCTTCCACAAGACAGGTCACAAAATTAATCTTCCCTTATCTTTTTTCCTTGAAGGTGGTTATAAATTCTCCGACCCCCTGTCTGATATATAGTAAGACTCCCACTAAGGATTCTCCTCCCTAATCTTGAGGACAGACTTTTGCTAGGTCTCCCTTTCCAGTCTTTGAGAAGTAGATCTGACTTTTTCTGCACAATCTTATTACTGTGTGGCTATCCCAACTTTAATCATGCCCATGAAATGACGTCTCTATAAAAACCCCAAAGCAGTGCCATGTGCAGTGGCTCATGACTTTGTCTGTTTGTTTTGTTTTTCGAGACAGGGTTTCTCTGTGTAGCCCTGGCTGTCCTGGAACTCACTTTGTAGACCAGGCTGGCCTCAAATTCAGAAATCTGCCTGCCTCTGCCTCCCAAGTGCTGGGATTAAAGGCGTGAGCCACCACGCCTGGCTGGTTCATTACTTTAATCCCAGCACTTGGGAGGCAGAGACAGGTGGATCTCTGAGTTTGAGGCCAGCCTGGTTACAGGACAACTCTGATATACACAGAGAAACTATCTATTAAAAAAAAAACAAAAAAACAAAAACAACCCCAAACCCCCAAAACATGTTTTAAAAGTTTCTATATTGCTGAACACAGGGAAGACCCAGGAGGATGTCAGGGGAAGTCACAGAAGTTCCATGTTCCTTGGCTTACGCATCTCTCAAACTGAAGCCTTTGTAATATCCTTCTTAACTAAATAATAAATTTATGTCTTTGAGTTCTATGAGCTATTGAGGCAAAGCAAGTAAACCCTAACAGTGGGATTTAAGAACCCTGATTTATAGGTGATTAAGCAGAAAAAAAAGGGTAAAATAATCTGGGGCTTACAAGGCATGATACAGTCCTGGGACCCAAAGCCTCAGTCCGAGATCTGAGCTATCTGCAGGTGGATAGTGTCAGGAGACACTCAAAAGGTCCACAGTATGGAGTGATTTCTTGCTTGGTCTATGGGGGAAACTAATGTTGTGGCTATTTGATCACACTGTGAGCCCCGAGATTATGTTATTTACTGAAAATACCTGTTTCTAGTTGTGGTGTGGCTCGGCACTTAGCACACACCTCTATTAATCCCTCTGGCTGGAATACAGACATGCCCTTAATACACACATTTAATCCAAACAATAAAAGTAAAGTTAGTTTGTAGAAGGAAGCACCCAAGTTTCAAAGTGATGTCTAGTTGAGTTGCAGACAAAGTGACAATTCAGAGAAAGATCTGACAGATAGGATATGCCCAACTCTCAAGAGAGCAGACAGGAAAAAAGATTCTACTTAAGAGAGCACCACAGAAAAGAAAGGAGGAAGGAATAGGCAGTTTTGTTGGGACAGTTATAGAGAGACAGGTTGCAGAGAGAGAGAACAACTTAGACACAGGTAAAGATAGAACAAGCCAGAGAGAATGAGAAGGAGCCAGATTAGAACAGATTGCTAGAATTAGTTTGAGGTCAGGCAAAGCAATTCAAGACAGGCAGAGAAGCAAGATTGAATCAGTCAGCTTGGAGAAGAGTTTTGAGTCAGAACAGCTGAGTTGAATCAGAAAGAACTAGAAAGGGTGAGCTTATTCGGCACCAAGTCTCAGAGGCTGAAAACATTCTAGGCCTGGGTAAGACTGTACAGAGGCTTCCAGGGTTAGGCCTAGGTTAAATGCAATCCTCAGAGCGAGCAATTACAACAGACGAATACAAGTTACTTTTACACCCTACTTCTGACATCTGCTTTTAGTTAGTTTCAATATCTTTAGAATAGCCAAGACCAAGAAAGGAAGAAAAAAAAAAAACATGTTATTCTCATAAGCTGTTCAGAGTATAATTGGTACAGCCATTTTGGAGAATAATTTGGGGAAATAACTGTTATATTAACAAATAGAAGAAAACATTTAAATTATATAAACCAGGCTGTTGAAACAATTCAGCAAGTAAAGGAAACTGCTGACAAGCCTGATGATCTGAGTTCCATCTCCAGGGCCCATATGATACAAGTTATTCTCTAACTTCCATCCACCTGTGGTACATTTATGCCACCCCCAACACACATAATAAATAATATATAATAAAATTAAAAGCATAGCCTTATGGCTCTTAGAATACCTACCATAAAGCAAATAGGTACACAAAGACAAATGCATTACAAACTATCTGACACTTGGTGGAGAAAAACAAGAGAGTAGTCATTATCAACCTATTCTGGAATGGAGTTGCTTCTCAGTGTCCTTGGTGGACTGATTTCTAGACCATCCCTTCAAACACTAGAATTGACAAATGCTCTAGTCTCCTCCAAAATAGAAGAAAATTGTTGTATCTACATATAAGCCATTCACATTTCCTATGTATTTTGAGTGAGTCTGTTTTGCCTGTATGCATGTTATGTGTGACTGACATATGTAAACTTAGTACCTACAGAACAGATCAAAGTCTCAGGTCCTCTGGAACTAGAGCTATGAATGTTATGTGAGACACTATGTGGGTGCTGGAAACTGGCTTGCATCCTCTGCAAGAGCAGTAAGTGCACTTAATCATTAAGCTATCCTTCTAACCTCTTTCCACTGCATTTTAAATCACCTTTAGACGATTTACAAGATCTAACACAACATAATGCTATGCAAAGGCTGTTAATGGCCTGTAAAGTTATTTAGGAATTGCCGGGAGCCATGGCCTCAGCCATGGCCTTGTGGATGTTTTCTAGCTTACACAAACAATCCTGAGAGAACATTCGTGGTCATAACAGTAAGAATGTTTATGGGAAAAGAGGACACTGTGACCGTTGGTTCCAGGAGCTGGAAGAACTGGCGCCCAACGTGAGGCCTGAACCCACGATCCTGAGATTAAGAGTTTTATGCTCTACCCACTGAGCAAACCGGGCCCTTCGTTGATCTTCCTTTCCTCTTGAGCTACATGTGGTCCGTGAGTTGTATTGTGCCTAATATCCACTTATCAGTGAGCACATACCGTGTGTGTTCTTTTGTAACTGAGTTACCTCACTCAGGATGATGTTTTTTAGATCCATCCATTTGCCTGCGAATTTCATGAAGTATCTGAGTAGTATTCCACAGTGTAAATGTACCACATTTTCTGTATTCATTCTCTGTTGAAGGACATCTGGGTTGTTTCCAGCTTCTGGTTATTATAAATAAGGCTGCTATGAACATAGTGGAGTAGGTGTCCTTATTACATGTTGGAGCATCTTCTGGGTATATGCTCAGGAATGGTATAGCTGGGTCCTCAGGTAATAGTACTATGTCCAATTTTTTGAGGAACCACCAGACTGATTTCCAGAGTGGTTGTACAAACTTGCAAGCCCACCAGCAATGGAGGAGTGTTCCTCTTTCTCCACATCCTCGCCAGCATCTGCACAAGCTTTATTTTAATTATTTTGATGCTGTATTATCATCTCATAGCACTTTCAACTCTTTTTTTTTTGACTTGTATTTTAACATTTATTCACACACTATTATAAATATCATGTATATTAGTTATCCTCATAAGACATTATAATAAAAACCCATTTTGAAATCCACTAATCTTTTCATCATTGTAGAAAAGCAGAATGTGAAGGACTTAGAATTAGATCATTCAGCCAGTGTCTTAGTCACTGGTCTTTTGCGGTGAAGAGACACCGTGACTAAGGCAAATATTATAAAAGAAATCATTTAATTGGGGCCTTGTTTACAGTTTCAGAAGTTTGGTCCATTATCATCATGGCAGGGAGCATAGCAGTGTGCACACAGATACTAGAGCAGTAGCTGAGAGCTACATCCTGATCCATAGACAAAAGAAAAAGAGACTCTGGTCTTGGACTAGGCTTTTGAAACTTCAAAGTCCACTCCTTCTTCTCTCTCTCTTTTTTTTTTTTCCCCCTTTTTTAAGTTTTTTTTTTCTTTTTTTCTTTTAGTCCACTCCTTCTAACAAAACTGAGCCTCTGCCTCTTCTGATCGTTTCAAATAGTGCCATCCCCTGGTGACTAAGCATTCAAATATATGAGCCTATAAAATTCATTCTTAATCAGACCACCACAGTCAGTAAAATACTTGTTCAACAAACACGAGGACACAAGTTCAATCCCAAGAACCCACATAAATATCAACTCTGGAATGTGTATCCTTATGGTACCAAAAACTTACTAAAGGGGACAGGTTAAAGACTATGTCCCACATTGCATGTATATGTACACAGAACACACGTTATATATGTTATACATTCAGTTTTAGCATGAAATAGTTTTCAGATTATTTATAGAAATAAAGAATCAAGTCTGTCAGATCTTGTAATACTGACACTCAAGAGACTCAAACAGGATTTGGATGCCAGCTTGTATAGCATACAAAGATTCTGCTTCAATAAAACCAATAACTTTCTCCATAAGGACTAAGTTCATCTATATATTTCAAATTGGCTAAAATTCATTTTGAGTCACCAGTCCTAGACTTTTTCTAGAAAACAGTAATATTGCTTTTCTACTTCTAAATCTTTCCCCCTAAACCAAGATGTTTATATGCCCAGGGAATGAATACATACACACATACACACACATATGTAATTCCTATACTTTAAACATTTGTGGCACCTTTTATATTCATCCTAAAGCTTGCTTTTTAGTTAAAAGATTTTGAGAGATGTATTGAGGTTTAAATGTACAAATCTACCTCAGACTTTTAAATTCTGGATAATACAGTTGGACCTTAGCATCTGTGCTCTCTGTACACATATATCCAACCAGCCATGGAGCAAAACTACATTAAACATACACGGTATGTGCTCACTGATGAGAGGATACGAGGCACAACACAACTCACGGACCACATGTAGCTCAAGAGGAAGGAAGGTCAATGAATTTATGCTTCAGTCCTACTTAGAAGGGGGAACAAAATAATCAAGGGAAGTAGAGGGTGGGAGGGACTTGGGAGGAAGAGAAGAGGGGGAGGGAAAAATCAGACATGGGAGATGTACAGAGGGTCAGGAAATTGAACAGAAGTGTGTAGCAATGGGGGATGGGGAACTAGGGGTAGCAACCAGAAAGTCCCAGATGCCAGGAAAGCAAGAGCCTCCCAGGACCCCACAGGGATGACATTAGCTTAAATACACCACAAAGGGGAGGGAGAACCTGTTGAGACCATATCCAGATGTTAGGCATGCCCCCCCCCAACCCCAGTTGAGGGATGGGGCCACCCACCCATCTCCAAAATTTTAACCCAGAATTGCTCCTGTCTAAAGGAAATACAGGAACAAAGAGTGAAGCAGAGACTGAAGGAAAGGCCATCCAGAGACTGTACCACCTGGGGATCCATCCCACATGCAGACACCAAACCCAGACACTATTGTGGATGCCAAGAAGTGCTTGCTGACAGGAGCCTGATACAGCTGTTTTCTGAGAGGCTCTGCTAGACCCTGACCAACACAGATGTGGAGGCTCATAGCCAACCATTGGACTGAGCACAGGGACCCTAATGGAGGAGTTAGGGGAAGGACTGAAGGAGCTGAAGGGGCCTTATCTGGAATCAATAAGAGGGGAGGCCCTTGGTCCTGTGTAGGCTTGATGCCCCAGTGTAGAGGAATGTTAGGGCAGTGAGGTGGGAGTGGGTGGGTAGATGGGTGGGGGAGCATCCTCAAAGAAGCAGGGTAAGGGGGGATGGGATAGGGGGTTTGCAGAGGGGAAACTGGAAAATTTGAAATGTAAATAAATAAAATATCCAATAAAACAAACAAAAAATAAAGCATGTATAAGCAGTTATACAGGGAATAAAATATTTCTGTACTTTTACTCTATTTGCTACAATGTAGAATTTCTGGTTCTTGGTATTTTATAATATTACCCATCAAACAAAAGCCTGGTATATGTCTTGTGGGAAGCCACATTCACCATTATAAGATGGCACCTGAGCCCGAAGGGCGTCGGCCAACTAACTGACAACTAACTGACAACTGTTGTGCACATGCTCAAACAGCACAGATGATGAGTCACAGCTCAAGCCCGGAGCATGCAAATGAGGGTATATAGTGAGCACCAATCATAGAGTGACACATTCCTCTTAGGCCTATTTAAGCAGCACCAGTTTTCAGGCTCGGGGTCTTTCGCTTCAGCAATAAAACCCGTTTAAAAAACGTCTGCAGAAGGATCCTGTTGTGGCGCGTCTTTCTTGCTGGCAAGTTAGGCGATCGCGACAATGTCTATCCTGCACAGTCTGTTCATTAAATATATGTAGAATAAATGAATGACTGCAACTGGCTTCTCAACACTGCTGCTCATGTTTTTGTGGACTTCTGAACAAATGAAATTCAATTTTATCTGGTCTCACCCAATTCTCTTCCATATGCAGTTTTACATTTTAGTAGTGCCACCATTACTGTCAGCAGTGCTGGTGCCCCACAGGCATAGCTCAAGTCTGTGTTCCACATAGCATAGACTCTCTGAAGCTGTATATACTATTTAGGAAACACAATTCATGAATATTGAAAATTAAATAAAATGGTTCAATGGTTGAATAAACTGGAAAATGATGATATTCTTTATGTCCTTCAACTCTTGATAGCACAAGAAGTCCCTCAATACAGAAATCTATTTTTACATACTGTTCTCCAAATTTACTTTTCCCCAATATGCTATTGACATCTTACTAGTGTAAGAAATTTATGTTTGCTTTGGAATAATCTGATATAGTCAACAATTTCATGTTTGAAATGCTTTCATAGGGCAACTAGTTTTAGTCAAGACACAGCCATGAACACTACAGCTTAGCAGATGGGGAAGGATATCAACCTGAATTGGCACAAACATAGGCAACACAGTCAGAGTAATATTACAAGATAGCTCTATGTCCTACTTGGAGAATAACCTGCCACAATTAAGACTTTTAACAGGGAAAATATCTAAAATGTTTGCTATCTGGAATGCTGGACCCTCACAACCCACATCCAAAAACTGTTACATTTGAGAAAGACATTCAAAAGGAGTCAAAATATGAGACAATACAGGCTGTATGAAGTTTAAAATTGTGTATCTCTCAAGGACAGTAATTCTTTACAAATAAATCTAAACTGCATTGTGAAAGCTTCCTTTTCAAGATATCAACAACTTGATTATAGCAACACTTTGTCAGAAGCCACTTACTTGCTTGTTAAACTTAAAATGAACAAAGGGGGCGCGGGGGAAAGTCCAGTCTTGTCTATGTACCAAAGTTGATAAGTTTCCACACCCTACTTTTAGGAAGACATTTTAGAGCTCGATGCTAATTAATGTACATATAAATACATTGCTAATATGCCTTGCAGTCTAATTTCCCATTTGCAGATAGGGATTTCTACTGTATACACAATGGTAGGCATAAACAAATATAAGTCTTGGGTTATAGGGGATTAAGAAATTATTAAAACATTAGAATAACAAGATGTAATTTTGAAAATGATGTTTGAGGTAAATTATTAGGATAATCAATCAATATTTTGATAAACATATCAGATAATAATAACAAAGACCTAGAAACGTACTACATAAAATAATAAATCTAGTTATGTTAAGTACAGTATGCTTAGGCCTGCCTGTGATATGTTCTAATGGTAAAATGATATGAAATTTATAATACCGAGCACAAAAGGTAAAATACTTCATTACTAATTATTATATTTTAATTACACAGTGAAATGATACTTTTGGATAGACTATCACTTAATAATGATTAAGATTAATCTAACCTAATTTTCACACTATATTTCTGTTAAGTGGCACTGAGCCCAGAGGCTTATGATGCATTCAGAAACCATAGCAGAAGAGCACAGCCCAGGTAAGGGCACAAAGGACAATAGCAGCCTTTTCTTTCTCCTTTTTGATTTTTGTTTATTTGGCAGTGATGGAGCTAGAAGCTTTGTGCATACTAGTACAGCCTCTCACCCAAACCTCAAACAGGGCACTCCTGAGTGCCTACAACTCCTGTCTTAAAAGTGAACCTCTTTCAGAGGGCAGACATGCTAGGTCCCTTTTTGTGAGTGCTCCATAGCCTCAGTAATAGTGTCAGGCCTTGGGACCTCCTCTTGAGCTGGATCCCATTTTGAGCCTGTCCCTGGACTTTCTTTTCCTCAGGCTTCTCTCCGTCTCCATCCTTGTAATTCTTTCAGACAGGAACAATTATGGGTCAGAGGTGTGACTGTGGGATGGCAACATCATCCCTTACTTGATGCCCTGTGTTCCTGCTGGAGGTGGGCTCTATATGTTCCCTTTCCTGACTGTCAGACTGGAGGCTCCAGGGAGTTCAGAGGTCAGGTGTGGTGAGGAATGGGGGCATCCACTTGGAGATGGGGTAGGGTGGGGAGGAGGTGTGGGATGTGGAGCAGTCAGAGGGTGGATGGGGAAGGGTGGGGAATGGAATGTTAAAATGAATTACAAATAAAATTAAATTTTAAAAAAAGGAATAGAATATTTCAGCAGCCTAAAAAAAAAAAAGTGAACCTCTGAAAATATTTAAGTGAGAAAGTGGTTGTAAGAGATTTTGGGCTCCTAAAAATTACTCCAGAAACATTAAGACATTATTTTCTTTTCAAAGTTATAGAGACGAGCCCTGGTTGGGGTTTAAGAAGGTAGAGGCATCCTCTAAGCCACCAAAATTACAAGGACATTTTAGTACAGAGCAGAGTCACACAACCAATAGCTGACACTGCGAGAGGGAGAGGGGGAGGCGGAGGGGGAGGGGGAAGGGAAGGGAAAGGGGGAGGGGGAGGGGAGGGAGAAAGAGGGAGAGGGGGAGGGGGAGGGAAGGGAGAGAGTGAGGGAGGGGGAGGAGGAAGGAGGGGGGGATGGGAGGGGAGGGGGAGGGGAAGGGGAGGGGAGGGGAGGAGGAGGGAAAGGGAGATGGAGAGAATGCTAGCTAGAGAGAATGCTAAAAATAGATTGTAAGATCTCAAGAGTCCTCAGACAGAAACCTGACCCTAAGAAACACAAGTTCTAAGTTTCTCAGTGGCCTTTGGTGGAGATCACACATTGTTTCTGAGGCATGGCAAACTCTATTTCTACTCATTTTTCAAAAAGTGAAATGTAAAGAAGTGAAGTAAGGCAAAGGCCAGCTATGACTGACAGAGGTAGCTATTTATTATGTTTTTCATTGGCTCACAGTTGTGAACAGTAGGAAGTAGAAAAAAGAAGCCAAAGCACAATGGCTTCTTCACAGTGAAATGACACCTCAATCAAGCAGTCCTATCCAATAGTGAAAGGAGCATCCAGCTAAAAATCCCTTGCGTAAAGCCGATCCCTGGAAACCAATGATCCAGAGACAAGAATCTATATAGGGAGCAGAATCACGCCTATAAAATAAAAACCATTACTAAAACAAGTAATTGTGAGCATCACTCATGAGGCTTAAAAAACATGTAACACAAATGGGTACATTTAAAATTTAAAACATGTCTAGCACTAGTTACAAAGAGACAATAAATTAGTGAGTTAGAAAAATCGACCTGAAATAAATGTTTAAAGATATTACAGGTGCAGAAAAGTGAGAGGTGCTACAATTTTGTCAAAAACAATTTCTACTAGGTGTGGTAGTACACACCTAGAATCCCAGTTCTTGGGAGGCAGAGGCAGGTAGATCTCTACAATGCTAGCCTAAGACTAGGCAGGGGTATATAGTAGGATCCTATGCCAAAAATGGAACTTTTTTCCCTTCTTCTTACAAGTAAAGACAAACAAGGCTCTGTGGCTTGAAAGAGTCCTCAGAGCACTAAGAAAGGAAAACAAAACATTTTCAAGCTTCATGAATTTAATGGATATATATATATATATATATATATAAAACAAAAAATACAACTAACACTAAGTGCAAACTTCTCATATGAATAGAAAATCATGTATTAACTTCAAGGGGTATAGAGAAAAGACAACAAGCTTATTTTATATACAACTAAATAATAAAAAGAATCATTAAATGAAAGTTAAAGGAGTAAAACAAATTTGAAAATCCAATATAGCAAGTATTAAAATTAGTTTCTAGTCTAATGTTAAACAAAGAGTTAAATTTTAATAGTAATACACAAAGATGAGAGAGACAGGAAGGAGACATGTATACTTATAAATAATTTATATAGGAAAGCAATCATCACTCATAGAATTCTTCTCATACTTTTTTTCTGTTACTGTGTTTCCTTAAAAAACAACTCCTACACCCCATTCTTAATTTTGTTCAGTTTTATCTGGTCTCACCCAATTCCCTTCCATGTGCAGTTTTTTTTTTTTTCCATGTGCAGTTTTTAATTCTAGTGGTTTGACTATTACTGTCAGCAGTGCTGGGGGCCCACAGGTGGCGTCTGCACTGAAGCAGCCACACTCTTTGTATGTGCAGATAAAAGCACAAACTGTGTACCAAGGCTCCTTTCCATCTCTTTATGTCACAGGCAGCTGTTTGCCAAATGGACAGTGCATTTAAATATCCCTCCCACTAGAGCATTCAGAAAAGATAGGCAATGGGCTAGGCCAAATAAACAGTACAACACAGTGCTATCAAAGTGTTTTCTCCTTAGTCACCATCAATAGTGAACCTTTGAAACAAAGACATGATTTCAGACCTTCCTATGAAAAGTCTCCAGTGTGCCTAAGTATCAGAGAACCATAAAGAAAATTTGACATATTCAAAATTCATCATCTAAGCACTTTCTAAAACCTAAAAGATACCTTCAAACATTGTAAAAAGCTACTGTCAAAATAAAACTAAATTGAAATAGACTAGTTTTCAACAACTCAGGATTTTGTTGACAGTTAATGTTTGCCTTAAAATGACAAGCGTTTTTTTTTTTTTTTTACCAATTACTATTTTGGAAATACTTTGGAACACTGAATATTTTTACATAATTAATTTACATTCACTTTTTTTTTTTTTACATTATTCTTTAGGAATGGACACCCAATTTTACAAAATAGAACAATTCATTTCTAAGTTATCAGGGAGCATCACATTACCAAGATATGTTATATAAGCCCATGATTTGAACACTATGTCTAAACATACTAGATCTTTAAGGTAAGAAAAAAACAGAATGCCTCAAGTTAAGTATGGTCACAAATAATTTCAAAAGCATCAACAGCTAAGTGATGATCGTGTCTAAGGTATGCATTTCAGATGTACATTTTAAATTGCAGACTATTGAGTCTTTTCAACCCATCTCAGAGGCTGTATTAGACTTTCTCTAAATTAAATGACATTGAGACAAGGATTTATAGACTGTTTTATAGTTCTTATTAGCACAATAGAATTAATTTAGAATTCAAGTGCAATTTAAATTTAATGATTAAACTATATAAAAATAGTAATTACTTACTTTGGAGGCCCATGGCTGAAGACAATTGGCGTAACATCGAACAAGAAAAGCCATTTCCTTGTCTGGAGGGGTAGTTTCTCTTTTAAACCAGAGAGAGCCACACTGACGAGTATGTTGACAAAATTCTGCTAAGTTTCTTTTTATAATCCACACACCATTGTTGCTATATAAATGTAGCTCCTCCAACCCTCTTTACAAACAAAAATCAGAAGCTTTCAGAAGCAGAATATTGTTCTCAGCATAAGAATTATCCTTAAATGCCACTTTACAAGCAAGTAACATCAAATGAAGATGTTTAGATTTCAGGCTCAGCACACAGTTGCATGCATCCCCAGGCACCTGACATAGACATACACATTGGCAGCAAAGAGACTGATATCGTATCTATCAGTCAAAGCAAGTAGGCAACATGCATGATCTGTGTCCCTGGAATCCGTGCAACCTTGCTCTGTAATATAGCTGTTTTTCAGTCAACTTATTCCATTCTGAAGAGCAAATACTGCAGAGTCTTCTGCATCAGAGGCAATGCAAATGCTGTGTTCTGAAGACTACAGTCTCTTCTTTAAATATCCTTAAATGCTAGAGGTTAAAAACCAAACCAAACCAAAACAAAAGACAAAACAAAAAATCCCACCGTACACATACATCATCCAGAGCAAATGGAGGCAGGAGACAAATGCTCTAACAGGTTTGTTCTGTATAATGTGTCTGAGAATATCCAGAATTCAAAGCAACCTTCTCTTCTCCCAAGCAGTTTCACAGCTCTGCAATACAGCTTCTGATTCCAGGCATTAGAAAGAAAGCAGTGATGATCTAAGTCTGCCTTTCTGGATAACATGTATATACGATGCAGCACAAAAACCACTACATCTTTTGTGAACGCAAGAGTCTGTCAGTGTCTTAATTCCTACTGTCCTTGCCTGTTTCACAGCAGCTCCCTAAGGAGAAGCTCCTATTGATTCTATGCCCTGCAGTAAGATGAAATATCTAATAAGAAGGAAAGAGAGTGGGAGGAGAATAGAGCTAAAAGGATGACATCACCTGTGCAGAAAGCCTTCACAAACTGCATTAGATCAATTGGCTACTGTATCTGCAGATGTAGCCCAAGAGCAATTTACTGAACACACACACACACACACACACACACACACACACACACACACACACACGACCTTCTGTGAGACACGCTGGCAAGCTAAATCCTGTAAGAAAAAAACCTGGCTAATGTACCCGTCTGTTTTATAGTTTTTAAAATTCTGTACATTAATATTCAGTTGTATTTGAGAAGTCTCTTTTCTAATATTTAAATTTAACA
Source organism: Mus pahari (assembly GCF_900095145.1). Classification (NCBI taxonomy): domain Eukaryota; kingdom Metazoa; phylum Chordata; class Mammalia; order Rodentia; family Muridae; genus Mus; species Mus pahari. Next base: position 22,605,451 of record NC_034603.1, on the reverse strand, counting down.
CAGAATTCTTCTCTCAGGGGGAAATAATTTGCTGTAGTAAGATACTACTGAATTCTAAATACATGGGCTGTCTCGTTCAGAGATTTCACATCAAAGGAATGTTAATACCATAAATTTATGGATTTCTACATACAATTTGCTATTTATTGAATGAATGTTCTGAAGGTTAAATCTTCAAGCCCACATTGAATTAGCATTAAAAATTAAAACAGGTGCTAAGATTTATATATATATTTTTAAATAAAACCAAGATTTTTATGTAAACAGATTTAAATAAAAACAATCCTTTTGCAAGGGGAAAAAAAATCTATGTAGGTACAATGTATACTAATTCCTTTGAGGAAGAATAATCTATACAACACAGTACTTCACTGCAGTCAATGTGCAATTCCTAGAAAGAGAGCCAGCAAAACACAAAATGGATCAGAAAAGGAAACAATTAAACACGTCTCTGATAAGAACGCGGACTAAAAGGAAGCTGTCATATTTTTCTTTAAAACTTTAAAGAGAAAAAATTTGCCACACCCTCTGCAGTAAGATAAGCACCATACCCTTTCCTTTATGCTTCTGCTTATCTACCCACCTAGCACTTCATCTCCTACCAGTGCCCCCCAGGTATACCTCCAGGTAGCAAAACTGTGAGACCAGCAGTCAGTGTGTAAAGTGACAGAACTATTTTCCTCTATTTAGATAATACTTTTGAAGACAGGGAATGTACAACACACAAGGAGATTACCTGAGAAACAGGTATTGTAATGAAAGATTCTGCTTACTGCTGAAAATAAATCTTGTTAACATACATGTATGTGCAGACACATACATACAAACACACAAAGTTCCTTGATTCCCTCAAACAAAGTCTCTTACTTTTCCAAGTGACACTGTAGTCCTAATCTGAATTGTGTTGTTCCTTATACAACTAGAATTTAACATAGTAATGCTATTATTTTGAACACATAGTCCAAGTTTACAAAATACAATTGTATTTTTCATGAATTGCCTATGAATTGTTTTATTCAAAACCCTATGAATTGCTTTATTAAAAAACCCAGTCCTTTCCCACAAAACTTACAAATATAAAATTTGTTTTCACAAATTCAAATAAGCACCAGTTTACTAAATATAAACCATTTGTAGAAATTGATTTTCAAGAACTATTTTTCCAATTTAATGAATATAAACTAAGTTGGAATTTCAAAAATACAACTTTAAAGACAAATGAAAAGCATTCACTTCTTAAATACAAAAATACGGATAAAGATAATTTTTGGCTAAAGATACATTTTCTAAAGAAATGTACTAAACACAAAAATTAGTAACAGGACTGGAGATTATTTTAACGATAATGCCAGTCTATAATTATATTCATGTATGTCCTGGTAGGATAAATGATAGCCAACCACAACCAGTATTTGCAGTGGCTCCTTGTTCCTTTTTTATAAATCATGCTGATACCTTTGACACAAAGGAAGACCTCAAGCTGGGCAAAGAGACAGTCATCTCTTAACTGCTGCTCCAGGAATGAAGTGCAAGCCACTAACGCCATATGTCAGACCTACTGGAGTACACATCAACCCCAATAAAGGATCAAAACAATTATTTCTCTCCTCCCTTCCCAGTTTGGCTGGCTTATAAGTAAAGATGACATCATCTTATTCTACCAATTATCTTACAGTATTTGCTATTTCAGAACCAGTATGGTGAACCTATCATGGGAAACCTCCTGGGATAACAAACCTGCTTTTCTAGAAGGAAGCAAGAGGCAAAACTATACTCAGCATGTAGACCCTAAAAGCAGTCTGATTATACTGCCCCCTCCATTGTCTCTCCACATTCAATAACTAATCTTTTAACTAATTACTGATCTAAACTAGGTCAGTAATTTGTTAAATAACCAAAATGAATTACTAGACAAATCAATTCTTTTTCATGGGCATCATGAATTATGGGCATTAGAATTTATCATGATCTCACCTCATCATCAAGTGAAGTCAGTGCAGTGATGGAGGGAGTCCTGATTCACAGTCTAGACTCATCACTACAGGCTATGCACTGAAGAACACACTTTCCTGCATGTGAATACCAGTATGCTGAGCCATACAAACAAAATCTTTAGCTTTAAAAGGGGCATTTGACAACTGTGAGATAAAACAAAGCTTCCAATAATTACAAAACAGTTTTTATAAATATATAAATGATCTGGTTACTAATATTTGTTATTTAAATATATAATTTACAGGCCAACTACAAATTGAATATCGGAAATTATGCTGCATAGAAAACCAAAGATAAGGTTCTAATAGTTAATAATGTGCCGGCTCTCTACCACTCCATCTGCACAGTGAAACATTACAGGCACAATTTAGGCATGCCAAATGCCAAAAGAGAGTAACAAAAGTATTTTACAAAATAAAATGGTCAGTCATCTCTGCCTTTTATTTAAGCAGTTGGTTTTTGAAATGTAAACTGTTAAATACATTGATTTCTGTAGAAAGTCCTACTGAAGTAGTTTAATCCTGAAAAATAAATTGATAATGCTACAGTGATGATCACACTATGCAGTGACAGCACGCCAGTTTCTGCAAAGTAACCAGTGTCCCACCCTTTCTTTCCCTCTCTTAAGAGAAATGGATCTGTAGCTATCAAACACGGTTAACTATAATTACTGTTGCCCCTTAAGTAATTTCCGACTTCGAGAAGCTAGTCCTATCTATTCCTCATCATCCTAAAGAAAAAGAGCATCACATCTTTCCTTCTATTCTTTGTAAGAAACTGTGCTAGCATACTGTGATATATTCACTGACTGCTTGCATGCTATCAAAAATCTTTGTCAAAACCACTTGAAGTCCATATGTACTATGAAATATGATATATCCTTAGGGAGTGATTGAGAAAGAAAGAGCAAGGGGAGAGAGGAAAGCTGTTATCATCAGCCATGGTGATGTAAGCTTCTATAATTAGAATCAGTGAAGCTGAAGGAACAATAAAAGGCACCACCATGCTTCTACTTTGCCCTACCCAAAGTAGCTGTACCACGCCTTTTCTATATACATATAAAGGAAGATATTTTGCACATAGAAGTCATACAAATATATATTATTATGAACATAGTTTTAAGATAGGTATTTCTTTTTAAAAATCTAATAATTTAAAAATCCATAAACAAGAAAATAAAATTTCATTTTTAAAATAAACTGTCTAGAATACTTTATCTGAACTGGATCACACTATTACCTCTAATTTAAACAAATCATTTTCTAGTACTGTGAAAATTGAATACAGAACATAGTTTTTAGTGAACAGAGAACAGATCAATCTGAAAAGCAGTAATGTTAATTTGTTTGCCATTTAAGGAGCTATTATACTTGTCTACCTGGAATTCTGTCAAAAATTATCCTTAGACTGCTGACATACATTAAGACCTGAGTTAAACAATTACTGAAAGAGCTTTCTTTGGCAATTGCTGTGCAAACAGTCACAACTATGATAATCTTTCTCATTCTGGGTCCCTGGACACATCCACATGAGTTAGTTTCATCCTTAGGGAACCACAAACTGCCCCAGAAGAAATAGTATACCTGGCTGTCTCCCTCCCAACACTAACATTCATGTTACTGAATAATAAAAACGATTAAAAATATGACTACTGTGCTAGTAATATTTATGTAGAAAGTTATTTTCATACTTTTAACCCAGTAATTTAATTTCTATTTATTAATCCTAAGGAAATAACAAGTCATTTATTAATTTATATATAAAAGTTGTTTAACAGAAGAAAAACCAGAAGAGGTTAACATACAGCATAGGATGAATGTTAAAGTATTTTCGAAAATTTTAGTTAATAAAAAATTTAAAAGGCAGGACATATAAGCAGTCAGCATCATCCAATATAAAGGTTAGTGTTAATAAACATTCCTTTGAAAGTCACTTTTCCAACACTACCTTGGCTCTGAGGGAGGACCTTGCCTTATTTCTTTTTATTTTTTTTAATTTTTATTTTATTTTTTTGATTTATTTATTTATTATATGTAAGTTCACTGTAGCTGTCTTCAGACACCCCAGAAGAGGGCAACAGATCTCATTATGGATGGTTGTGAGCCACCATGTGGTTGCTAGGATTTGAACTCACAACCTTCAGAAGAACAGTTGGTGCTCTTAACCGCTAAGCCATCTCTCCAGCCCCCTGCCTTATTTCTATGTGTTACAGCTTTTTTTTTTTTTTTTTTTTTTTTTTTTTTTTTGAGATAGGGTTTCTCTGTATAGCCCTGCCTGTCCTGGAACTCACTCTGTCAACCAGGCTGGCCTCGAACTCAGAAATGAAGCCCGCCTCTGCCTCTCAAATGCTGGGATTAAAGGCGTGCGCCACCAACGCCTAGCTATGTGTTACATTTCTATAAGACGCATACATTTCACCAAACACTTTAACAACTCTTAAACTGACATTTCTCCCACTTAATATCAATTGCATTGATTTGTGGACTCACAGCTCTGGAGTTTGTTTTAAGAATCTATCAAGAACTATGTTACTTTTCAGAATGAACCAGATTCTACTAGGAGATATAGATAGTAGTGAATGGGGGATGGGGGGGGAGAATATCCTTGAAAAAAAATTCAAGATAGAAAGCACCAGGAAAATCACAACACTTGCATTAACAATGGAGAAGGTAAAAAATTTAAGTCCTTAATAAAATACCAATGAATAATGACCTTCTCTATTGAGGGGCTTGAGATCCAGTTAAGACCACACTGGTACATTACAATGAGATTACCTAGTAAAAAAAACTTAATTTCATAACTAACGTACCCAAGCACCAACTAATTTCTAAACTAAAACAACATCAAGATCTATAATTGACTCAGTTACATTTCAACAAAAATGACTTAGTATTAATAATGTCTGGTATTTCAGAGATTCATTTCCAGTCAAAGATACAGTAAGTGTTTACTTTGATAAAAATCAAGATTTTATGTTTCAGGCTTACTCTTGGAATTTAACTCAGGGTAATACTAGTATTAAAAATTGAACAACACATGAAAATGTTCACTATTGGAGTTGGCAGGATGGCTCAGTGGGTAAGAGCACTGACTGTTCTTCTGAAGGTCCTGAGTTCAAATCCCAGCAACCACATGGTGGCTCACAACCACCCCTAATGAGATTTAACGCCCTCTTCTGGTGTGTCTGTACTTACATATAATAATAAATAAATCTTCGGGCTGGAGCAAGCAGGAACTGAGCAAGTGGGGCCAACTGGAGCGAGCAGAGGTCCTAAATTCAATTCCCAACAACCACATGAAGGCCCACAACCATCTGTACAAGTACAGTGTACTCATATACATAAAATAAATAAATAAATCTTTAAAAAGACAGAAAATGTTCACTATTATACTTTATTTAAAACAAGGCAAGTGGACTGAGGAGCTGGCTCAATGGGTAAAGTATTTGCTATGCAAGCACGAGGACTGAGCTTTGAGTCTCAGATGCAGTACTGTGCATCTCTAACTCCAGTCTCCTACACTGAGATGGAAGGGAGGGATAAGAAGTTTCAGAAGCTTGATGTGGGCCAGCTATCCTGGTATATGCAAAGGTAAACAAAAAGTGTCCCTGATAGGAATGGCACTGGAGATTGTCTTCTGAGCCACAGAGATGCTCTGACACATATGTGCCTATACACAAACAAATATAAAAATTAAATAAAAAAAGCAATTAATTTTATGTAAAAAATAAAAAAGAGCTCAGGATTGAACTTAAGGTTTTTCACATACCACACATGTTCTTTACCAATGAACTACATTCACAAATTCAGTAAGTTGGTAATTAATTTTTCTCAGTGGAGCAGAACTGTATGGGCACCTGTATCAGGCATATGTAATGTACTATGGACCAACCAAGGACAAAGGGAGGTACAATCCATGCGGAAACGTCAGAGGTTTCTCCAGAGAGAATGTGGATGAATGGAGTTTGGGAGTAAAGTTAAGACTCTGTCAGAGGACATGGCACAACACTACTATGAACAAAAAGAACAAGCAGCAAGTTAAAATTAGAGTTAGACTCAGAAGCTCAGCATTAATATTAGGAAAAGAGGTCAGTAATAGCCTTCCAGAGAAGAAGAGCAGGCGGGCGGGCGGGCGGGCGGAAGGAAGAAAGGAAGGAAGGAAGAGAGTTGGGCCAGAAAGCTGTAAAGGTAGACTGCTGTCACATAAGAAAGGGACTTCAATCTAAACTGTAAGACATTTGGGTTAAACAACTGGCCTTGCTAACTACTATAAGAAAGGAGGTAGTTATTATTTTTTTGGTAAGACAAAGTCTCACTCTGTAGACCGAGATGTCCTGGAGCTTGTGATTCTTTCTGGCTCTGCTTTCTGAATGCTGGGATTAAAAGGATGCACAACCCAGTTCAGTCAAGGTTTATTTCTGTGCTTTCAACTACAAGGGCAGATGCAGTCTGAAATGTTGAATTGATAATTCTAGTAATACACAATCTACAAGTTTTAAAGAGTGCATCCTTCTGAGTAGCATGATGTCGATCCTGCTGTCTTGCTCCTTCTAACCTGGGAATAGACTCATCTCTGTTTAGAAACTTACTCTGTGTACTTTTTACCAAGAACTCAAGTTCAAATGTTTTAAAGACAAGTGTGTGTGTGTGTGTGTGTGTGTTAATTTTATGTGTATGAGTATTTTGCCTAGATGTATGCATGTGTACCATGTGCATGCCTGGTATCCTTGAAAGGCATCAGATCTCCTTGAACTGGAGTAATGAACAGTTGTGAACCTCCATGTGGGTGCTGGGAGCTGAACCCGGGTCCTCTAGAAGACCAGCTGGTACTCTTAGCCACTGAACAATTTCTCTAACCCCTTAAGTTTGCACTCCTGGATATAGCTGATTGAATTCAGGTTATTAGGCTTGGTGCCAAGCATCTTTACCTGCTGAGCCATGTCACCATGCTCAAATTCAAGAAATTCCTACTCTGAGGTTGCTATTATCTTTAGAAATGAGTCTTTTACCTGTGAAATAGGGAAAGGCAAAGAACATTTTGTACTGTTTTGCTGGCATATATCAAACTAAAGAAAGGCACAGTGATATTCAGGTTAAGATGAAGAAGGCAATAAAATTGAAGAAGAAAGGCACGCATTCAAATGATGGCAATGTGGTACACAAAAGCAATAGGCCTAAATGAAGACCTCTGTAAAGGATCGTCTGAAATGAGTGACACCAAGCCATTCATTATAAGTAAGGGATGGCTATGATCATTTAGGATTCAGTTTGGACCAAAAATTACAAAAATGTCTGGTAAGGAGGTATCTGCAAATAAAAAAGCTGTGCCATATTCTATTTAGCAGGAGCAGTGTGCTGATCAAGCTAACCTGAACTCATACTTTCATTCTCCTTTATTAGCTTACTTGACTTTATTTACTTTAACATCTTTATGAAAGTGATTGCAATTGCTGAATGTTTTACAGAGTATCAGACACTAGGCAAAGTCCTTTGGTAAACCTGTAAGTTATCCACCTATGCATACCAATACCCCCAGAACTATAACACTACCACCAAACTCACAAATCAAAAACACTCAGACCAAAATAAAGCTCACACAACTTGACCAAAGACACACAAAACTAAGTAAACTTACCTAAGAACAGATGCTGTTATCATGACAGGAAAGCACTCTGAGGACATAATGTGGGTCTCATTATTAAGGCAAGAGCAATGTAATGTAGAGAGCAAGCACACACATTTGACAGATGTTCTAAAAGCACAGGTGCATGCTCCATCTTTCCAAGAAGAAAATGATACAGAATTGGGTCTTCATTTTGTTTTAAAGAGATATTTAAAACAAAATGAAGAATACAAGAGATTTGTATAAAAACATGGCTTGTTTAAGGACCAACAATGTGGCATGGTCAAAAAAATAGGAGATACATAAGAAAAACAAAGTACAAAACTGGAAATGTGAGGACCTGTGCTTGTCAATCTGGCAGCTGCAATTTATCTATTTAGCTACTTAAACTGATTCCAAACTAAATGAAGTTAAAACTTTAAGACACTGAGTTACATTAGCTACATTCTAAGTACTTAGGGACCATATGTGGGTGGCTGTTACTCATCTGGGCAGTAACAACATAAGGCGCCTGATCCATTATAACAAGTTCCACTGCACAGGCTGATCTAGACTCTGGATGTCCTCACATGTTGGATTACTGCAACTTCTCTGACAGATTGTGGTAAACCACCACCCAAAAATCAATCAATCGATCAATCAATCAATCAAACCAAGGATATTGTTAGGGCTCCATCTAAAACTTAAAAAAAGCAAAATAAATGGACTAATTGGGGGTAGGGGTAGGAGAATATGAATAACAAGCCTATCAAAAGGAGAACCAGTTTTGAATAGATTTTAAAATCAAATACAAAAATAACTAAGTATATTTGTCTTGATAAAGAGATTATATAATACTTCTCATCTTAAGAAATATTCCTAATCTAGATGAAAAAAGTTTGTACAGTGGGCTTGGGTGAGGCTCTAATAGTCCTATGAGGAAAATTAAGGCAGGGGTACTGGCACATGAACAAGGCAAGAGGACCAAGAGTTCAAAACTAACCCAAGTCATATACTGCAAGACCTCTCACAACAAAATAGTAGTGAGCACTTAGAGAAGTGACACAGGGAAACTGAAACACACATTTTAAATAACTGATGGAGAAAAAGTCTACAGGTACAAAGAATAGGTACCAGGTGTGTACTTACATCCCAAGTACCCCAACAGAAGCCCAGTGAACAGGCAGGTAAGGAGTCAGCACAACTGCTTTAGTGGCAAAGCAACCAAAATACAATGTGAGTACTAAAGGAGGAAGGACTATATGTAGGCAGTCAGCTCATCTAGAGATGCTGGACTCTCCCTACATGGCTTAATTACAGATTCTACTCTCTAAATATTTTTTTTAAAACAGCTTTGTGCTATTTCTAAATACTAAATACATCTTCTTCAAAGGTCCATGGTCCGAGGAGATTTTACAATGTCCAAAATAGCTAAAATATGACAAGGTTTTATTTATTCCTATAGCATTAAGATTACTTAAAATCTTAAAACCACAATGTACATAGTATTAGAGTTTCTGAAGAAGGCTAGTAAAATCTGACTCTATCAAGTGCTGATAAGGAGGAGGAACAAGTTACTTTTTCTCTTATACCAAAGGAAAGAATACAACAAAGAATGGAGAGACTGCAGGCACCCTGAAGAACAGGTTCTCGGTTTTGTTTTACATTTGTTCTGTTCAATGTAGCATTTAATATCTGATCTAGTCACCTCTTCTGAGTATTAACTTAAGGAAGCTGAAAATAACTGTCTCGAAAAAGATGTATACACAAACATTCATAACTGTGCTACAATGAAACAAATACTTAACCAACAGGTAGAAAATGAAACAAACCATGCCATACTGAAACAACTGAGTATTGTTCAGCAAAAAAGTGGAGAGATAATGAAATACACAATATGGATGATATCCTCCAGATACATCCATTTGCCCAAGAATTTCATAAATTCATTGTTTTTAATAGCTGAGTAGTACTCCATTGTGCAAATGTACCACAGTTTCTGTATCCATTCCTCTATTGAGGGACATCTNGGTTCTTTCCAGNNTCTGGCTATTATAAATAANGCTGCTATGAACATAGTGGAGCATGTGTCCTTATTACCAGTTGGAAGATCTTCTGGGTATATGCCCAGAAGAGGTATTGCTGGGTCCTCCGGTAGTACTATGTCTAATTTTCTGAGGAATCACCAGACTGATTTCCAGAGTGGTTGTACAGCTTGCAATCCCACCAGCAATGGAGGAGTGTTCCTCTTTCTCCACAACCTCCCCAGCATCTGCTGTCACCTGAATTTTTAATCTTAGCCATTCTGACTGGTGTGAGATGGAATCTCAGGGTTGTTTTGATTTGCATTTCCCTGATGACTAAGGATGTTGAACATATTTTCAGGTGTTTCTCAGCCATTCGGTATTCCTCAGTTGAGAATTCTTTGTTTAGCTCTAGAAGTCACTAGATATGCACTCACTGATAAGCAGATATTAGCCCAGAAACTTAGAATACCCAAGATACATTTTGCAAAACACAAGGAAACCAAGAAGGATGACCATCGTGTGGATACTTCATTCCTCCTTAGAATAAGGAACAAAATACCCACGAAAGGATATAGGTACAGAAACAAAATTTAGAGCTAAGATGAAAGGATGGACTATCCAGAGACCCCATCATCAGTCCATCCCATCATCAGTCACCAAACCCAGATACATGCCAGCAAGATTCTGCTGAAGGAACCCTGATATAGCGGCCTCTTGTGAGGCTATGCCAGTGCCTNGCAAACACAGAAGTGGATGCTCACAGTCAGCTATTGGATGGAACACAGGGCCCCCAATGGAGGAGCTAGAGAAAGTACCCAAGGAGCAGTAGGGGGCTGCAACCCTGTAGGTGCAACAACAATATGAACTAACCAGTACCCCCTGAGTTTGTGTCTCTAGCTGCATATGTAGCAGAAGATGGCCTAATTGGCCATCATTGGGAAGAGAGGCCCCTTGGTCTTGTAAACTTTATATGACCTAGCACAGGGGAAGGCCAGGGCCAAGTAGTGGGAGTGGGTGGGTAGGGAAGCAGGGGCGGGGGGGGGGNATAGGGAACTTTCAGGATAGCATTTGAAATGTAAATAAAGAAAATAATAATAAAAAAAGAAAAAAAGAAACACACAATATGGATATATCACATCATCACTGAAACAAGAATAAGATGACAGGCAAAAAGAATAATGTAACATATTAAGCCATATAAAGTTCCAGTTCATACAACTAACTAACACTAAGAGAAGGCAAGGTGGCTGCCATACAACTAAGTACCACTAACAGAAGGCACAGTGGTTGCCTAAGAACAGCGATTTCGAGAAGGATGGATTAAAAAAAGAGACAAAGCATCTGAGAGTGATAAAAATGTCTGTCTTGATCATGCTGACTGCTATAAAGGCCTATATATAATTTCCAACTTCAAGTATGGGTTATGTACTACTGATAGCCAATAAAGTTAAAAAGACACATAAACTGTTACAAAGACTTTAGTTTTAAAGATATCACTACTAGAGTGAGACCTGGAGGCACAGGCCATACTTAAGAGCTGTTTAGAAGGCTGAGACTGCAAGTTTCAACCCTGACCTAGCTACAGACTGAGTTCAAGCACAGCCTGGGTAGCTGCTGAGACCCTGTCTCAAAAGTAAGATGAAGGCTGGATATGTAGTTCAGTCAAGAAATAGTAGAAGGTGCTGAGGTCAATCACCAGCACTAAATTCTTTTTTATATTATTTCACACTGAGGTTATATCTGCCACTGGGAGGAATGAATATGATCACAGTACCGTTATACATTAAAACATCACAATAAAACTATTTTGTATAGTTAGTAGTAAAATAGTCCAGTCGGGCAGTGGTGGCACACGCCTTTAATCCCAGCACTTGGGAGGCAGAGGCAGGTGGATTTCTGAGTTGGAGGCCAGCCTGATCTAAGAGTGAGTTCCAGGACAGCCAGGGCTACACAGGGAAACCATGTCTCGAACAACAACAACAAAAAAAAGTAAAATATTCCAAATGAGTAAGCCATCTTTTTTCAGTCATTCTGTCTTTCAGTGGGTGAACCTATACACACACATGCAAAATGCTAAGTATTCAATTCAGGGCCTTAGTGCATGCTAGGTAAGCATTTTTACCATTGAGCTATATTCCCAGCTCTTCTGCAGCTATTCTAAGTATTCAGTAAGAAAAACTTAAAATCTATCTAAAATCTTTAATTTTCACAAAATGTTATGCCGTGAATAGTGACAAAAAACCCAACATTGGCAAAGTATTCTGCACATCTTTAAGAATTGCAAACTTTTAGCACCCTAGCATGAAAAATTTGATGGTTCTAAATTGAATAAGAGTCTAGCAAAGATGCAGGTGGATGGGTCTCTATGAGTTCGAGAGCAACCTAGTATATAAATAACAAAGTTCCAGACTAGCCAGAGCTACACAGTAAACAAAAATTATCAAATAAAAGCATTTTTCATTTTGTTCTATGAATTGCTGACAATAAGACAAAGAAAATAAAGGACTTTATAGTGGTTATAACACCAATCCTCTGTAAATGCTTTCACAGAAACTAGAACCTCATTTCTCTTTTTGAAAAAACTTACAGTCTTATAACTTTATTCAAATGAGTTTTTTCAAAGAAGCATCCAAACTTTACAATTAAATTTTGGTTAACTTTTTTGTAGAGGTACATATTCTAAGTTGAACATACTTCCCTCTGTTCATTCTCCCTAAAGCCCCCTTTCTTACCTTTCTCCCTTCCATGTCTTTGTTCCCCTAGGCAATTCCACTTCTATTTTAATCATATGTACTACATACACACATGCATATATCTATATATCCACACATATAATTTTATGTATACATATATAAGAGCTAACAATCATAAGAGAAAACATTTTGTTTGTCTGTGGTTGGCTTAATTCACTTAATATGATTCTCCAGTTGCACCAATTTTCCTGGTAACAATATGACTTTATTCTCATGCATGCATGTGTGTATGTGTATATGTGTGTATGCACATGTGAACATTAGAAGCTACTGTTCTTAGGTGTTGTCCACCTTTTTTGACAATCTTTAACTGGCACAGAACTTGTTAAGTAGGATAGATTGGCTGGCCAGGGAGCCTTGGAGACCAGGATCCGCCTGTTCACTGCTGGGGTTACAAACTTGGGACTTCCATTACTAGCTATTTAAAATGTGGGTTCTAAGAATGGAACTCGTCATGCTTGCAAGGGAAGCACTCTATCACAGAGCCATCTGCCCAGTTCTCAACTCCACTGTGCACACGCACCATACTTCCCTTACCCGTTTCTCTGCTGTTAAGCACTAAGCGGTTTCGTACCTATTTTTACTAGTGCTGCCTTAAGCACTAGTGTGCAAGTGCATCGTTTCTGTGATATGCTGACTTGGAGTTCTTCAGGTCGATACCCAGGAGCAATACAGCTGGCTCAAACAGCAGACCTACTTTGAGTTTTGAGAAACTGTCCTATCGATTTCTTTAAAAGTTGGACTAGTTCAGAGTCTTATAAAGACTGTCAATATAGCATTTTCTAAATTGCCTGAAATATATCCTTTCTAAGAAAAAAATATTAATTCAAGATATCATACACATAAGTATTCTGGTAAAAATCCTTCACTAACTAATCTAGTCTTACTGCTAAATCATTAGATTTGTCTCAGTTCATCAATTAAGTTCCCCTCATAATTTACCAAATTCCTGACAGTACCTAGTACGAAAACTACCCAACTCAAGCAGCGATATATATGCAAAAACGCCACTTAAAGAGTTATCATCCGGGGCTGGTGAGATGGCTCAGCAGGTAAGAGC
>NC_034603.1:22589309-22591975 GCF_900095145.1 Mus pahari | reverse complement strand
AAAAAAAAAAAAAAAAAAAAAAAAAAAAAAAAAAAGAGTTATCATCCAACAAAATCCTAGGTACTAACTGCTTGGTTTAATCTATTCAAAAAACCAAAATGTCTAAAGTAAGATGACTTTCTTCAGCACACAGGAAGACTAAAAGCAAATGACTCATATATGTAAACCATAGATAGACCTCAAGAGGAAATACAGACTCTCTAAGCCTTATGACACAAAAATCTGGAGAAAGAACATATTAAAGTTGAAGCTAAAGTATGCAAGCAACACACACACATGTAGGTGCCCCACGCATGCACACATAAGAAATTATAAATACTCTTTAACTCATCATACACAGAGCCAAATGGAATAAACATCCTTTCATTTAGCAATGCCATAGCTTGTAATTTTTTCTAGTGTGATTAATATACTGAGATAAATATCCACAATATTTCATAGAAAATCATTTAAAAAAAACAAAAACCTGAAATAAGTTTAATGACCAAGTATTAGAAGCTCAATGAACAAATGATGACTTATTGTTATAAATAATATTAAATGTGCTAGGCATGGTGGTTATGTGTTTATAGTTCTAGCTACTAGGGGGGCCAAGCTGGGAACATCTCTTGAGCTCAGCAGCTTGGGACAAATCTAGGCAACATGGTAAGAAGTTATCTAAAACAAAACAAAACAAAACAACGTTATAAAAAAAGTTTAAAATTTTACCTTTTAAAGATAAACTTTCATTTTATATATATTGATGTGTTTTGCCAGCATGGATGTTTGTGAACCATGTATATGCCTGTGTACCACCTGTGTGCTTGGTACCCAGGTATTAGAACCCCTGGAACTATAGATGGTTGTGACGCTGAGAATCTAAGTCTGGTTGTCTGCAAGAGCAAACAGTGCTCACAAGCATTCAGCCATCTCTCTATCTCCTAAAAGTTTAAGTTTAAATTGTTAGAACATAAGGACATTCAGCACAAGAAGGTCTACAGGATTCTAAACAGGGCTGACCAGAAAATATCTTCATCATCACATTTTATAGTCAAATTGTCCGAAGAATAAGAAACAGAATTCTACAAACTGCAACAGAACAGTGTCTGCCATATCACACTGAAGGCATCTTATTAGGACTATGCAGGCTTCTCAGCATACTTGAAGTATTGTAAAAGATAAGCTGCCAATTGAGAATGTTAGTCCCAGAGAAATTGAGGAAAAGTCCAAGACAGGCAGAAGAAGTCATTATAAGACAAGATTCAGAAAAATTACTTAGGAAAGTCCTCCAATAGTGAAAGATAGATCAGTACTACCTGGGAAAACATACAGTGTCAACTCAGAAGATATAAAATGAAAACGATAAAACAATCCAACATCACCATTCAGTAAAACATACAGATCAATAATAGGAAAAGAAAAGGACAAAGGACAACCAAAATGATGACAGGTTTAGCATACTCAGATGCAGAGCGCCAGTTTGTACTAGGCCCTGGCTCCAAGATCCTTGGCCTCAAACAATGAGAAGAAAATTAACAAATGATAGCATTATGCCTTCATCAATAGTAATCTTGTATATAAATAAATTCTCCAATTAAAAGACACAATTGCTACATGGATTTGATTTTAAAGGCCCAACAAGATGGGGCCTTAGTCAGTAATAACACACAGAGAACACAGTGACAGGCTAGACAAGGCAACCCATGCAAACAGAAGCCAAAGAAGGCAGATAGAGAGGCATTTGTACCTGAGAATAGACTAAGAAGAACTTAGAAATTAATACAACTGTAAGGAGCTAAATAGAGATTTAGCCAGCACCAGAGCATTTGAAATCCTTTAAAACAAATGAAAATAGCAATATAAAGAGGATATAACAAAAACAGTACTAATAATTTCCTTTAAATCATTACATACAGCAAAGAATGGAAGAACAAATAATGTAATAATGTACCTCAATTACATAATAAGTAAAACTGAACTAAAAATAAAATTAATGAAAACAAAAAGAAACAGCAAAGATTGGACGTAATGCAAGAGGTGGGGAGGGGAGTGATCTGAGTATGCTCATGGAGGACAGTTAGAGAACAAGCTTGTGTTGTTGGTCCTTGCAGTCTATCTACCTTGTTTGAGGCAGGTAGATGTTCTAACTTGTTTGTAGCTATTCTACAAGCTAGATGGTTAGTGAGTTTCTGGGAATTTTCCAGTCTCTAGCTCCCATTTTACTGCAGAAGTACTAAGATTAAAAGAGATATACCACTCACATGGGTTTATAAGGGGCTTCTAGGGGATTAAGTTCAGGTCCTCATAACTGTTCATTTGTTTGCTTTTTTCCTTCAAATACAAAAATCAACAAAATTTTTTTCTTTTTTTGTTTTCTTTTAAAGACTTATTTATTTTATGTATAAGAGTACACCATTGCTCTCTTCAGACACACCAGAAGAGGGGATCAGATCCCATTACAGATGGTTGTGAGCTAACATGTGGTTGCTGGGAATTGAACTCAGGATCTCTGGAAGAGCAGTCGTTGCCCTTAAATGCTAAGCCATCTCTCCAGCCCCAACAAAAATTTTCTAAAGTGGAGGGAAACAGAAAATTTAAACAAACTACACACACACACACACACACACACACACACACACACAGAGAGAGAGAGAGAGAGAGAGAGAGAGAGAGAGAGAGAGAGAGAG
>NC_034603.1:22582724-22588032 GCF_900095145.1 Mus pahari | reverse complement strand
AAATGCACCAGCATTTTACTGAGAGGAGAAATGCTGAAAGGGTTTCTCTTATGTTCACTTGTATTGTTTATTCAATATAGAATTTTTGGAAATTTTAACCAAGGAAATTAAAATATAATAATAAAAGTATTACAAATAGGAAAGCAAACTATGCCTGCATACAGATATGACTCTCTACATAGAAAAGCCTTTAAAAAATTTAGCGATGTTTCAGAAGTAAATGTGATGGACATACTTAAAAAAAAAAAAGATGCCTAAAAACCCCAGCAAAAGATGATTATAACTGAAAAATAAAATGTGATAAATTTGCAAAATTAAAAAGGTCATCATGCAGATGCTGGGTAGAGAGATCACTTGGTAAAGTGCCTGCCCTGCAAATATCAGAGCCTGGGTTTAGTCCCTAGTACTCATACTACAAAAATAAAAGGACCAGAAATGATGTGGATGTTTATACCACAGTGATGGGGAAGCAAAAATAGGACTTGGCCAATCAGTGAGAAGAGACTCCCAATAAAATAAAATAAAACAAATGCAAGGTGGATCGATGGTACCAAATGAATGAAACCTGAAGTGGTTCTACGGTCTTCCTGTATACATGCACCTGTACATACATTTATAAAAATAGGTAGCTAAAAAAAATTCAGTACATACAGGTCTCACTGAGTAGCCCTTCTGGCAGGCCCAAAACTTGTTACATGGACAAAGTTGGCCTTAAACTCACAGAAATCTGTCTGTCTCTGCCTTCTGAGTACTAGAACTAAGGGTGTATGCCACAATGTCAGGACTCATTACTATTTTTAAATATATAAAAAAGAAGCTACTGAAAAAGATATGAAACCAATACAATACTTAAGAGGTATAAATCAAACAAAGAATACTCTAACGCCAAACATTAAAAAAGAAATACAAAAACTTCACCAAAACAAGCCTAGAATTGAATTTAACAAAGGAAGCCACAGAACTCCAAAATGAATTTTTTCTATGTTCATAGACTAAGAATTAGTGTTGCTAATGTTTGGGGGCTGGAGAGGTGGCTCAGTGGTTTGAGAGTGTGTACTGTTCTTATAGAGTCCCACAGTTCAGTCCCCAGGACTCACATGGGCAGGTCACAACTTCCTCTAACTCTAGCTCCAGGGCATCCAATACCACCTGCCAACCTGTATGGGCACAGATCTACATACAAATGTTCCTATCCAGTATCCAAAGCAACTTGCAGGTACAATGTAACCCCTTTCAAAACAGAATATTCTTAACAAGACAAGGGGGAACCCTCCCAAATTCTTATGGAAGCACAAACAACCTCAAACAGTCAAAAAGAATATAGAACAAAACTGTAGGCATCACAGTATCAACTTCAAAAACAGCACTAAGCAAGAATAAACAGAAAATGCTGGTATTAGCATAAGTTTAGAACAGAAGAGATAAAAGACTCCATGAACAAAAACAACAACGAAAAAAAATCCACACATCTGTAGTAAAGAGATTCCCAACAAGATGCTGAAACTACCAAAGAAATAACAGCCCTTTAATAAACATTGCTAGGAAAATGGATAAGCATATGTTATCTCTTACCTTGCATGAAAGATCTGAACTTGCAAAACTACTAAAAACCAATTCAAAAAACACAAAAGACACACTTCAATGCTGAATATAGGTAGTATTTGAATATAAGCCTAAAAACACCAACAATAGGAATAAAAATGACAAATACAACTAAAAGCTTCTATGCAACAACAACAACAACAAAAAACCCCCAAAAGTGTAGAGAATATCAAAAATTCCACCTATTCACCTAACGTAAGATTAACATAATATTCAAGAAACTCAGAAACAATAGAAGCTCCACATAATCCCATAGAGGGAAATAATGGACAAATGATCACAACACTTCTCAAAAGGCAGCAATATATTGATCAATCAATATAATCTTAAGATATCTAGCATAATTATTCAATAAATCAAAATTGTAATAAGATATCAGCATAGCCACCAATAAGTCAACTGTAAAATACAGACAAACCAAAACCACAAAACGCTGACAAGGATGTACAGGTAAAAGACACTCTCACCCTCTATGGATGAGTTGTAATTAGAAGAACCGTTATGGAAGACAGTATAAAACCACCTCAAAAAGCTGAGCACAGTTGGGTGTGGTGATACCTCTGCCCCTCTGCCCCCTTCCCTCCCCTTGTGTGTGTGCGTATGTGTGTGTATCACAAATTCAAAGCCAGCTCTGGCAATATAGTAACAGCCTGTCTAAAACAAAAGAAAATGGAACATGCTAAAGAGAAACTCCAATCCTTGGTATACACGAGTTGATGCATGAACCCACCAATGAATGGACAAAGACAAAATGTAGTTAGTATATGTTCAAATTGCAGTTATTATCCTGACATAAAGACGAATCCTGTCAAATGAAGCATGAAGGATGGATTTGAATTACCTTAAGTAGACAACCAGATATAGAAAGACAATGCATTCTCTCATGGTGAAGCCAAGAAAAAGCCAATTTGGGACAGTGGTGACGGTTCAGTAGGCAGAGGATACATAGGTTCCAAATTAGATTCCCCATCACTATAAAGGTAATAATGGTACAGGTACATACATATATACAGAAACTTGGATCTCAGTGTTTCATTGGCTAGTCAATGTAACCAAAATAGTGAGTTCTAGGTTCACTGAAAAACTTTCTCAAAAGTTAAGGTAGAGAGCATCAGAGGGATATACTTAAAGTTGGATTCTAGCTTCTATAGGCACACATGCCACAGGTGAATGTACCCTCACACACCCACACAGAAACATGGACAGACAATCAATCAAAACAAAAGGTGATAAACAAAAGGTTAGGAGAGTATTGATGGAGATACATAAAAGGTTGGATTGATCAGTGTATACTGCATGCAAGTGATGACAGCACACTGAATACCATTAATATAGTCTATAAAAAGTACACATGAACAAATACTGAGTTCCAAATTAGTTAATTATAGCATATTGTTATAATAGAGCACTATGTACTCATTCAAAATGTAAAAGAAAATCTAACAGCATTCAAAGATTTTAAACTATAAGTTTTTAAAAATCATAATACATGTTTAAAAATTTTAAAATAGACATTGTATACAATAAGGTAAAAAAGGCAGTTTAATTATTAACAGGAAATTCATATACATATGCGTTTACATATATGTATATATATACACACACACACACACACACAGAAAATATACCTGGGAAAGGGCACTCAAGACAGGGTTCCACTGTGTACACCTGGCTGTCCTCAAACTCACAGAGATCCATCTGCCTTTGTCTCCCAAGTGCTGGGATTAAAGGTGTGGGCCACTACTGCCCAGTAGTAAACTGTATATTTAAAAAGAAACTGTTTCTCTGTATGGCTCCAGTATTAGTTGCAAATTTTGGAACCAGTATGTTTATTTTCAGAAACAGAACATATTCTATTAATGAAATTAGGCAAATGTGACAGACTCTTTAAAGCTGCCTTGAATCCCTTTCTTATTTTAGTAAACCAATTTCCTGACTATCCTCCTCTACCCTGCCATACAATGAGAGCATGTCTTCCTGAAAACCAAAGCAACAAACTCTTATCAATCCAATACTGTCACTTAAAACTCAGACGAAAGGAGGACAGCTGTAGGGCAACTGAACAGTTCTGAAACTCTGTAGTGTCACTCCTTGGAAGACATAATTATGGAATTTCCTCTTTAAAATGCCTATGGGCTTATTCTTCAAATTATTTTATTTCTCAGTCTAAAAAGATGTTATCTGCAACAGCAGAGTTAAAAAAAAAAAAAAAGACTTCTAAAGCAACAGCTTCCTTTCTCTGGCTTTAACGAAGTTCAATGTTTCATTTGCTTCTTTACTTTATTTAATACATATTTATTTTTACACTAGTGCCTGTTTTTATATGTGACTAACAGTCCTGCAGGCCAAGGAAGAACTGCTGTGGTTTTCTTTCTTTTGTTATTTCTTCCATCATATTAAGTTTTCCCATTAGTCCACTGCCTGAATTCTCAGATTCAATCTACATCCTATTCTGTCACTATAAAGGCAAGAAAATTCACAAATTTAGGTACTAAGCTACAACAAATACTTATTTTGGTTAATTAAGTAAAACTAAAGCTAAAACAAAATTCCCACAGATAAGAAAATTTCTAGTTAATCCAACAGTCAAGTAGTATTGTTTTAAAAAACTTTATTTTACCATAACTTTTACATGTAGAGACCAAAAACCATTTAAACTAAAAATATTTTATGTGAAAATCAAGGTTCCATAAAAAGTCTGAAACATACTCACCGTAAGGTAGTTATTAATATCCACCCCATCTATTATGGTTTGGCGTTCTCCTTTATAGTTAATTTTCCGAAACCTTCGTCGAGACTGTCTAGCAGGAATTTCTCTTTGTAAAATACTATCTTCATTATCTTTGGAATTCTCTACCTGAAATACATGTTCACATTCCTGATTAAATATCCAGTTTTTCCATCTTAGTGACAGTCTATGAAGTCTTAAAAGGCTCATAAGGAAGCTTCATTTACTTCTGCCAAGAAAGTGCCTGAAGAAACAGTCTGTACAAGGCAATGCTCTGAGTTGAAAAAGATTAAAGACAATGTTTTTATAAAGAACCAGAGACCACAGTTTCCTTCCAGGAAACTGTCTGTCTTGAGCACATAAACATATCCGTCTAAGTAAAGTCTCTTACCAGAAATGAAGGCTGTTAGCTACACCTACACATTCAATAATTATAACTTGGATGTTAGTCTAATTACAAACTGCCTTATTATGCATTTACTTTACTTACCAAACAATCATGGCTATTATTTTAGTGAACTACTGAAAAGCAAAACAAAATTATTATTTGATAGAAACTCTTTGATGTCCACCTTAATGCATAACAACATCAGTAAGGATGGCAACTTTAAAAAACAACAGAGAAACTGTTATAGAGCTCACTTAAAATAGACATACATATATATATATTTCATTCTGCAACACTATCTCCAGTTACTATCTCGAGGTAAAAACCAAAATGAAATCCCCAAGGACTAGTATCTTTCCAGCTCACAAGAGTGACCCTAATTAAAGGTGAGCTGGCAGGTCTATCTAATTGCAAAACCTGTAATGTTGACATAAGATTGTTAACCAATTACAGAGTACATATCACTACTATAAGAACTAACAATATAGCTGGGCAGTGGTGGCACATGCCTTTAATCCCAGCACTTGGGAGGCAGAGGCAGGCGGATTTCTGAGTTTGAGGCCAGCCTGGTCTACAGAGTGAGTTCCAGG
>NC_034603.1:22509700-22582704 GCF_900095145.1 Mus pahari | reverse complement strand
AGCCTGGTCTACAGAGTGAGTTCCAGGACAGCCAGGGCTACACAGAGAAACCCTGTCTCAACCTCCCCCCCCCCCAAAAAAAAAAAAAAAAAAAACCAAACCAAACAAACAAAACACAAAAAGTTATTAAAAAAATAATATTTTTAAGAGATTTATTTTTCACTTATATGTCCATATGTGTATATGTCTGTATGAGTCAATACTACACATGTGCTGGTACCTAGGGAGGCTAGAAGAGGGCATGGGATTCCCTGTGAGCAGCTCTATGTGGGTGCTGGGAACCAAACCTGAGTCCTCTGTAGGAACATTCTCTTCAGCTCTCCAAACTTAAATATTTGTTCAAACATATACTGTTAAGTTCTAAATTATACTTTATAACTAACCTAATATTCAAGAAATTATTTTTTTCTCTACAACTATTTTTCTACTAATGTCACATCTCTCCGCTATCACAAAATATGCTTTAGGCAATGAATTAAGTAATTCAGTCAACAATCAATTTCCAGCTCCATTCTCATCTTCCAAAGATCAGATCCATTTCTCAGGAGGTCAATAATGTTTGTACATGTCCCTCTCCTAACACCTTTTAACAGTATCATCACCATCCCTTACCTGAGTTTTAATCAGTTCAGTCTTACAATACATCAATAGTGATCCTGCTGCTTTCTCCAATCACATACTGTAGTCAGATAAGCTACCAAGATAATCATCCTATCAGGTCTCCTAATATGACAATGGACAGCCAATGTTTACCGTATTTATTGAAATTTTAAAAAATCATTTTATGTGTATAGGTTTTTCCTGAACGTATGTCTGTGCACTACATATGTCTGGTATCTGCAGGGGCCAGAAGGCGGCACTGGACCCCCTGGAACTGGGGTGTTGGAAACTGAACTCGGCTTCTCTAAAGAGCAGCCAGTACTGTTAATCAGCATCATCTCCCTACCCTTGATAAATTTAAACTCTTACACCTGATATTCAAAGCCATATATATCTCTATCTTCCTTAAACTGTTTTTTCTCCCAAGACAGATTCTTGCTCTGAATCTGTTCCTGACCTTGAACTTGCAATATTCCTGGAATAGTCACACAATTATACTTGTTTATGGGACATACTATGTAAGTACCTGCAGTATATTTATCATTTAATTTACTGCACATGGTTCTATGACATAAATGAAGCCTCACTGTTATAGGTGTATTTCTTTTATTTATTTCCCTGAAATGAGTACTCTTTTTCTTTAGATTTATTTATTTTATTCTTTGTGTATGGGAGTTTGTCTGCATGTATGTATGCTTAACAAGTATAGGCCTGATGACTGTATCTGTAGAAATCAAAAAACAAGCAGCAGAACTGAAATAACAGATTGTGAGCTACCATGTGGGTGCTAGGAATCGAACCTGGGTCCTCTGCAAGAGCACAAGTGTTCTTAACTGTTGAGTATCTCTCCAGCCCTAAAATGTGTATTCTTTATTGGTTTAAAAAGTTCCCTTGGTACTCAGAAGTACTGTTGTTTTGTTCTAGTTACCGTTGTAGTAAAATCACCTATGACATTTCCTGTTTTTTTTTTAAAATTAATATAAAATTCACATATTAAAAAAACCTATAGGCCGGGCGTGGTGGCGCACGCCTTTAATCCCAGCACTCGGGAAGCAGAGGCAGGTGGATTTCTGAGTTCGAGGCCAGCCTGGACTACAAAGTGAGTTCCAGGACAGCCAGGGCTATACAGAGAAACCCCGTCTTGAAAAACCAAACCAAAACAAAACAAAAACAAAAACAAAAAAAACCAAAACTTGTTCATAGTTCAGTGGCTTTCTGTATAGTCATGAATTTTTTTAACAGTCACCACTTTCTAGGTCTAGCTCATTATTACCACCCTAAAGAAATTCAGCATCTGTCTGTATTTCATCTCTATATCCTTTTCCATAAAAGGTAACTACTAATCTCAATTTTTTCCTATTAGTTCAATTTCTCTCTTGTAATATAATATTTATTTGCAATATAATATATATGTACACACACATACACACACACACACACACACACACAGAGAGAGAGAGAGAGAGAGAGAGAGAGAGAGAGAGAGAGAGAGANGAGAGAGAGAGAGAGAGAGAGAGAGAGAGAGAGAGAGAGAGAGAGAGAGAGAGATACAGATAGAGAAGAAAAAAGCAGACACAGATACACACAGATAGAGTATCATTATATAGCCCTCACTGGCGTCAAACTCACTATGTATGTAGTAGACCTGCCTAACCTTATACTCACAGAGTTCTGCCTGCCACTGTCTCCAGAGTGCTAGGATTAAAAGCATGTGCATGGGCTGGTGAGATGGCTCAGCGGGTAAGAGCACCAGATTGCTCTTCCGAAGGTCCTGAGTTCAAATCCCAGCAACCACATGGTGGCTCACAAACATCCTTAACGAGAGATCTGACTCCCTCTTCTGGAATGTCTGAAGACATCTACAGTGTACTTACATTTAATAAATAAATAAATAAATCTGTTTAAAAAAAAAAAAAGCATGTGCTACCACCTGGAGTCCTATTGTACATAATTTATATAAATGAAGTAATATATCTGATGGTTTTGTGTGTCTAGCTTTCCACTTTTTTTTTTTTGCATTCAACACAATATTTTTTTCTATTAATTTATTTATTCACTTTACATCCCAATCACCGCTACCTCACCCCCTCTGGCTTCTTTTACTTAATAGAGTATTTTCAAGGTTTATTTATTTATGGCAGAATAGACAGCTCACTCTATATAAGGCAGAGTACTATTCCATCTTATGGACACTGAATAAGGTTTATTCAGGTTGCAGATATTTGTGCTATTTCTATTTCTGGGAAATTATGGATAATGTGTATATCTGTTTACCAGATGCTATATATATTGGGGTGAAATGAATGGGTAATATGTTGACCAACTGCCTAACCATTTTTCTAACTGGTGGCAGCACCTCACACTCCCAGCAAAGACAAAAGTTCCAATTTTATTAGCTTTCCAATGCAAATGATTGCCTGCTAATAAAACCCTTTATCATTATTTTTAATTTTTGATGAAGTCTTCAAGTTATACCATTGGTGCCTTTCATATAGTTGTTCTCTCTTAGGAAAAACTGGTCTAACCCCGAGAATGTATTGGGACATAGGTTGTTAAGTAGCTGTCCTTGTCTTCCTACCTGGAAGAAACTGTATTTAAAAATTAAAAATGAAGAAAGAAAATGAAATAAAAATCATGTATAGAACCTTTTTAAGTATAGTCTCAACCCCAAAATTCCTAACAGAGAATTTTTGTAACTGTAATGAAATACATTCTAGATAATATATTCACAACATCTTAAAAACAAGATAAATTTTGTTTTTTTCTGCTTGAGAGAGGGCCTCACTATGACCCACACTGTCCTTCAAAGTTCAGCATTTCTCCTGCCTCAGTTTCTGTAGTTCTGGAACTATAGGCATTTGCAACCATGGCAACATGGTGACCTTTACTTTAAAAGATATCAACTAAGCTAACATATCCAATGAAGAAAAAGGTGTCTGCTTGTAGGGAGTTCCAATCATCTTTGAAGTTACTAGTGATCAAATATTTCAATGAATTCTCAACATTTTAATAAATTCTGAAATTTTGGATTATTTTCTACTATAATTAATAAAGCATTCTAAACACAGATGAATCAGCAAACAGTCCTAAAAAGTAACTGGAGGGACACTGTCTATTTCTCATGAAATTTATCAACATGCATTTTCTTTTTTCTTTTTTCTTTTTTTGGTTTTTCAAGACAGGGTTTCTCTGTGTAGCCCTTTGCTGTCCTGGAACTCACTCTGTAGACCAGGCTTGGCCTTGAACTCAGAAATCCGCCTGCCTCTGCCTCGCCTCCTGAGTGCTGGGATTAAAGGCATGCGCCACCACGCCCGGCAACATGCATTTTCTTATGCCTAGAACTTTATCTCATATTAGCAAAAACAGTTATCAAGGTTTTGATAGTATCTTACCTGTATGCTGTGTTGCTAACATGATTTATAATTCTCCACTGTCCAGTAGTCAAAAGAAAAACAACCATTATGTTCATTAGATGCTATATTTTTGTCTTTTAGAACAGTTCCATGACTGCTCTATTTCCTGACATTGAGATCTCATCAATTGTAGAACATTCTCTAATTTGTCTGGTAATTTGTGACTTTTAAGTATGAATGCTGAGCAAGAATACATTCCAGACATGACCTTTCTTCTTCTAAGTGTTGTCACAACAGGAGTAATATCCCATTAGTATATATATATATATATATATATATATATATATATATATATATATATATATATATATATATAGGCAGTAGCAGTAATTACTATTCTGGTGAAAATCTGCCATATTTTAACATCAGAAATTTAGTAATATCCCCTTCATAAATAATTGCTAGGAACATCCCTGTGATGTCCTAAGTATTCTGTTGCCTAACTGACATTAGCCTCCCTAGTAAGCCAAGTGTTTCCTTACCTTTTGTTAGTTGGCATTCTACCATCAAGGAGTGCTAGCTCATCTCCCTTCTTCATTTCTTCATATCATCAAGATTTTAACTACTTGTATGATATATGAAGGTACCATCACCACTATAAATTTTTATTTGGATTCCCAAATGCCCCTAGGTTTTGCCAATGGGAGTGCTTTTGATCTGGGTCCTGGGTTACTTTAAATTCTCTTAAATGTTTCCTTTACATTGTTGTCAGGTAATGAAAATACTTTCTTAAGGGGGAAAACGATGATAAAGAGGTATAAAGGGAAATTCATTGTTAAATATTTTTTTTTAAAAAGGCACATTTAATACATTACATGTGCACATTAAAATTCTAGGCAGTGATTTTCTTCGCATATGTATGTATGCATGTATGTATCTTAACTAGTATTCTGGCGAGTAATATATGTCTCCTCACCCTAGTCCTCTTTCTTCTTTTTCTCTCTTCCTCTTCTTTTTTTCTCTTTGAGACAAAGTCTTAAGTAACCCATGCTGCCTGTGACTCATTATCTGGTTTTGAACTCGTTCATCCTGCCACCTCCTGGCCAAGTGCTTGAATTAAAGCGAGAATTATGATGTCTGGCTTGAAATTAGTTGCACATTAAGTTTACTAGTTTAAAAATTAACAATTCTTAAGCACTTTTTATTAACATCTTCTTACATTATTTACTACACACGCACACACTCCACACCAATGGTGGAGGTCAGGGAACAGTTTCTGGAGAGCAGGCTGTCAAAATCGGTGGCAAGCACCTTTACCTGATGGACCTCCCACCCCCAGTGTAATACTTAAACAATCTGATGATAAATTAATAGATACATGAAAATGTAAGCTAACAATATCTAACTCATAGTAAATAAAAAGGACATGGTAAAATGCTAGAATAAACTCTGGGCTTTAAACATGCTGACATGCATTTTACTGAAGGGATCTCAAGGAACTTAAACACAACCAGCAGCCAGAGCTTAGCTTGGTTTTTAAACATTTTCTAAAACAACAACATAACAAACAAACTCCCTTTACAAAAAAGACGTAACAGTTCCATGTTTCAAGCATGGAATTTAAGATGAGACTGTAGCCTAAAATGACTTCCTGACTTTTCCTGATACATAAACATGCTACACCTCTTACATTGCACTGAGTATAAAAGCACATTGTAAACCACTACAGTCCAACCACCTACAGTTCTAGGGCAGCCAATAAATACCCTCTTCAGACCTCTGTGGACACTGCACACATGTAGTTCACTTACACACATGCAGGAAAAACAATCATACATAATATACATACATATAAAAGCCAAATTTTCTAGAGTTCTAACAACTATCTAGGCCGCTTATGGAAAATAAAAATATATTCATTAAACACAAGTCTAAATGAAATATTATCTAAAATTATTAAAGAGTACAAGTATTAGAAACAAACTATTTCTTATTTGGGCCTATTTCCTATGTGCTTTTATTTTCTCTAGCTCGTTCCCTCAGCCCATCTGAGGTTTACTGACTCCTTCAATAGCAAAGGAAAAAATACTGGAAAAAAATCATGCCCCTTTAAAGAGAACCCTACGCCCTTGTTGACATACAGAGCTACACATATTTCTTCCCCACACCCCCCTGAGCCTCCTTTTTAATTTTCTGGTGGAACAGGTAAAGAAAGTTACCAAATTTGGGACATGTTACCTCTATTATCATTTTAGACATTATTTCAACCACCACAGAAGTGTTAGAGATAAAAATAGATAAAGGTGCTAGATGGTTTTGATGTTATTTAAATATCATCATAGGACAGGCCACGGAAAGGAAGCTTTCTTGGGTATTGAAAGCCTCCCACAGTTAGAGTTGACACTGAAGCATACAAGGAAGCAATCCAGCATCTTACCACAATCATCTCTGAAGGCTCTAATACAAGACAATCACATCCTCTTTTTCCTCCAAACTGCTTACCAAAACTATAAAAACAGAAAAACAATTTCTTTAGCAGAAGTTATAACGTATGTCAATATGGGAAAAATAAAAGCTCTGAGACATTAACTGAAAAATTCTGATCCTCTTACTGAGATTTTTCCAATAAAAACAAAATAAACGAGTCCTCTTACTTGCTCAAATATGACAAATCTCATTTCAATTCTGTGTACAACTTTTTCCAAAATTTCTTTACTTAGTCCCCATAATTGTTTATGAAAGATATTTACCTAATCTTAATTTTTTAAACACTTAAACAAGACTAAATTAAAAGAAAAATATTCAAGATGTGACAGTATAGTTATGTTTTATAAAGGTAAACTATTACATAACATAGAGAAACAAAAAACATTTTAGTAAATGAAGAAATGCAGATAGACAATAAAATTATGTTTTTAAAAAATGGAATCGCCAGATTATTTATTTCTGGAAAAAATTTAAAAAATTAAAAAAACAAAAAGCCTCAAACAAGTCTATGCTCAGTACTCCATATGCTTCATCTAAGAAAAAGATTTCTAAGCAAATCAAAACTAGGAAGAAATAAAGAAAAACTGAGCTTTAGAAAGGACAATTAAAAAAAAAGTTGTCAAACACATGAGACACAAAGACAAACCGTGTAGCGTATATTTAAATTTGAGATCTAAGAAACTAGCACGGTGACACAGAAATATGTAATGGGTTTGAGAGTTGTTATACTACTTACAGTTCCTATCAGTAATAGGAACTGATCTACTATATAGTCTACTACTTTAAAACAGACTTGATTACTCCGAGCCTTATCTTTTAAATTTTGAATGGTTTCAGGGAAATAGCTAGAGAAAATAAAGGTACATAGGAAATAGGCCCAAGTAAGAAATGATTTGTTTCTAATACTTGTGTCCTTTAATAATCTGAGATGATCTTTCATTTAGGTTCGTATTTAGTGAATAATTTTATTATTTTTCCACAAGAGGCCTAGATAGTTGTTAGAACTATAGAAAATTTGGCTTTTAAAAAGTCATTTATAGCCGGGCGTGGTGGTGCATGCCTTTAATCCCAGCACTTGGGAGGCAGAGGCAGGCGAATTTCTGAGTTCAAGGCAAGCCTGGTCTACAAAGTGAGTTTCAGGACAGCCAGGGCTATACAGAGAAACCCTGTCTCGAAAAACCAAAAAAAAAAAAAAAATTATTTATATTTATGTATGATTGTTTTTCCTCTGTGTGTGTAAGTGAACCAGATGTGTGCAGTGTCAGTGGCTAAAAGCACTTTTTGCCCTTGCAGAAAACTTGGGTTTGATTATCAATACCCACATGGTGGTTCACAACCTTCTGTAACTCCAGTACTAGGGGATTTGACAGCCTCTTGTGGTTTCCACCAAGCACATACATTCATATATATAGCTCATATGTATGAAATAAGAAATATATATCAAAGCAAAATACTGCCTCTACATTAAATAAACAGGAAGGGGAAGGATACTAATGTCAAAAAAAAAGGCCACTCAGAATAAATTCTAAGTCATTTATAAGGAAAATTACAAAACTTTACCAATGAACTGGAACCAGGGCTTAAATAAAGCAATAAGAAGCATATACTTTTACAAGAAGGCTCAAAATTATAATTACACAATTTTATAACATGTAAGATATGGAGAGATGGCTCAGCGGTTAAGAGCACTGACTGATTTTCCAGAGGTCCTGAGTTCAATTCCCAGAAACCACATGGTGGCTCATAACCATCAGTAATGGGATCCAATGCGCTATTCTTGTGTGTCTGAAGACAGCTATAGTGAACTCATATAAATAAAAATAAATAAATTAAAACAAACAAACAATAATAATTTACAATAAAAATCCTAAACAAAGTTCAATAATATTGAATAATAGCAGGGCATTATGGCACACACCTTTAATTCCAGCAATCAAGAGGGCAGAGGCAGGTGGATCTAGTTCAAGGCCAGCCAGAGAGGTACAGTAAACCACTCCCTATCCAAATCTAATGAAATTACCTTTTGAACATAAAAAAAGATTACTTTATTTCTATGCTGGAGAGTTTTATGTATTTTTCCAAAATGGAGCCTTATATTACCTAATATATAAAATCTAAAGGAGTTTCATGCAACACAGAACAGGAGATGCATACTCTTGTAAATGAAAATACAAAAATGAAAGAAAATCATAAAAATATACATGTGACAAATTTCAAGATAATGGAAGGTAGGCAGATCAGGAGTAGCATTTTTCCCAAGAGAGAAAGCAGCAGCAAAGCTGACCCTGAAGTGCTTAGCTTACTATCCTTCCTGCATGGAACCTTGACAACACTACCCAAGGAGCAGTTATTGAACTCAAAGATTATCAACTCAATTTTAAGAGAGAAAACTGCTTCAAAATTTTCAAATTTGTAAAGCTGGAGTACTGGAGAAGAGATAGAAATGCAGAGAAGGATAAAAGAAGGGAAATAGAGAGGGGAGACAGACAGACAGACAGACAGACAGACAGACAGACAGAGACAGACACCCCCCCACACACACACACACCCACACACACATACACACACACGTTATACACCTTGGAGATCTCTGGAAAGGTCCTCAAGTCCATACTGTACTGTGATTCATAGCATATTTAGTGGGAATGTGAGAAAAAAGAGTTAACTGAACAAGCACATAACACAAGGACATTAAATACACTCCACAGAAATACACCTTTTTTAACAATGATACTACATTTCTTTAGTGCTAGATTTGATCTCACAAATTTAAAAGGCTCAAAATAATCACATCTGTTATAGATAGCGAGACTATAGAGTAAAACAATTCTTATTACTATCTTAAGCAATATAACAAAAACTAGACTCCATTTACATAAGATGTACATCTGACATACAATTAATAAAACAACAGCTATTTCCTCCCAATTGTACAGATTTAGTGCAGTTACAATAATAACAATTTTAAAATCCCAGAAAGTTGATTTAAAGTCTAACAAAACAATCCAAAGATTTACAGAGAAATTTCAAGAACCTACTATACTAAAAGAAAGGTGGAAAACAAGTTATCAAACTGCAAGACACAATGGTATTCTGGATAATGAAGTATGCGACCAACTCACAGGCCTACAACTCACACCCAACAAAAAGCCAGAAAGGCTCACACATACATACTCCAATTGTTTTTGTGACAAAAGTAAAACTACA
This sequence comes from Mus pahari, assembly GCF_900095145.1. Lineage (NCBI taxonomy): Eukaryota > Metazoa > Chordata > Mammalia > Rodentia > Muridae > Mus > Mus pahari. The sequence goes on along the minus strand of NC_034603.1, from coordinate 22,573,057 downwards.
TACAGTCAGTGGGTGGGGGAACGACACATAATCCCCCTCCTTTTAAAATTTTTAAATGACTAGATAATTAATACAGGGCTGGAGAGATGGCTCAGCAGTTAAGAGCACCGAATGCTCTTCCAGAGGTCCTGAGTTCAATTCCCAGCAACCAAATGGTGGCTCACAACCATCTGTAATGGGATCTGATGCCCTCTTCTGGTGTGTCTGAAGAGAGCAATGGTGTACCCACATAAATAAAATGATAAATAAATAAAAAATATATAATTAATACAGAACAGCCAGCAATAGGGTCAAGCAAGAGAGCCTTGACTCTATGTCTGGCAACCTGAGTTTGATTCCCAGGACCTATGAAGTGAAAGGAAAGAACTCCGGGAGCTGGTGAGATGGCTCAGTGGGTAAGAGCACCCGACTGCTCTTCCGAAGGTCCTGAGTTCAAATCCCAGCAACCACATGGTGGCTCACAACCATCTGTAACAAGATCTGACGCCCTCTTCTAGAGCATCTGAAGATAGCTACAGAGTACTTACATATAATAAATAAATAAATAAAACATTAAAAAAAAAAAAAAAAAAAGAAAGGAAAGAACTCCTCCAAATTGTCCTCTAATCTCCACACGTGAGCTATGGCATATGAACACATAAAAATAAGCAAATAAAAATTATGAAACCAAGGGGAGAATCAGTAAATCACCAGGAGCAATAATTAACTGGAAATGGTCGGAAATAAGTGAAAAAATAAAAAGACCACAAAGTAAATTTGTTTATAAATGCTTTTTATTAGGGTAGGAAGTTGCTACCTGTTTGTCTACAAATTTCACTTTGTTTTGTATTCTATCAATAGTTTTCTATGCTTAAATCATCCGGCAGTTTTATTATTTTATTATAGTATGTTTTATTAACTAATTTTGGATACACAACAAACTCTGTATTTGGAAAATTTTAATGCTGATAACACAATACTTTATTTTAAATACATCCCTAGATTCAGTTTACTATTATTTTGCTAATAGTTTCTGCATATCCCCACCCCCACCCCTGCTTGTTACTATGTATATCCAACTGCTCTGGACTTCCTACATATATAGATCAGGGTGCCCTAAAACTCATGGAGATATGTCAGTCTCTACTTCTCTGGCCCCTTCATACGCTCCAGCAGTTCATAGATGCTGAGGTAGGCCAACTCAAAGTCCAACACTGTCCTTACCCTGCCAAATTACCCAATGCCACAGTCAGTAAGTGTGGGGCAGTTCTCATGCCCTTGGGACTGGCTCACTCACACCCATGCCACCAGTGCCAGCCCTATTGTGCTACCCAGGCAAGGTGCAGGACCCACTCTGCAGTGCTTGAATATCACCATGGTCCCAAGTGGCAGTCCAGACCCACCCTCCTCCCCCTTCCTCTATGAGGGTGCTCCCCCCCACTCCCCACTTTTAGCCTCGGTATTCCCCTACATTGGGGCATTGAACCCCCTCAGACCCAAGGGCCACTCAACATCCTTATTCTGTAAGTCTGTGCTTTTACTCAATTAATAGTAAATAGTAGAAGCTCTAAGAATCATACAACAAGGAACTTTCAGCTTCCATTTCAACTGACCTAGTTCATCCCTATATAGGCCAATATAGTTACGAGCTTTCCCATCATACCTGGAGTTTGACTCTTGAACTAAGTCTTATTTAATATTTACTCTTATTGTGTGTATGTTTTCCCTGTATATATGTCTGTGCGCCATGTGCATATGCCTGGTGCTTGTGGAGGTCAGAAAAGGGTGTTGGGTGTCCCAGAACTAGAGTTACAGATGGTTGTGAGCTGCCATGTGGGTATTAATAATCAAACCTGTGTTCTATGGAAAGGCAGCCAGTATTAACTGCTGAGCCATCTACTAGTTCCTGAACTAACCCTATTAAATTACATGATCTATTAAAATAGATACTAAGATGAAGAAAGTCACTATGTTACTCTTGCCATTTATTCTTTGTGGCTCTTACCCATGCTTCCAAGGAATGCTGATCCTACCGAAGCTGAAAATGAATTAATTTCTAGGAAACGGAACTTGAGGTAACACATATAATGCATTCTGGTTTTTTATATATAACTATTGATTTTTTTCTTTGACTGTTCTTCTCATAAACAGATGGCCACAATTACTGATCTAAACAGACAGTTACGAATTTTGAATGGTCAGGGATTTCAAAGATCAGAATTAGAAACCTGGTAATAAGGTAGTCTGGGAAGAGGTATGTAGATGAGCACCTTTCAGAACAAGCATCTTTCAGAATTTAAAGATACCTGTGTCCATGTAGATTCTAAAGGGGTATATGCTGTGGAGAAGGCTGTTATTTTATTTAATAGTATGTATGTATAGATGTTTATGTGCATGCAGGCTAGAGGTGGACAGTAGATGTCTTGCTCCATCATTTTAGAACTTATTTTCTGGAACAGTGTTTCTCAGGGAACCCAGAGCTCAGTGTTCTGACTAGACTGGCTGGCCACCAAGGCCTATGATCCTGTCTTTCTTCAACCCCTCTATTCCATACCACTACCACCACGCTGGGACTATGAATATACATCTAGACAGCTATATGTTTGCTAGGTATCTAAACTCAGGCCCCCATGCTTGGCTGAAAGCACTTTACTTGCTGAACCATCTGTCAAGTCCCAGAGAAGGTTCTTAATAATTTAGAAGGCAAAAGTAGACATCCATCAGTCTCTTTCCCAAGCTTGTACAGTGCTTGTGCAGTAAGACTATAAACATACTGAGTATGGCAGCAAAGAAAGAGAAGATGAGGTGGGGCTCAAATTACATCCAAGTACCTATTTTTTCAGAAGTAGGAACAATACTGAGATCCTAATATGTTAGCATTTCTCAAGGGGAAAAGACAACTATAGGACCCACGTAATTTATAATGGATCTCTTCTATCATGGAGGAGTCAGGTTATTTGTCCTTACCAAACATATTCTAGATTCTGCTAGTACTGCTAACAATCATGAGCTTACAGAGTATATTTTCTTACCTGGCACTGAAGATTGCATTACCTTCAATCAAGAAACTCACTTTTTTTTTGGCAACACAGGTATAACAATGCTTTCTGTTTTTCCCAGTATTCTCAATGCTTTAATTTAACAACTTATTTATAGTATTTTTTCTTGCTTCATACCAACTCTGAACTTTGCTTGGTTAGTCTTAATGCTTTCACCAGGAGAACACAATCATTTTTCTCCCTAGCCACTAAACCAATAGGCAGCAAACAGATGTTACTCTATTGTCACAAGTGACTAACCCCAATTACAAAGAAGAAATTGGTTTGTGGCACACAACTGTAGTTAGAAGAACTCTTATGTCTAGAACAGCAACAACTAAAACAACAAAAAAGGCAAGACAATCAAGAACATTATACAATAAAGTTCAGCTCCCACTATCAGATAAAGAACCCAGAGCAGCCTAGTTTCTGCTGAAGGCAAGAATTCTGAAGGATAAGAATCACACCTATAGATTCTCATAGTTTGTACGTTACTCTCTCCCCATCCTCTTTAAATAAAGGATATTGGATGTAAACATTTATAAGGTAAACTTTAGCCAATAAAATATACAGAGACATTATGGTGGAATATATAATTGATATAGTTAGAAATGGTTAATAGGACTGTGCCCTCTTCATTTGGGTCAGAGTTTAGAACTGTACTTTCTTGAATGATAGTTATATTTTATTAGTGAAAAAGAGTTGTTTTGTGGTTGAATGGAAATCCAAAAATATTTAGCTAAAATGCCATGCCAGTTAATTTTGCATTCACCTACTTCCTCAACTCCAAATGGACTGATTCTCTGCTTGAAATTGACCCTTCAACAGTCCTACATTGTGATAAAAGTTGTAGATTCTGTCAGTGTTCTACTTTCCCAGGGGCAGTTTTGTCAGCAGAGGCTACACAAGAAAGGGCTTTACAATTGGCAGTACAGAGTGGGGTTGAGGTAGGGCAGGGCAAAGATCCTGACCCTTCTACCAGCTGTGGGCCAGTCAGCATCTGGAAGAAAGGATGAGACTTGGGTACTTTTCCTACTTGCCATCACTTTTCATCAGTTCATACTCTCAGTTCCCAGACAGTATAAACTAATTTTTGGCAAGAGGTACTCTCAAGTTCTCTTGCACTGGATTGCAAATAATATTTTCTAATAAAGCCTATATTTCAGTCATAGGGAAAAAAACAGTTCCCCTTTTTGGTTCGTTTTTGACTTGGGACCTCATTCTCAGCTGGGGTGTGGTCAGTTTTTGTTTTTTTTTTTATCCTTAATAGTATCAAGGCTATTCAATAGTTAATATCTTTAAGTTAAACTGCCCCAGTAGAGAACTTTATTGTATTTCTATGGACTGGAATACTACTATCATCCTTAGTCTTACACTATGGAGGGTTCATATTCTTCTTGTATCATAATGGTTAGAAACAACATTCACACAAGCCAAAAATATTGTGATGATTATTTTATGACAACAATCATTTTATGTACTTTTCTTTCCATTAACTCATTAATCCTAATGAGTGTCTGATAACTTTCACACACACACAAATAAAGACCTATTACCCATATTCTTTAGTATAAAGTTTAATTAAACAAGTATAATCATGTTTGCTGTGTTTTGGATAGCTAAGTTAATGTCCAACATAACTTTCTTTAACTTTGTTAAAAATTCATATTCCTATGAGTTATTCTAAAAACTAAAACTTCATTGATTAGATTAGAAACAAATGGTCACTTATTGGCTACAAAGAGTTTTTACAACAAATTTGGAACTATTTAAAAAACACAGGAGAATGAGAAAATATTCAAAAGAAAATACTAATCCTAAAATCAACCACAGGCAGACCCAATGAAGTTTCATTATTTTAAGTTTTCACAAACAGAGAAAGGAACAGCAGAAAGGCTTAAATAACCAAGAACCCCCCAAAAATATTTTTTTTTCTTTGTAAAAGGTTAACACGTTTTATTCCACTCATGAAGAAGCAGAGATTTCATTTAACCCGTGGCCAACAATTTAAAGTTTTAGAATTCAAGATATGACTTTTAAAGTGGCACATAAATCAAGATACCCAGTGCCTTGGTATTCAAGTTTAATAAATTTAACATTCCTAAACTAACTTCGCTGTACTCTCATGTCTCACTTTAAGTCTTCTTGGGACAATGAAATAGTTCAGTGAGGAAAGGTGCTTGCTGCCAGGCTGAGGATCTCAGTTCCAACTCCAGAACTCACACGATAGGAGAGAACAGATTCAAGTTGTCCAGATTTCCCGACATGTGCACCATGGCATAGCATGAATGTAAGACACACACACACACACACACACACACACACACACACACACACACACACACAGAGAGAGAGAGAGAGAGAGAGAGAGAGAGAGAGAGAGAGAGACAGAGACAGAGAGACAGAGAGAGACAGAGAGAGACAGAGACTTGTTGAGAAGGGGTTTAGTGGGAAAGTAGCAGAGTCAAAATACAAATATACTGTGAAAGTATATTTTAAAGGTATATTAAAATACAAAAAAAAATTATAGATATTGCTAACAACTACTATAAATAGCCAGGAGATGTCTAAGGGAGATTTATTTATGCTAACTTATTTATTTCACAGACCCAGTCTATCAAACAGCTTCTACTATTATTTATTATACCTACTTCTGAGTAAACTCAGAGAGGTTAAGTAATTTGCCTAAGAACTGCTGGCTAGAGATACAAACTTGAGTAACCTTGCTCTAGAGCAGGAATTCTAACAGACTTTTGAAAGCTTTCAGTAACCAAACTTGCTAATGCCTTGTGACATGTACCAAGGGTTATCATCTTTGTCTTACAGAAAACTAAAAATAAGTCACATAACTGAGTAAGGTTCAAACACAAAGAAAGGAAAAATTACACCATCAGAAATTTATAGACTCTTGCCAAAATGTGCAATTGCACCAACAGAAAATATATTTTAAATATATTTTAAAAATATATTATCACAGAGAAAAAATGTACATTAGATCTGAAGTAAAGAACAAAAGAGTTACAATATTAATTCTAGCTAGCTAGGTGGAGCAAGCAGACTATGCAAAAATCCTAGCACTGAGACTGAGGCGGGAGCACAGTTCAAAGATAGTTAAGATCCAATCACAAAACAAAAACCACACAGTATCACTGGAAACTTACCTGCAAGGAGGAAGAACCATAGAATCTTTTACAAGTACGGATCCAGAAAGCAGGATATACCAACATCTGGCGATAGTTTCTGAACTGTTTAAATAGAGAAAACGTAAGCAAATACAAATGTCTACGTATGTGCGGATTCAATATGAATAAAAAGCATAGACTACATTCTGGTAATGCTGCAAATATTTTAAAACTAAGTAACAATATTGGGGGATCTTCTCGTTTCCTTACCTAATGTTTTACATAGAACATGTTCACAAGGGGCAGGAGATAATTCTCAACACACAAGCAGAAGGGAAAAAAACCCTTCAAATCACCAGTAAACAGGAAACATGAGAACACTAAAAAATTTTTAAGAAAATTCTTATAAATTGGCCCAACTTAAAGGTTGTTGAAAATTGTGCCTAATCATTGTGTAATGACACTGAAAATCAAAATCAGTTCTTCTTTAAAATATAGCATTATACTACAAAGGGCAAAAAGAAATTCTACCCTGCAGCTCCACAATTTTATCTTTCCTACCTCTATATAACATAATTTCAGTTCACTGTTCTTATTGTTCATCTATTTTCTAATTGTTCTCTTGTCTGTATAATCGTCAAACATATATCAGAGAAGAGATACTAACATACATTTATTTACATGTACGATAGCAAAGTACAGCACATATACACACATCATAAAAAAGTACAAATAGTTATGAAAGATAGGACAGAAAACACCCAGCATTAGAAGGCAGAGTTAAAGATAAAGAATAAGACCAACATTGTTATAATTAAACTTTAGGCCCAGGTGGAAAGAGCTAGTCAAAAGTATGCAAAGTTAGCAGTTGTCAAGAATGTGAAAAGGTAAAAGAAGAAACACTGTCCACAGGGAATATTTATCAAACAATCCAAGTTTTTAAACAACTTATTTTAGAAAAAGTCCACTGAAAATTAGAAAACATATTCTCACATAAAAATATGCCTTTCCACAAAGATTTAAGGAAGACTGAAAGTATCAGGTACTCAGAGCATCTACTTGTGGAAAACAAAATACTACCACTGTGGACAAAGCCTATTTACATACAAGTAGTTACATACACAGGCAGTTTAAAACTTCATATCATGTCACAGTCTAAATTTCAAGTCCAGTAGAGCTTAATATTCTAATCTCAAGCCACTAAAGGGGCTGGGGGCTTAGCTCAGTAACAAGAGCTGTTTTGTGGCCCAAAGTTCCATTTCTAGCATACCAGAGTGTTTGAGGGTGGAAGAGAGTATACATGTGTGAGAAAGAGAAAGTGAGGATATCCTTTTTTATACAATTCAACAACTTTTACCAAATGCTCTAGTATTTTTAGATCCTCATATTTACCACTCATTTTCTAGGAATTTTCAAAATGTTATAATTGTCAGTAAAAACTGAAAATATTGCAGATACTCATTAGCTCTCTTGAACATTAACAACTAAGCACAAGGATAAAAACATTTGAGTCGGGTTGGTGAGATGGCTCAGTGGATAAGAGCACCCAACTGCTCTTCTGAAGGTCCTGAGTTCAAATCCCAGCAACCACATGGTGGCTCACAACCATCTCTGTAAGGAGATCTGACTTCCTCTTCTGAAGTGTCTGAAGACAGCTACAGTGTACTTTATTATAATAAATAAATAAATCTTAAAAAAATAAAAACACTTGAGTCTTCTGAACTCTAATCAGACATCTGAAAGATATCTTTTATTCTCAGTGTTCTCTCAGGATTGACTTGGATTCTGCCTATTTTACAGACATTTTAAAATGGTAGATGGCTTCTCTCACATATATTTCTCCTGCTTCTGGGTATAAAGATGTCTCACTGTCTTCTCCTTATACCTCCTATCAATATCAAACTATTCTTTTAAGATTCCCAGCTGTAAATTTTAGATCATCAGATCATATCAGTCACTGTCCTGTGATGGAATCAGTTCCAGACACTAAAGGTTAATCTTCCCATTTCTTGCAGAATTCTTGGCTGATACAAATTCTTTCTAATATCGATATCATAGGGTTTTATTCTGTTATACTGACATTGATACTCACTCTTCTCAACTTGATTGATTGATTGATTGATTGATTTTGAGACAGGATATTACTATATAGGTGTTGTTAGTATTCCTTCTAGGCTCTGTCCCAGTTACCTGGCAACAGTCAGGTATGCCTGGCTTACTATAAAAGGGGCTTGTTTGCCCCCTCCACTCTTACTCTCTGCCCCTTCTCACCCTGATCCCATTCTCCCTCTTCCTGCTCCCCCACTCCCCCTTTTCCCCCTCTCCACATGTTCCTGGCCAGGCTCTCCTGTCTCTGTCTGTCTCTACTCCCTTCCCAACTCCCTTTCTCATGCGCTAAATAAACTCTATTCTATACTAAACCCATTGTACAGCTGGTACCTCAGGGGGAAGGGCTGCCTCAGCATGAGCCACAGAGGCACCCCCTTCCATCTCACTCTACCATGCTCCTATCAAATACATCCTTGGCTTTTTCTTTTTAATAACACAACAGGTCTAACCTGGAACTTTCTATGTAGATCAGACTGGTCTCAAATTCATGGCAATCTTCTATCCTCAGCCTCCCACTGCTGAGATTCTCCATGTGAGCCTACCATGGCCAGATTGTTAGAAATCTTATCTTCTATTTTGCTCTAAATGCATTTCCACAGTCATTTACTGGAATATTTGCTTCAGCACAAGCTAATCTTCAGTAATCTAGAGTTCAAGATTCCAATCAAAGTCACCACCTCTGTTTGCAACTGTTTGTTACCTATACTCTTATCATCTGTCTATTCCATAATGATCTTACTCATTTTCTTCTCTCCTCTTCTTTTTCCAGAATTCCCCTAATTCTCCTTATTCATTCCCTCAATTCTTCTTATTCAATCTATTTTGAGTGATCTGCAGCTTCCTTAACCCCTAAAAATAGAGGCAACCAAAAGAAAACTTCCACTAATGACCACATGATGCAGCATTTGTTGCATCAAGGTGTCTGCATTCAAAATGCAAAGAACAAACAAAGCACACTTCTAAGCACCCAGAGAAAGACAAGCAGGGCTTCTACTCTTCACACAGCATCTGGCATTCAGTAGAAAATTACTAAGACCGACGAGAACAACAAAAAGATAATAATAATAAAAAAAAAGGAAACAACAAACAACAACCCCACTATATTTAGTAAGCTCAAAGCTAACCAATCAAAAAAAGACAACACAGAACTTACTTAAGTACTGAAATTTATGAAAAATGTATTAAAACCTAAAACTGAAAAATTAAAAAACACACACATTCCAGGAAGTCAAATGTTGAAGTTTTATTTAGGACTAGAAAGAGTAGAAAACAAGAATTTATAAACAAAAAAGTCAGTAGAAAATAACATGGGAGGGAAATGGTATAAAAATGAGAGACAAAAATGAATGAAAGTAGGAAAGAAAAATCAGTTTAAAAAGTCAATCATAAAAATATAGTGACTAAGGATGTTTTTAAAATTTATTGAAAAAGTTTTATAAATCCTTAACAAAGAAATCTAAGGGGTGGGGGGAAATCACATTTAAGGACACTAGACACTGTTGAGAAGCAAGAGGGGAAATATTGATCTGAGAAAATAATGTCACTCACAAAACAATAAAAATAACTGACTCTTTAATGTAACTGTCTAGAGCATGATAAATCAACATCTAAAAAATATCAGATAAAAAGACTACCCACATTTCAAAATAACAAACCCCACCAGTGTAGAAGTATATATGCAGCAAAGTCTTTCCTGTAAAACCAAAGCAAAACATAACACTGCTGTACCGAATTAAAGACCAGCAGATAAGTGGAAGAATATATGTATGTGCATGCTGAAAGATGGTATTTCTATGATGTCAATTCTTTCTGCACTGATTTAGATTTAATGCTCTCCTAACACAAAGGCCAAATTGTCCAACAGGTTTTTATGAATGTGGAAACTGATGGGTTGATTCTCCAATATATACAGAAAAGAAAAAACAATTATTACTAACTATTGGGTCATTTAGGCATCACAAAAACCTAATTATAAAATTGTCAATCATAAAACCAAAGCTTTTAAAAGTTTCAATTTTAGATGTAACAAGATTGGAATGTTCGTAAATTTTCTGGAAGAAAGTAGTGGTTTCATTAGTTAATGACATTTTAAAGATAATGTATAAAAAGGTATCAAAATGGAAAAATTATAAAATTCATTATTATTAATATTTTCCAAATAGCATACAAAATACCACAAAAATCACATGTAGGAAAATAACTAATTTAAATCACTTTAGCTATATGCAATCCTAGCACTCGGGCAGGAGAGGCTGGTGGATTTCTTATTTATTTATTTATTTATTTATTTATTTATTTATTTATTTATTTATGGTTTTTCGAGACAGGGTTTCTCTGTATAGCCCTGGCTGTCCTGGAACTCACTTTGTAGACCTGGAACTCAGAAATCCGCCTGCCTCTGCCTCCCAAGTACTGGATTAAAGGCGTGTGCCACCAATGCCCGACAATTTTTACAATCTTAAAGCAGAGATAGGTAGTTATAAATTTGTTTGATTGTTTGTTTTTTGAGAAAAGGTTTCTCTGTGTAGCCCTGACTGTCTTCAGAAATCTACCTGCCTCTTCCTCCAGAGTGCTGGGATTAAAGGCATTCACCACCATGCCTGGCTTATAATTTTTTTAAGAGCAGATATAAAAAGCATTGATCATGGCTAGGGAAATGGTTCTGGGGTTTAAGAGTGCATATTGTTCTTGGGAGGATCTATGTTGGGCAGTTCATAACCACCTATAAATCCAGTTCCAGGAGATCTAATAATCCCTTTATCTTCCAAGTATATATTCTTGTAAAGATGTAGGAAAGACAAAACTCATAATGAGAAAAGTATTTGCAGCAAGCATATCTACCAAGGATTTGATAATCCATAAAGAATTTCCCAAATAAGGCATTACAACAGAAAAATGATTAGGACTTCTTAAGATTTCATTAGAAGCTAGCCAAATAAGTTGAAAACATGAGAACCATTAATCATTAATGAACAGGACACTGTAGATTAAAATCATGGTGAGATAATGAAGTTATGTTGCCTAAAACTGAAGCAAGCACACAAAATGGGCTGCAAAGGTTGTTAAAGATGGGTCGACAAGGCCAGGCGTGGTGGGTCATGCCTTTGGTTCCATCACTGGGGAGGCCAAGGTAGATGGATCTACATGAGTTTAGGGCCAGCCTGGTCTAACCATAACCTGGTCGTGGAAAAACAAAAATGCAAACAAAAAGATGGGTACAAGGACTTACTACAGAGCTCAAAGTCACTGACGCTGGTACAATAATATCAGGAAGCTGGCTGACACTTGCAAAATTTTAGTAACTCCATTTAGCACTCCAAAATATGCAAAATTCTGGTAATTTTATTTCTACGAAGATGTGTAAGTGGAATTAATAAGTAAGGGTACAAAAGTGTGAGCTAAATTCCCACAGGGAGCTTATTTTTCACTTCACAACAGTAAAAATCTGGAAGTAACCCCAACATACAGTAGAAAAAAACCAAGATATACTCTAACTATACCAGTAAAAGAGAACAGTTGAGGCCTCTCTCCCTACCATATCTGCTAGCCATTTGTTCCATGCCTGCCAGCTATTTCATATTACTGCTATAACGTGCCTGCCAGTCATTGATGCAGAAAAATAACTAGACACAGTTCAGGGTCATGCTGACCACATACCCTGCTTATGTTCTGTATGTTAAGAAGTTTGTTAAGGCATTTAACTATACGGTTCATGTTAGGACCCATCAAATTAAAGGTGAATATGAGCTATTAAATAAAAAATGGCTTGAGTCAGGGCTGACCACTGGGTAGCGCTTCCAGCACCTGCCTATGAGCTCATTGTGGCTTTTGCAGTTTTAGCCTTTATAAGTTGGCTCTGAGAAATGTCCAGCACAGAGCTTTCAGCTCTTGAGCCTGAGCTAATGCCCTGGTCGTTCAGTCTTTATGTATGTGTTCAATAAACCATTTCAACTCCTAAACCCCAAGGTGGAACATTAAAGAATCCTGGACTGACATCTGCTAAATCAGACGTAAAACTAAATGTTTTACTAAGCTTGGAAATATATTGTAATGCAATAACATTTTTTATAAAAGCAATAGATAATATTTTGGTTTAAAGTATTTTGCCTTTCTTTCACTTTTTAACAACCTTATCAAAAGATTCTATTGAAGCCGGGCGGTGGTGGCGCATGCCTTTAATCCCAGCACCTGGGAGGCAGAGGCAGGCAGATTTCTGAGTTCAAAGCCAGCCTGGTCTACAAAGTGAGTTCCAGGACAGCCAGGGATATATCGAGAAACCCTGTCTTGAAAAACTAAAAGATTCTATCAGTAAGAGATTGAAAAAGAGGTAAATTGGGTTGGTGAGATGGCTCAGCGGGTAAGAGCACTGACTGCTCTTCCAAAAGTCCCGAGTTCAAATCCTAGCAACCATATGGTGGCTCACAACCATCTGTAACAAGATCTGATGCCCTCTTCTGGAGTGTCTGAAGTCAGCTACAGTGTACTTACATATAACAAATAAATAAATCTTTTTTAAAAAAAAAGAAAAAGAGGTAAATTAATTGATAACAATAAAGTCACAATTGTAATTACCATTCCAAAACAGTGCTGAGTAGAGCTTGCTAGGAAAGAAAGCCAGTTTCTTTAGCAACAGTGGTCATAGTTGTATATATTTTTAACATTGAATGCACGAGACTATTTCCTATGTTATATATGTATTATACTTCAGTTTATGATTACCAAATCAACTTTAATGTGAAAAGTCCAGATTTAAACATGTCACTAATCTGAGCTAATCATAAAAATACTTACCAAAAAAGCATTTGATTGCCACTGTACCTCTCATAGCGTGCTCTTGTAGACATTAACCTAATAAAAAGAGTAAAAAGACAAGACTTTATCTTACATTTTGTTTTAAAACTGTCAATTATATCAATAGAAAAATGATCAGACAGAAAACTAAATTTTTACTAAGCTTGGAAATATATTGTAATGCAATAACATTTTTTATAAAAGCAATAGATAATATTTTGGTTTAAAGTATTTTGCCTTTTCTTCACTTTTTAAAAAGTAATGCAAACCAGTCATAGTGGCCTATGCCTGTGACTGAGGCATACGCCATACGCAGGTGGACTGAGGCTGAGGTAGTCATATGATGACAGATAAGGTCTCAGGCTCATCAGAGCAATAAAGTGAGCTTTTGTATACAAAAATCAAGCAAAGTAGAACAAAAGTATAAAACCAATCAAAGCCATAATGATGTCATGGAATTAAAATCCCTTTTTCTTTGGAAGATTTATTTATTTATTTTATGTATATGGGTACACCATTGCTCTCTTCAGACACACCAGAAGAGGGCATCAGATCCCATTACAGATGGTTGTGAGCCACCATGTGGTTGCTGGGAATTGTAAGAGCAGTCAGTGCTCTTAACCTTGGAGCCATCTCTCCAGTCCCAGAATTAAAGTTCTTATGCACATTAAAAAACTTGTTCACACCAAATAATTTTATCTTGATAAAATATACATTTGAATGGCTCATTCCCCCATCTAGTGAAGAATAGTTACTGGCAACAGTACATATACACATACAAAAAAAATCTGTGATGTTCATAAATTTGTTGCATCTTAAAAGAATCTTTAAAAATAAAATAGATTTTGATGACTGTTCTAATTTTTAGTTTTCATTTTTCCTGATATATTCACAAACACTAACACCCAAGTTACTTTATACAGAACACAGAATGTAACAGAAAATAGATATTTTAACAACTTGGTTCATCATCAGAACCTTGAACACTGAGGAAAAACAGTGAGCTAATTGGTCATGAAATTAAAGCAGGTTGAATGAAAATATACAAAATCACAATAATTAATGCTTCATAACACTTTAAAATAGCTACAATATAACCATATGATCTCAGATACACAGGTCTGACTTTATCAAGTCAAGGTTTCTCTGTGTTCTGGAACTCACTTTGTAGACCAGCCCTCAACTCAGATTCACCTGCCTCTGCCTCTTAAGTGCTGGGATCAAAGGTGTGCACCACCACTGCCAGGCAAGGTCTGACTTAAAGAGGAGGCAGAGGTTCATAAAGTGTATGGATCTTGGCTGCACAAACTCATGCCAGGTTAACATATTGTACCCAGCTTAAGCATCTGGCACAATTAATAAGAGAGTCTTCAAAAAGGAAATAGAAGAGCTTTGAGTTCTGTGCTGGTTAGTATATGTCAACTTGATATAAACCTAGAAATAATCTGGAAGAAGGAATCTGAGGAATTGTCTCCATCAGATTGGACTGTGAACAAGTCTATGAAGCATTTTCTTGACTTAATAATTGATGTGGAAAGGTCCAAGTCACTGTGGTCAGTACGATCTGTATGTAGGTGGCCCTGGGTTGAATAAAAAAGCAACCTGAGCAAGCCATGGGGAACAAGCACTTAAGCAGTGTTCCTCTACGACTTCTGCTTCAGTTCCCGCCTCAGATTCTCACAGTGGCTTCCCTCAATTATGAACTATAATGGGAACTTGTAAGCCAAATAAACCCTTTCCTTCCCAAGTTGCCTCTTGTTATGTTCTTTATCACAGAAACAGAAAGAAAACTAGGGCAACAGCACTATCTGGCACAAATCGAGAACATAGTTCTTTGCTTTAGTTAGTCTCATTTAATTAAAAGCACTGTAACAAAGACAAAGTTATCAGCCCATTTTATTGAAGACAAAACTGCAGCATTTATGATGGAGACTTAACTATCACACTAAGAAAAGCTGGGATAAGAAACTCCTATGTCTAGCCTTACAAAAATTCCTAAGTTATCTGGCTCCCTGAGACTAATGTATTCTACATAATTTTTTCATTCTGTACCAGAAACAAAAGTCTTCTTTGGCCTGTTTTCTAGGCCAAAGACCTCTGTAAGAGGTCTTTAGTAATGATCTAAATTCAAGCAGCTAATAGGTGACCTCACATCACCATGCTGTATTATACATTATACTCACAGTACTTATTTCTGCATAGCATACAATTTGTTGGTGATTCTCCTCTCTCTCTCTCTCTCTCTCTCTCTCTCTCTCTCTCTTTTGAGACCAGGTTTTACTGTGTAGCCCTGTCTGCCCTGAAACTTACTCTGTAGACCAGGCTGGCCTTGAACTCTGAGAGATTTGCCTGCCTTTGCTTTCCCATGGGCCAACTCCACCTGGCTGTACACAGTTCTTACTGTGCTTTCAAACTCTGGGACACTAGAGATGTAGTCTAAGTACTTCAAATGCCTAAGATAGGATGACTGTAAAAGGTGTTTTAACAAGTTACCTGGTGAACAAATGAGTAACTATATAGCAC
This sequence comes from Mus pahari, assembly GCF_900095145.1. Taxonomy (NCBI): domain Eukaryota; kingdom Metazoa; phylum Chordata; class Mammalia; order Rodentia; family Muridae; genus Mus; species Mus pahari. The sequence continues at coordinate 22,557,495 of NC_034603.1, read as the reverse complement.
AGATTGATAAACCAATCACACTTACCTGAGCTGATGCTCCCTGAGGTTTGATAGTATTTCCATCCCATGGAGATAAGAATAAATAATATTTAAGTCCTGTGAAACACAAAGGTTTTTAGATTACTTTCCAAAATATGACCCATCCTCCTCACTCAAATCTTTTTAAGCACCCCAACCATTTAAGACAGAGCTCTGTTAACTATACAAGGGCCCCCAAAACCTCTGAATTCCAAGTTTTACAAAAGAGCTACCATGTGGGTGCTGGGAATTGAATTTAGCACCTCTGGACAAGCATCCAGTGCTCTTAACTGCAGAGCCATCTCTCCAGCTCCCTTGCCTTTGTTTTTTGATATCATTCTCTTTAATGAAAAACTTTTCATAGAGCTAGTAATGCTTAGCCCAAAAAAAGTACTTGCAGCTAAGCTTGAAACCCTGAATTTGGTTCCCACACATGGTGGGAGGAAAGACTTACTCCCAAAAGTTGTTCCCTGGCCTCCACTTGTGCACTGAACACTTACAAAATAAATGGAACAATAATAAAAAAAAAATGTCTTTCATGTATTGGTTTTATTGTTAGGACTTTGAGGTAGGTTCTTGGTAAGTCTCTTTTACTCTTGACCTAAATTTGAGATCCCGACAATCTTTTTCCTTTGGAAGGAATGTCCTTATGTACCCAGGGTACCTGTAACAGCTTTACTGAAATAGCAGGTTCAGTCTTACAATGTAGTCTTCAGAGTTTATTTTCTACCTTCTGGCATTTATATTACCAAGTACTACAAGGTACAAACTACCTCTGATTCATTTGTTTGTTCTTTCTGTTAAGCAGTATGAAATCATACATAATTAAAGAGATCTAGATTTTTTTTTGGACTATGGTGTGATACAGTAGGAACATTAAACTAGCCCTGTGGCAAAACCATAAGTTAGTATCACCCCACATGAAAACAAACTATTTCTTAAAATCAGAAGACTACATTTACTAGTTCAGTTAGTTGAAGATACCTAGCTCCAGCGACTATGTTGTCTGAAACTGCAACTGTGATGGGGGCTTGAAACAGTCCACACAAACTGAATACAGTATGAAGAGTTGTCACTACCTATATGTCCTGGTGTCATTAGTCCCTTACTTCACACAGACCTCACACACACACATACACCTTCTGAAGAAGTCTTGTCATTGGTTTACTACTTTGTTCTTCGAGGGTGGACAGTTTCAGAGGTTTGCATTCAGCACATCACTATAATGATAGCACTCAAGAGGTAGAACCTGGAGAATCAGAAGTTCAAGGTCATCCTCAGCTACATAGGGAGCTTGAGGTAAATTTGCATCATAAGAAATTCTGCCTCAAAATGGGAAAACAAAAGACGAACAAAAAAGGAAAAATTTTTTCAGGTAAATAGTAACTAGACTAAAAGGAAAAAACATTTCAAGTAAGAAGTCAAGTAAAAGTTTACTCCATAAGAAATACATCTATATTTCTGAGTGTGACTCCGCAGGTTTAGAGATCTTGATTCTTAAGGGTGTATACAGTTTTTGAGGAAAAGAGCAGTACAAGACTCTTACTGAACTACAAGCTACAAGCTGCTAGCAGAGTAACTTTAAACTCTAGGACCTAAGAAGCAACTGGTGAGGGCAGCTGCTGATTGGAAAGAATAAACTGATCTTCATCACCAGGGAGAAATAGAGCTGCTTTTATGTAGTACTTCAATATAGAATAGCAACTACTTACATAGTTTTTAGTGACCAGTCATTTAGAGAAACTACAAAGTATATGAGAGGGTGTATAGAGGTTACATGCAATAAAGTACTTTTATATAAGGAACTTGAGAATCTACAGATGTAGTATCCACTATGGTCCTGGAATCAACCCCTTGAATTCAAAACCAGCTTATCCTACATCATGAATGTCAAGTCAGCCAAGGTTCCATAATAAGACTATCCCAAAAGCCCACTCAGGCACAGGGGGTGGCAGAATTGAGTTTGAGTTCTGGTGCATGTAGTAATAGTCCTATGAAATCCTAAACTAGCAACACTTGGGAGTTTAGGGGGAAAATGCATTTTCAGGCCCAGAATCTTAGGGATTATGTCTCCATGTTGCCGGTCTAGTTTAAAAAGTCCTACAGGCAAGTCTTCACACACTGATGCTTAGGTTTACAGGCAGACACCATGTCACTCCACATTATTTTTCTATTAACATACTAATTGGGGATAAAAGCAAAAGAACTAGGATGCTTACTAAATGCCAGTTCTTCCAATACATCAAAGACTTTCTTGGGGCTTCTGTACCAGTTAACAACTATGAGACAAGATTGAGGAAATACATGACCTATTAGGCTTCTTGGTATATGCAAAAGAAATCTATCCTAGCAAACCTCACTTAGCTCCAAAAAAAAAAAAAAAAAAAAAAGAAAAGAAAAGAAAAAAGAAAGAAAGAAAGAAAAAAGAAAAGAAAATGAAAAACCACCAATAGAGGCAAACTGAAAGTCTTATAGAATCTCGTTTGCAGTCACAAATTCAAATGCTAGAAAGGGGATGCTAATTACTTACAGTGTACTTGAAAGCTATGGATGAAGGCTGAAAGAAGAAGCAGGGAAGAAGACAGAAAAGTAACCATCTGGGACATGACAACACCCCAAACCACTAGCACCTGTTTCTTTACCTGGACCAACAAAGTACTATGGAAACTATTCAGAGCATTAGAACAAAGGCCAGGTTAGGACTGGGAATAAGAGATTTCGCTAAGCAAAACAGTGAAGTCACACACTGCAGTTAGCAACCATATACACAATGGTGGCCTCATTATGGTGGAGATGAAAAATCCCTATTGTCTAGTGACCTTATAGCTGTAACAATGTCATAGGGCAATACAGACTTGTGTGTCTGTGTGATTCTTGTGTAAACAGAGCTTCTGTCCTGACAGTTGTATAGAAACACAACAACACAGTTTTATATATAATAATTAATACTTGATTATGATAAGTGACTCCATCATTGGTTTAGATTGTTTCACTATACCTTATATTGATGCTGTGTATGCTCATGCATGCACACATTTGTACATATGGAGGCCAAAGGACAACTCTGAGTGTTGTTCCTGTGCTACCGTTTATTTGTTTACTTATTACTGGTGACATAGTCTCCCTCACTGGCCTAGAATTCATTAACGCTGGTTGACTGCATGGTTAACAACGAGAATCTACAAATACTATCACACCTGATTTTTCACATGAGTTGAGGATTAAAATCAGGTACTCACGCTTGCAAGCAAGGTAAACACATTACTGACTGAAATCTCTTCCCAACTATTTCACATAATTCTTTGAGAGTATGCCTGTACTGACATTAAGAGAAAAAAAAAAGTTCAAAGGCTAGGGATATAGCTCAGGGGGTAAAATGCCCAACTAGCACGCATAAGGCTTCAGGTTTCATCCATAAGACTGCCAAATAAAATTCACTGCAAATAGCATATACCATGTTATACTGGCACAAGCCTCACTCATGTTTACTACATTTCTTAACTTTAGTAAGATGCCACAGAAAGTGATTTAGCTGTACTATGTTGAGTTTACGTAAGTCCACACAATCACAAAATTGCCCAATGATGCTTTTTTCAGAACATATCCCCATTGTTAACTACAGCATGACCAGACTTTCTAATGCTGATCAGTGACTTCTCTGTTTGAAGGTGAGTGATGGAGTCACTGTCATCCTAAAACAAACAAGCTCTCCTGCACCCTTCAAACAATCCAAACCTACAGTATTGTAGATATATTCAATGGGCTCTTGTTTAGGGTACAGTGAAGAAGTTAAACCCATATCTTAGACTTGATACTCAGTACCAGGCCTGCCGTGACGAAACCCAGTGTTAGGCAAAGTCACATAACCCCTGACAGCAGTCCACTATCCATTACAACTATGCTTAGGTCAGGAGGTTGACTACCTCTTTCAACCTCAGGCAGTAGAGGAAAAATAAAATTCCATTTGCTAGGGAACAGAGCATAAAAGCTAGCCAAGGGCTTTGTCCTAGAGTTCTATGCCTGGCCCAAAGTGAGACCAAACACCTGTAGAAACTGAATGCCCTATATGCAGGCTAAAGTTTACACATAGAGCCTTGAATCTGGCTCCTGCAACAGGGAGATATTTGTGTATGGGTAAAACAAAACTCCAGCTTCAGCTGTATTGTTTCCAGCCTTAGACTGGGTTCCACAGCACATCTAATCTACTGAAGTAGTAGTTCTCTATTGCTGTGAGAGACTCAGGTATGAAACAGCATCTTGGTAGCCAAGGCACTGTCTCTCTCTACTACCCATTTCCAACCTCAGGCAGTCAATATTGCCAAGTCAGTATTAACTGATAGGACTCTAAACTGCCAAAGTGCCAGGCAGGTCCATGCACTAGCAGGACAGACACATTCTTCACTACCAGCAGTTATGGACCTCAGTGCACCTGAGATTGTTAAACTTCAGCATGTAAGGCCTGACCAGGCATAAGAGTCAGCCAGGTGGACCAGGACTGAACCTTCATCAATACTATCCCAACATGTGGCAACACAGTGTGGTATAAGATTCAATTCATGGAACAGTATAGTAAGCACAAAGCTATATGCTTACTAACTTAGTGCTAGCCTGATCAGACAGTGTCTCTGAAGAGTCCCAGTACCAGAAGACTAACACTTATGACTGGTTGCAGTCATCTTAGGCTAGGAGTCCACCTCAGCAACAGATAGCTCATAGCACTGTGACCCTTGGTCATAGGACACTATGTGTTGTGCTGGTAGTATGTGGGTTTAAAGTACTACTCATCTTACAAGTACTGATGGCTACTGGTATGACATAAAAGCCCAAGGATCAAAGATCTATCCAAAGAGATTCTTTTCTGAACAAGGTTGAATCCTGCACTTGTCATATAATAAACATCAGAAAGACATGTGGAGCTAAAGATGAGGCATCAGGGCCTACAGGACCCCAAGCAGAAGCTTGCAGATAAACAACTATACTTTCTTGGTTCTTTACAAATGATATACATAGAATCTACATGAGACAAACCTAGGCTTAAATTGTGCTCAAGTACCAAAGTGTACATACACACACACACACACACACACACACACACACACACACACACGGGAGAAAAATACATGACAAATACACGAAAAAAAAAAAACTATGGATCCTTTGTGATGGTAAAGAAGATAACTAATATTCAAGTTACAGGGTCTCAAGAATTTAAAAATGGCAAAAAAAAAAAAAAAAGTAGAAAACATGTTGAGTGAAAAAAACCCAGAATTTGTATTAGGATACAAATATCCATATATAATAAAAGATCAAAGGTAACACCAGTTATATCTAACTAAAGCAAGTCTATCCCAAGATATGTCCATAGTTAAGCTCTCAAAATAAAAGACAAAAAAGATATTAAGAGCTGGAGAGATGGTTTAGCTAGCTGCTCTTACAGAGAACTGAGTTCATTTATTAGCACCCACATGACAGCTTACAACCATCTGTAAATTGGTTCCAGAGGCATCTGATGTCCTTTTCTGGCCTCTACAGGCACACAAGTAGTGTAAGACATATGTGGAAGCAAAACACATGTGTACATATAAATATTTAAAAGACTGTACATGAAAATATATCAATAACTCATGCAAGTATCCCCATTCTCATGACAGCAGTCTTAGCAGGAATCTTACAAGGCAGGAAAAGAGTGGCATGAAATTTTCACATTACTAAAGAAAAAACACCATTAATCAAGAACAGTGTCCAGGCCAGGGAAATTTTAAAACAACTGCCTATTGCCCAGCATGATAAAACCTGAATTCCATTCCTGGAATGCATATGATGGAAAGAGAAAACCAACTCTTCCAAGTACTCTTCTGACTCCACGTGTGCACAGTGGCACACATGGTCTGCCTTCACCCTACACACACACAAATATATATATATATATATATATATATATATATATATATATATATATATANACACACACACACACACACACGCACTCACACATACATAAATGTTTTTTAAAAAGAATATTGTATGGAATTGAGGAGATAATATCATTCCCAGACAAACAAAAGCAAGAGGAGGATATCGTCCCATCGGATACATCTTGAATGGTCAAGGGAAGTTCTTCAAACTACAAGAGATCGACAAATAAGAGAACATGGAAAAGTATAAAACTGACTAGTGAGAGTGCTTACACAGACATATCCAGATGCTCTAATATTGCTTAAAAACGGTGCATAAACTATATATATTAGCACGGTCCTACCCGTGTCTAGATTAAAACAACTGTTCCTTTGGTTTGTTCGTCCTTTATGTTCATGTTCAAGTGCTACAATTTAAAAATAGTTAAAACTAAAAGATGTTTATATGCATCACAGAAACCATAAGGAAAAAAATCTATAGTATACAAACCAAAAGTAATAAGCAAAGACTGAAGTCACACTACTAGAGCCTAATAATAAGTAAAGCACTAAACCATCAAGAAGGACTACAAGAAAGGGAGAAAGAAAAAAAAAATAGGAGCAACAACAAAATTAGAGAATGCATTACAAAATGATTATGGTAAGACCATACCTTTCCAGTATTACTTTGAATCTAAGTAAGTTATGGTCTCCAGTTAAACAGTCTTGGAGGTATAGTGCTTCCCTAGCATGTACTAGGCTTCAGGCTCAATCCTCAGTATTACAGGAAAACAAACAATTCCCAAACACACAGAGAATGATTAAATACAAAAACTACTCTATATGCTTATCAGAAATCCAGGTCAAATCTAAGGACACATACAGATGCAAAGTAAAGGAATGGAATACTTCTTCCATTAAAATGGAATCCAAAAGAAAAACAAAAACAAAAAAACAAAGGTCAAAAGTAAAAAGAGACAAGAAATATCACTGTATTATGATAAGGCATTAATTCAGCAGAGAAAGTAACTTTCCTAAATATATGTGCACCCAAATAAATAAAATACTACTTAGAACATGCATGCACAAACATATGAACATGTATGTATCCATACATTTATGTATACACGCACATCTACAAAGTAGAAAAATTCCATAACTGTTTAAAATGTCTCTGCCTCCCAAAGTAATTTAGTGACTCAATGTAATGTAATCTGTATTAAAATACCAATGACCCTTCTTGACACTTTACACAACTACCACCAACACCACCACCACCACCACCACCCCGAACTTGCAAGAGGTATTTGATCAGATGGAATAAGTCAGAAGATAAGACTATCCCAAACAGAAAAAAAGACAGGAAAGAGTTTTGAAATCCATAAAGGGAGGAAATCCATAAAGGGAGTGAAAGAATATCTGAAAATGCTAAGAAAAATACATGTGATTAACCAAAAAGAGTAGGCAAGCATAGCATCTGTGCCATGGTTCCCAGGTGGGGAATGGGAGAAGCAAGGGCAAAAGATAAGCCAAGCAAGAAGCATGTATTCTCAAGAAAAGTACAAAGCCTTGGTAAGCTTCAAATCCTGTTGGAGGTTCTGGTGAGAAACAAATTCCTTTGGTGGAAAAAAAATCAATATAAACTGAAGTCCCACTTCATCATTTTATATGAGACACCAAGGGCAGGGTCAGGTACCATCTTGAGATGGAACCTATCGTTAAGCTGAGAATGGGGAACCACAGGTCTGGAAACTGCAATCAGGCCTGCCAAAGACATAGTTCGATGAAGGAAGGCCCAGGAAAGCAGCTATAGAGAACAGTGAGCCAGATAGAGGCTGGCAAGCTGGAGGTCACAGGGAGTTAGGGGACTCATCCAAGCAGGCAAGTACATAAGGAATGATAGTCTTTTATCAATGGCTCATCAATTGAAATGATTCTGGAGTTTGATAGCCTGAGGTCAGTAGCTCATCAACCTCTGGAGCCACCTATTTGTCAATACTTCCAAAAGAGCCTGAGAATGTTGAAGGTCCTGTGGTGTACTAAAGAACCACTGACATATCAATCTAGCAGAGTGATTGAAAACCAGGAGATCTTTAAAGTATGAAGACATGTCCTTTACTTATTTAGCTTTCAGTGCTTTGACTTTTTCTCACACTTCTGATGTACCTGAGAGAAACACTCCCACCAGAGCTTCTGCCAGGGGAGAGAACCTGCCACAGGGTGCAATTTAAGTATGGCCAGCAGAGGCCACTGGTGTTCAAACAAGGAAAATTATCAATGAAGACAGCATTTCTAGACACCACAATTTACCTAAGAAACACAGCAACAGCATAAGCTCTAGGAAAGACAGAAGTCCAGTTTAACTGACCCCCTCCAACCCTCATGCACAGAAATTTATTGAGCAATATTTTTATCTTTTTTCTTTTATCATTCTGCCACATGTGCTAGGCTAACCATTCTGGTTTGTTTTTTTTCTTCCTGTTGTTTTTTGGGTTTTTTGTTTGTTTGTTTGTTTTAAATTCAGAAACGTTTTTATTTTCTAGTCTCCAAACAGACAGGTGTGGTGGCACACAGCTTTAATCCCAGCACTTAAGAGGCAGAGACAGGAAGATCTCTGTACATTCGAATCCAGCAATTCTGGGTCATCTAGGGCACAAAGACAGCCTCAAAGAAACACACATCAAATTCTTTTTTCCAGGATAACTAGGATTAGCTTAGAAAAATGGGTCCACATCTTTGGTCATTTCCTACTAATAGGTATTTAACTTTATAGAATAGTTTAAAAACAAAACAAACAACACCCAAAACCTAGCACAAGTCAAAGTCAAGGAAACCCATTTGTAGGTTAGGATCTCCTCCTTTAGGAACAACACTGCTATGTTATTCCATTTACCAAATCTGATCTAGCTTAGTAATCTTTCTTCTGGTGCATTTCAAACTGTGCTTCCAGTACCACATAAATAAAGTATTAAATCCTAGAAGTGTATGTGGCAGGTTGAATATGCTTACCCCAGGGAGTGGCATTATTAGGAGGTGTGGCCTTTTTGGGGCAGGTGTGGCTTTATTAGAGAAGTATGTCACTGTGAGGGTGGGCTTTGAGAGAGCTTAATCTTCTTAGAAGTGTCTTCTGAGAGCACAAAGAAGCTGTTTTCCAGAGATAGTTCTGAAGGCATAAAGGGTCATGAAAAGAAGCTGAGGCTTGGCACTGTGTGAGGCCAGAGAAGGCCATTGGTAAAGGTAAAGCCTCAGTTACAGCTGACAGCCAAGGACTGAAAAGGGATCATGCAAAGACTTCACCTCAGTGATGCTGGTCTCTTCTTATCACCACCAATTTCTTAGCTCCAACTAACCAGTACCAATTGTCCGAGTAGTTTCTTCTATTCTTGACTCTAAAGCCAGAGCCACATGGCTCAAGCTTGGCACTGTGAAGAGAGCCTGTGAGAGACTATTGGTAAAGTCTAGTTGCAGTGGAAAACTGCCAATACCATGAGATGAACACCAAGAACACCAACAGCAGTGGAATGGAGTCAACCAGGGCTTAGAGTGTGATACAGAGGGCAGAGCTAGAGATGTGACTGAAGCCTTTTGAAGAAGCCCAGAAGATCATGTGCTCCAGGCATTGGAACAAAAAGCTGGAATGTTGAAGTTGTCTTGGAGACCCCAAGATATTTGAGATGCCATAGCCCTGGGAAACCTGCCAAGGAAAGCTGCTAAGAGGGAGTGAATCGGCCAAAGAGAATTGTGCTGTAGTCAACAAAGCAGAAAGGAGTTGGACATCAGACATGGAGATGGAGTTTGTCCAGCTGGTTTTGGTCTTGCTTTGGTATAGTATTTCCTCACCATGAAGTTTTTGGAATATATATATCCTATGATGTTAGAAGTATGTGATCTGCTTTTCTATTTTGATTCTATAGGGTATTACAGTTAGGAGATTGCATGAATCACAGAAGAGATTTTAACATTGTTGAGTCTGTTATAGACTATGGGACTTGTGAAGTTGGGCTAAATGTATTTTGTATTATGCTATGGCTAGGTATGGCCACCATAGACTTATGTGTTTGAACAAGCCTATGGGGTCAGGGAGTAGAATGTGAAGGTTTGAATATGCTTGATTCAAGAAGTGGCACTATTAGGAGGTGTGGCGTCATTGGAGGGAATATGTCACTATGGGGGTAGGCTTCGAGATAGCTTTGTTCTAACTACCTGTAAGACATCCCTAATTAAAAGTTGTTCACTTTAAGAGTTGTCTTGGTCATGGTAGCTCTTTACAGCAATGAAAACCCTAATTAAGACAGTGTACCTCTTTATTACACTTCATCGCAGTGTGGATTCTTTTATTTTTGGTTGTGAGCCTAGCCTTTAACAGCTGAGCCATCTCTCCAGCCCAACAGTGTGAATTCTTGACCCTATGCACTTGTCCAAAAGCTCTAGTGGTAGACAGGAGTGGGAAAGATTAGTGGTAGCATGAATGATAGCTTCCACTGCCATGCCAGAAGTCACCATTCTGTTTTTTATGTTCAGCCACACCCTACTTTAACTAACTCAGCTTGTCTAATGATGAACAGTTCATAGCACTCACATTCACTACATCCCTTCCAAAGACCCTCATGTCATGAAGCTCATCATGCTGGCTGCTTTTCCTTCTGGGAGAATTTAGGTAAGTTCTTAACCATCTCAGAAACAAAAATCACATGGTCCGAACTCCTAGTTGGCCATGTTTTTTCTTCTTTATATGAATGGGTGTTCTGCCTGAATTTATGGTTGTGGAGTGTGCCTAGTGCCTATAGAGTCCGTTAAAGGGTAGGAATCCCCAGGAAACAAAGCTGTAGAGGGTTGTGAACCACCACGTGGGTACTGAGACTTGAACTCAAATTCTCTGGAAGAACAAGTGCTCTTAACCACTGAGCCATCTCTCTAGCCCCCAGCTTTTCTTCAATAAAGATCTCGTCTAGATCTGAAGTTGCTTTTTTATATTTAGTTGGATTTACAAATGAAGGTCAAAGGGTCCAGAAATATAAATACCTCCTCCCACCTCCCAAAGAACCCTCTGAATGTACACTGGCTGGGAAAAACACACAGCGGAATCTTTGTTCAGCCACCTTCAGAGTGTGCCAAGTGACTCACTCAAAAATGATTCAAGTACATCAGTGGTGTTTTGCCAGGTCAGGGGAAAAAAATCCATTCTACAGGTTTAGAGTCACAGACCATTATTCTAAAATCTGAAGGTTAAGAAATAATTGTAGGTCTTATTTTTTGTTATTTTTAAATTGGAGGTAGTTTGTACTAGCACCCAAATGAGCATGAAATTTTGGCTGGCAAAATTTCCCCCTATTCATTTTGAGTTAGGGTCTCACACTATAGGCCAGTCTGGTTTTGAACTCATAGCATTTCTCCTCAGCTCCCTACAAACTCTTTTTTGAAAAAAAAAAAAATCTAAAAAGTTAAAACTGTCATTTATTTTTAATACTCTTTGATGTTTCTTTAAAAAAAAAAAGCTTTGAAGCCATACAGAAAAGGAATTTCTATTCTAAACTATAACTAAATTTATTCTATTTGAATTGTCTTTCAAACACAACCAGATATTTTACAAGGTACTTCAGCTTCTTTATGATGACTGTATGCTATTCATCTTTAAGAATTGTTTTATTTATGTGTATACCATGTGCTTTAAGATGCCAAAGACTTAAGGGGGTACTGGATCCCCTGGACCAGGAGTTACAGGTGATTGTGAACTACCTGATGAGGGGACTGGGAAAATAACACAGACAGATCACTTGGAAGAACAGCAAGGGCTCTTAATCATCAGCCATCTCTTCAGCTCTTATTCAATTTTTAGAAAAATAGGAAAATTTGCAGGTTTGTCAACCTAAGTATTTTTATTTTTTAAAGGAAGTTGGGGGAGGGGATCATATTTTTTTAAGTAAGTTTTCAGTTTTGTTTTGGACTGTATTCTATGCCAGTCATGGCAAGCATGGGCTGTGGTTGGGCACACCTGCTGAGAATATAAAGGGTGGAAGTTTAACTCAAGGAGGGTGAGGGATTTATGAGGAAGTTATCAACCACACTGCAATCAGACTTTTTAGTGATGCAGCTATTTTTGTTTGTTTTTTCCACATAATAGTAGGCCTATACTTGGATAGAACTGTTACTTTGTCCTGTTGTTGGTAACCTAATTGGAGTGAGCAGTCATTTACTTCTCTCAGGAAAAGTTCACACATACAAAAATATTAGATACCAGTATTGAAATGGTATCATGTAAATAAAAATTCTAGGACTTGCAATGGGTGGTGTCATGACCATGCTAGCCTGGAGTCCCAACATTTGGGAGGCTAAAGCAGGAGGATCATCAGGCTTGAGGTCAGTACTGGCTATACAGAAAGTGAGGCCAGTCTGGACTACATAGATCCTATCGTCAAAACAAACCCTTAAATTCCAAGGCTGTTATTACACCACATATATACTATGCAAAGCAGAGATGGAGAATATGGCATGATGCACAGTATCTCAAATCTCTGTGTATGTATCAGAATTAATACATGGGCTATGTATAAATAACAATGCCTATAAACTAGTTCTGAAGGTTCTAATTTAAGATGTGAAAGATTGACGTAGTATTTATTAATAAAAAGTGAACTTAAGTATATTTCCTGAGTTGGGAAATTATTCAGCCTAGGTTCATAAGCAGTGTTAATGTATTTACAGATATATTGTACATTTTGTAACAAAACATTCTGAGAAACACATCATTAGTCCATTCTGTTCCTGTGCAAACATCACAGTATACAGAATACTAAGAAACTATGGCAGTTACTAGAAGTCTCAGGGAACATTTTGGAATGCAGTAAAGCCTTTTTTTGTTTTTTTGGTTTTTTTTTGTTTTTGTTTGTTTTTTTTTTTTTTTGTTTTGTTTTGTTTTGTTTGAGTCATGGTCTCAACTACTTTGTTTGGGTTAGACTTAAACTTGTATGCTCAAATAACCCACTAGTTTCAGCTTGGCTGAATATTAGTGCTATAGACTTGTGTACCTGTCTTTGGCTGGGCTGGAGTCCAGGTCCCACACATGCTAGTTAGGTGTTCTACTTGAATCCATATCTCTTTAATAGCTTTTGTGGTTTTAGAACACTTTTAATTAACAAGACCAGTACTTAAGCCCACATTTTCCCATAAGAAATCCTTTTTAAAAATGGGAAAGGAAATCAGAGAGCTCAGGAAAGACAATTTGTTGTGAAACTTGGATCCAAAAAGTAAGACAAAGAGCTAGAGAAGTAAAAAAACTTTTAGAAAGATATTAAATGTCATACTTCAGAGTCTAGTTCACTAAGATTTATTACAAAGTTATAAAAAACACTGATTCTAAACTTGGTCTGGTGGCACACACTTATAATCCAAGAACTTCAGAAGCTGAGACAAGAAGATAATAATGGTTTAGAGATCAGTTTAGGCTACATAGTGAGATCCTGTCTAAAAAACAAACACACCGCTGTATTGGCAATTTACATTCTGACTTGCTTCCTGCCAGAAGCATCTTAAAGGAGTAAAGACTTTTTCTGGTTTCTACCTTCAGGGGCTATCAGTCCACCACCACCGGGAATGCAGGATGGCTAAAGTGGGTCCATCTATGTTGTGAGTAAAGAGGGGTAGAGAGTGAGGCAAAAGCTCCTCAGATGTTTGGTGATTAATAAGAAAAGAGCAAGCTTGGACTAGAAGTAGGGCTGAACTATGACTGAAAGACCTATCCCCAGTGACCCACATCTGCTCCAAAGGTTCCACAACCTCCCAACAACATTGCCACTAGCTGGGGATAAGGTATTGAAACACAGAAGCCTGTATGTGTGTGTGGGTGGGGGGAGGTGATTTGAAATTCAAACCATAATGATGCCTATTTGTATATTTTCACATGCTTTGCACTCAGCATATATTCAAGGAAAAGGAACTAAATTAAGCTTAATACACAAATGTTATCCCCTTCCATTGTAACTTTGGTTTTTGTTTGTTTGAAACATGGTCTTATGTAGCCCAGACTGGACTGGTACTCTTAAAATTCTTTTTTTTTTTTTTTTTTTTAAGATTTATTTATTTATTTATTATATGTAAGTACACTGTAGCTGTCTTCAGACAGCTCCAGAAGAGGGTGTCAGATCTTGTTACGGATGGTTGTGAGCCACCATGTGGTTGCTGGGATTTGAACTCCGGACCTTCGGAAGAGCAGTCGGGTGCTCTTACCCACTGAGCCATCTCACCAGCCCGGACTGGTACTCTTAATGCTATAGCCTCCATCCACTTCCTAAATGCTGGTATTCCAGGCATGTGTTATCATGCGTAGCTTTTAAAAATAGAATTCCCCAATCCTACCCTGAGAATTGAGCCCAAGGCTTCATATGTGACAGACAAATGCTCTACAACTAACTACACTCCTAGACCATACACTTTTATTAACTTGGCTTCCATGACATCACTATACACTGGGTGTGTATGTGTCTGTTTCTGTCTCTCTTTTTTGAAGTTTTTTTATGTATTTTATGTATATGAGTGATCTATATGCATATATGCCTGCCTGCCAGAAGAAGGTATCAGATCTCAATATAGATGGTTATGAGCCACCATGTGGTTGGTGAGAATTGAACTCAGGACCTCTGAAGAGCAGTAAGTGCTTTCAGCCACTGAGCTCTCTCTCCAGCCCCTCTGTCTCTTAATCTACCTATTTATTCTAACATTTTTTTCTAAGACATGTCACACCCAAACACATCCATCCTCACTCATACCAGGCAGTCCTGGAAACAATGGCAATCTTCCTCCTCAGAGTCCCAGGTGCTGGGATCATGATGTGTGACCCCTATTCTCTATGTATATTATTTATATTCCTAATTTCATACATTCTTAGAACTGAAAATGTCTACATCCCAATGACTGTAAATTTTAACCTCTTCCACTCTCTATGTATACATTCTATATTGATAATTTCATAATTCTCCCAACTGAAAATAATCTACAACCCAATGACTATAAATTTTAACTCTCTAGTCCAGCCTTCTCTTAGAACTATAACTTTTATGTGCTAAATGTTTACTCCAAAATTTCTAACAGGTATTTTAAATTAGACATATTGAAAACATAATTTGTGATATTCCCCCTCACAAAAATCAACTCTGGTAAATCTCTTGTATTTCTGTTTTGTGGTGCTGAGGATGCAGTCCAGGATCTCATGACACTAGGTGTGCATTGTACCACTGCGTGACATCCAAGGCCATTTCTTTGACAACTCTTCAACTTGTCTTTGGTAACAACTTCAACACTCCATAATTTAGACCCAAAACTCTGAAACCATGTTCAATTCTTTTTTCCTTCAGTCTATACCTAGTATGTTATTAACAAAGGCTCTCGGCTAAAGGTTAAAAATATTTTCAGAAGTTGTTGGCTATTCAGAATCTCCATGGCTGTCATTTTAGTCTGAGCTATCATCATCTCTTACCCCATTTATGCAATAGCGTCTAACTTCCTGCTCCTACCCTTGTTTCCACCTAGTCTACACTCTACGCAACAGCCACAGTCTTTTTGAAAATCTAACAAAACAGTTTCATTCCTCTGCTTCAAAACCTTCAGATGGTAACTCACCCATTTCACTGCAGATAAAAGTAGTTGTAGTGGTGGTGGTGGTAGCAGTGGTAGTAGTAATAACCCTCAGTTTACAAAGTCCTACATGCTGTGTCCTATCCTGCAGCACCATCTAGGACTTTCTACCCACTCTGGTTCATTGCCCACTATTCAAGAGTTCTCTGCTAATCCTGGAATGTGTGAACAGAACACTCTAATCACAGGGTCTTTGCAATGACCATTTCCTCTGTTTGCAAAAGCTTTCTTCCTCATAAAACTCTGCAAATAATCCCATTCATATGCATCAATAGAGTGTTCATCAAGTAAAATCTTTGAACCAGGTATGGTGAGGATCACTACCATCTTCATACAAGCAAAGTGCCGACAAGTTATGGTTCCAGGTTGCTGTGAGCTACACAGGGATACCCAGTTTCGTTCAACAAGCAAGTCAAGTTACCTAGGACAATGGCTTACTTTCCCTTTCCCCAATTCTTCTTATCCTATTATTGGAAATAGCCATTACTAGCTAGCATACTGCATATTTATCACCTACCTTCTCAATTCCTTAATCCATCAGAATGTAAGAACTAGAAAGACCTGTCTATTGTGTCCACTAAAATTTTCTAATGTACAACATAGAACCTTGAACAGGTTGGCAATGAATAATTACCAAATTAATATATTTATAATAGACTCTTACAAGTTCACTATGAGAATCTTTTGACAGCAGAAACGAACCTGTGAGAATTTCATAGAATTCTTTGTCAAAATAAACCATCACTAGCACTCTGGATAATGATTTATTAGTAACCTAAATTCTACACTCATTCAAAAATACAGCCAATGAATCCAAGCAGTTAATATTCCCTTCAACAATGTTGCTATTCCAGTAAAACGAGATAAAAGTCCTCAACGCAGCCCACATGACCAAGCATAACTTCCCCAACAGTTTCAGAAAACTTCCTCTACTTAAAAAGACTCAATTTCAAACTAAGCAATTCGGCACCTGAAGAGAAACAAGAGTTTTCTCTCATTATCTAAATAATGTTCGTAAATAAAACTTAAAATGCACATTATAATGGTAATCATCACCACAGAAAAGCTGATTCATGAATTGTAAGTAGGAAAAAGGAGCCCCTGGAAAGAGGTAGGCAGGTGCGTTGTTCCTATGCAAAGATCAAGGTTTCAGGAAGCAAGTTGAACTCATCACAGCTTCAATAACGGCTGTAACAATGTCATGTCCCAGAGTGTTAGCCCAAAGTTTGAGACTTTCTATGCAAAGCACTCTAAGTCTGAAACTCCCGTGACTACAAATTAAAGCATTTCATTTCAATTACTTCAACTTCAAACAAGACGACTCATTGCATTTACATCGCTGTTGGGCTTTCTTATTTATTTTTATTTTTTGGTATAATACACCTAGCCACTAATATTATAGAGACGTCTTCAAACCAAGAAAACTTACCAAATAATCTTAAACTTCCCACGGAAAGTTTGGGAAAAGCACCTAGGGAACCACTCAACACGCATCACCCGCCACGGGACTTACTATCTGGCTGACGCAGACTCTGATACGCGACATTGGAAACCTGTCTTCTGGGGGGCAACTGTGCACTATCTGAGATGAGCGCACAGCACACACTGGCTATGGTACGAACTGTCTCTTACACATCCCAATTGCCAGCTTGCTTTCCAGCCCACCTGAGCACACACAAACTCAGAAGCCAGTCAACAGTAACGGTGCTTTCTTATCACAAGTACAAGGAAGTCCCCGACAGGAAGCGGCAGGAAAGGTGCTCATCACCCCCGCGCGGCCACGGCCAGGTCCGGGCCGAGCAGTGCTCGCCAGTGCCCGGCCTTACCTCAGGAGTCCGCTCCGGCGGCTTCTTCTTCAGTGCCTGCCGAGCGCCGGGGTCCACGGGCGAGTTCATGTCCGCAGCCACACGCTCCCGAGCCTGCGTCTAGCTGCCCATTCTCCAGCCCCGGGTGTACGCCAGCCCCACCGGGAGGGAAATGAGAACTGTCGCAGGGTCCAAACTCAAGCAAACAAGTCTTCGCAACGCCCGCCCAGGGCCTCAGCCCACGCGCGACTGGCCAGAAAGACGCCTGCGCGGGGGCGAGACTGGCCGAGAGCGCATGCGCACGACGCGCACACCAACGCCCGCCTGGCCGTGACGTAAAGAGTTGGGCGTGGAAGGGGCGGAGAATGAGCGGCTTGGCTTTTCTTCGCGAGAGTCCGCCTCGGTTCCAGGAGTGTAGTTTCCGCGTACCCAGCTTCCGGTTGAGGTTCCGGAAATGCTACGAGGGCGTCGCCAAAAATAGGCTATGGGGCAGAGCTGTGGGGAAGGTGCTTTGGTTTAGCGCTCGAGTCCGGAAGCCGCGGGGCTCTTATGGCCCCGCGGAAATCGAGGCTGCCATTCAGCAAGCCGGGAAGCCCACGCACCGTACCGCAAGCCACGGATCTCGGGGCTGTACTTGCGCACCTAGCCCACCGCACCCTTGCGGCGTATTCTTCGCGACTTTGAAAAGCAAAAACAAACCACGAAATCGATAGTGAAAGCTGCCTCAAAAAAGAAAAAAGCGTTTTGGACACTAGAGCTATAGTTCAAAGGGTAGCTTGCTGGCCTAGCATGCACCAGATCGTCTTGGCTTCTGTGTGCAGAATTTTAGGATCTTCCTTTAAAGGATTTAATGACCAAAAAGCCTCAGGTGGACTAAGGAACTCTTGATTCGAAACTTGACAGATAACACCTGTCAGAATCCTTGCTGCTTCTGAGAAGATCGGCATGCCAACTTGGTATTTAGCACTTTGAGACTGTTGGGGAACCGACCTGCAGGTGAAATCTTATATCCCAGAAGTTTTTTTTCCCCTGTCCTATAGAACCTACAAGCCCCCAATACCACCTGTGCAGCCTCCACTCCCGTGGAGAAACTGATGAAAGGACAAAACTTCTGTGGAGGTAGATCTGCCCTTTTATTTCCACTTGCCTCCATCCTGATCTAACAACCTTGACTAAAATCTGGGCAGTGAGAGTGAGTGGGTGGGGGCTGCTTTAACCTAAGCAGTGCTCAGAGCAAGCCTCTCCACTCCGTTTGTATTGAATTTTACATTCTAGTCTCTAACAAAATAAAGACAGCTTCAGTTTCGTTACTTGTTCTTTGGAACAAGAAAAGCTGCAAAAACTGATTATCAGTTATTATTCCTGTTATGATAAAAGTAACCCTAGAAGGTTTATTTTGGCTCCCAGATTGAGCCAGAAGTAACAGGAGGCTGTCAATCAATGGACATGAGGGCTGCGAACTGAACTCAGCCCCTCTCCAAGGGCACTGCTTGCTCATAAACCAAAGATATCTCTGCAGCCTATTGTTTAGTTTTTTAGTTTGTGTGTGGCATGTGCCACTGTGCTCATGGAGACATCTTATAGGAGAGTGTTCTTTCACTATCTGGGTCCTGGGGAATCAAACCCAGATTATCTTGGTAGCAAGTGCCTTTTCCTGCCATACCATGGCATCAGGCATGTCAAGTGGCTGTTCATTTTGTCCACAGTCAGGTAATAGCACATGATGAATGCTCTTGCTTAGCTGGCCTTCTTATTCAGTCCAGGACCCCAGGCCCATGAGACAGAAGAGTGGCTTTTTCCTAACTTCATTACCCCAATCTAGAAGCTTCTTCACAGACATGCCCAGAGATTTATTTCCTTGGGGAATTCTAGATTCTGTCAAATTGACTATCAGGCTATTTCAGCAGTAAAGGCTAACTTTCAGAATTCCAGAATCCATCATTTTGGGAAAGTTATTTTGCACTGTTCTTATCAGAGCATAGGTGGGCCATACTAGTCACACCATTCCTTGTGAACCTCCACCTTCTGGCATTTCATTTACACAAAAATTTTAAAATTGAGGGCTGTAATCACATCTAAGTACATCGTAGTATTTTCAGGAGTATCAGCCAACTAGGGAACGTAGTGTCTTAGTAGACATGTTTTCCAATAGTGGTTCACAGTACCTTTCTCTGGCAAGGTAAGAATCCCTGATAAAAACAACAGTTGAGTTCAGGCTGTAACGTTTCAGAGTAATGACAGTGTTGTATTTTCCACTGGACTCTGGAGCTTACCCAAACTTGAGGTTTACAACAGGCTATTAGCACATCTTTTCTGAGGTTAGGGCACAAAGGCCCCATATGGTTCAGCCACTATACATATAAATTGTGAAAAAGGTATACGGTACTTGTGCGGCTTAACTTTTCTTTCAACTGATACATGCTAAGTCTTCTGGGATGAGAACTTCAATTGAGAAAATGCCTCCATCAGACTGAAGTGTAAGCAAGTCTGTGTGGGGGCATTTACCTGATTAATGACTGACTGAGGTGGGGCACTCAGTCCACTGGGGGTGGGCAAGTGCTCCCGGGTCCTTTAAGCAAGCAAACAGCAAGTCAGTGAGCATTGCTCCTTCACAGTTTGTGCTTCAGTTTCTGCCTCCAGCTTTCTGCCCTGTAAGAGGAAAGCTAACCCTTTCCACCCCAGGTTGCTTCTGTCCAGTGTTCCCTCACAGCAATAGGAAGTAACTAGGACAGTGTTGCAAGTGATCTGCATCACTTTTATATAATGTATATTTTAAGTTTATATATAGCATATAAACTAGATCTCAAAAGTTAATCACCTGAAGATTAATGTCGTCTCATCTTAATATTTCTTAAGTTTTATTTATCTTTATGTGCATTGATATTTTGTCTGCATGTCTATTCGAGGGTGCCAGGTCCTCTAAAACTGGAGTAATAGTTGTGAGTTGCCACTTGTGTGCTGGGAATTGAACTCCTGTCCTCTGGAAGAGCAGCCAGTGCTCTTAACTGCCAAGTCATCTCTCCAGTCCCTCTTAAAATTGTGAAAGAGGGAAAAAAATAATAAATCTTGATCATTATAAACTTGAACTTTGCAGGCAATCAGACTGGAATTCAACTTTTAGTTAGGAAAGGAAGTTGTTTCCCAGTGTTGAGGACCCAACCCCTGGCAAGCATTCTACTATGTTATGAACTCACCCCTGACACTATTTAATGCATCTCTGAACATCAGTTTGTACATCTGTATGGAAATAGTGGGCTTTCAGGATTTTCAAGATTTTCATGTGAATCAGTATGTTGTCACCACAATCCAAACAAAACCACTTCTATTTCTTCTGGAAAATGATTTCTCTAAAATATAAGTTCATGTTTGAACAATTTGGATAGTTTTAATGAAATTAAAAAATTTTACTAAGGAATATAATAAAAATCCGATAAATTATTTTAAATTTATATTATTTTCTCCTTTTACTTTTCTAAACTTATTTGTGTGTATGAATGTTATGCCTGCATTATGTGCACCATGTACATATCTGGTGCCCCTGCAGACCAGAAGAGGGCACCTGATTCCCTAAAACAAGTTATGGATGTCTGCAAACCATGAGGGTGCTGGGAATAAAACTCAAGTGCTTTTAACTGAACCTGCTCTCAAGCCCCTGATGGTTTATTTTGAAAAGTATCTTGAATCAACTTAGGACCAATTACAAACAAACAGAAAACAATAAACCCCTGCTGGCAGCCTGCTAAAGCTAGTTAACTTTATGCAAACTCTGCTAGTCTAGCTATCCCCTAGAAGTTTAAAATAGAAAATTACTAACAGCCAAGCTTAGATTGCCTAATAATTTGTAGACATGACAAATCCACGCACCTGATAAGCTGCAAGTTCAAGGTCCACACTGGCCTACAGCACGAGCTTGGTCTTACCTTGCTGCTCTATGGCCCCCTTCCACACAGAAAAGCACAGATAAAAAAACTTTGGATAGTGTTACCTGTCACCCCAAATACCTGGGAAAACTTTCTGGTCTAAGAGACAAGTAGGACTTTACAGGAGACTTTGACTTTAGATAACTAGGTTAAATCTTCTGTATTTTACAGGGCTTCTCATAGCAAAGTCAGTCTTCCATACTAAGGAATTTTACATTTTTAAGGTTTATACGAACAGTTTATAAATAACTGATCCTTACTTCTCAAGTGTTTGCTATGTCACTGATTTAAAACAGCACTCCTCTTTAAATGTAAAAATGACATAGATAATTAATATATGAAACTAAGTTCTGGTCTAGTGCTGCTTCAAGGCTTAACTCAACTCAGTTCAACCTAACTTAAGGAAGACAGCCTCCCAACGAACCTAGTCAGGGTTAAATAACTGCTGCAGAGCAGGTGCCAAGGATAGATAGAGGGTTGAATCCCTCATGATGCACAGCAAGAGGACACACTTCCTCAGAGTTACATCCAAAATCAGAGAACAAAGCAGGGCAAAACACCAAATCAATAGCCCATGTTGTTGTACCTGTTTAATTGTGTATTTAATGGTCATCTGATTTGTTTTTGTGTTGTTTTTTTGTATTATTTGTTTGTTTATGAGACAGGGTTTCTTTGTGTAACCTTCACTGTCCTGGAACTAACTCTACAATCAGGCTGGCCTTAAGCTCACAGAGATCTGCCTATCTCTACACCACCACAGCCTGGCTCATGGTCATTTGTTTTGAACTTAAAATGTTCTTAAATAGCATTACATGGTGACCTGTTGGTTTGGGTTGGTTGGGTTTGGTTTGGACTTAAAATTTCAATTTATCAATATGAATAGAGTTGGGTATATAAATGAATATACCATGGTATTTTGGACACTAAAATTACAATTACAAGAGCATATATTAAAATTTCTCTGAACATTATATGGTAACTATTCAGATTACCTGGCAAAAGGTAGCAGCCAAAAATTCTTGGCATTTAGCTAAATTCTTTTTTTTTTTTTTTTTTTTTTTNGTTTTTTTGAGGCAGGGTTTCTCTGTGTAGCCCCGGCTGTCCTGGAACTCACTTTGTAGACCAGGCTGGCCTTGAACTCAGAAATCCGCCTGCCTCTGCCTCCCNAGTGCTGGGANTAAAGGCATGTGTCCAATCATAATTTTACTTAACTCTCACAATCTAATGAAGTATTAACAGTTTCTGTCACTACAGAAAGGTCACATGCTCGTTAATCTAGGTTTATATCCAGAGCCCAAACTGTCACATATGCCTCATTAAAATATGAAAAAAACACAAACATTACCCATCAAATTGACATCAGTGTTTATTGCACAAATTTCCCCTAGAACTGGGAGGTTATTATAATACAGGTGTACATTTGAGAAATGTATTCAGAACAACAAACAAATATGTACATTGTATATATTCATCATCTAAATAACTTAAGAGAAAGCAGAACATTCTCATAAGACAGCTACCGGATGGAGGCATTATGCAAATTGTTTTTAGTGATCATCTGCACTGTGTGCCAATTGCAACAAAATGAAATCTGTAGTATGTTTATTGCACTTAATATTTTCAAATTCAAAATTAAGACATATTAATAAATGCAAGATATTTAAAATCAAATCAATTAGTTAACATATACAGAAAATTAGTTTTAATCCTATAATATAAAAGATCCCTTTTTATTTTCCTGTAACAATAAACAGGTATTTTTTTATTATGTAGCACATATTTGTCTGTACCATTAAGTAGTTGAAAAATTATTTTAAACAGGTCAAAACTCTTTTCACATTTATCACAGCCACACTGTAGTGAAGTAGCAGCTCATTCCTTGGGCTTTGAGTAAGTAAAGAATATGATGATAAAAGTATTACAAACTCAGGAATCCTATAAGGACTAGTGAGTTTTTAAGAAACTATAGGCCTTTCCAGCAAAGCTGAGTTTTGAGAATATTAGGTGCACAAGCCATTCACTTATTAAAGACTAGAATTACTAAGTAGTAATGACAGATTTCAAATAGAACTATGAAAAGTTCCATGTTCAAGAAAACATCCCAAAACATTAGCTACCTGCTACACATATTATTCTGAGCCACAATCAAAAAATAATGTACAATGGCCCACAGCGGAACTTTCCCAGATTCTAAATTCTAACAGAAATCTACTCACTGAATTTAACAGAATACAACAGAGAAACTCCACTAACAAATGGGTTACAAGGACATAAAAAACGAAAGAAAACAAAACAAAACCCCCCAAAATCTCCACATCTATTTAAAAAAAAAACCCTTTGGCACCAAGTCATCCATGGGAGGCCCAGGTACTAACTGGAACCAACAAACAGATCTAGGGCCAACTGTAGGTACCCTAAATTTGGGGTTTATGTTCCATTAAAACATTCTATTTATTCTTTTCTAGTTGGAATTCTCTTGAACACACATAAAGAGTAAGATAAATGTAACCAGACACATAAATTCAAGATTCTGAAGACTATAAACCACAGAAATTTTTCATTAATTACTGAAAATTTTAAATAGCAAGAATGGATATATTATAATAAAATTATTCAGTAACCGAACATATGGGTAGGGTTGTTTTTTTTTGGGGGGGGGGTTATATTTTTCTTTTCTTTCTTTCTTCCTTTCTTCTTTTCTTTCTTCCTTTCTTTCTTTTTTCTTTCTTTTTTTTTTTTTTTTGAGCTAAACAATTTAGAATTAGTCAATGAAAACAGAAACCAACTTTAATTCTAGCATTATGTGTATCTTAGCCCACACAAGCAGAGAGTAAGCTCTAATTCAGTATTCAAGTAAACTGAGGTAGTAGAGTATATTGAAAACATGATCTACCCACCTTTTTATTTACATTACTTACAAGAGTTTGGTTCCTTATTTGCCTTTCTTACAAGCAACAATCTGCACTATATACAAAGACAATGACAAATGATAAGGGGAAAGCTTTGAAAAGCAATCAACATTTGAAAGAAAGAACACTTAAAGAACAATTTTTAAAGTTATTACTTCTACTAGTGTAAATTGAGGATTGTTATGAAATATTCTGCTCATATGGGTTTATAATGGTCGATACTGAAGTTTGTGGCCACCTGAGCATATTTAAAAAATACAGTATTTTTGCCATTGCTTTGGTGCACTTTTTAATTTAATTTTTATTTATTAAATTAATATGTAAATATTGATAAGAATTAGCTTATTCTTAGAAAACAAATGGTAAAAAGTAGTATTCTTAGGGAATCTAGAACCTTGAGCCTCAAAAAGATTGGCTTTAAATACATTTTAGAATGCATGAAACAGAAAAATCATCAGAAGGTAGTATTTCAACATTATGTACAATACTAGATGAAAAAATATTTTTTAAAAAGGCATGTTTATCAATATTGTATTTCTACCCCTGCTTTTTTAAAAAAATAGATACATATGTACACTTGGGATGGGCATATGACATCTTCACTCATTCTGAGTTTCTCATAATTAACAGTTGTTTTAAAAAAAAATACTTAAATAACTAGAAATTAGTTGATCTGAATTGCAAAACAACAAACAAATCAAGGTCTTGTAGATTTCTGTACCATAGAAATAAAAATTAAAAATCAGTGAAATGAAGATTTCTGACATTTGATCATAAGACAACTATTGCTATTCATGAGTTGTGACATTTTAGAGTTTGTATGAAATTCCTGTATATTCACAGAAATTTCTAAGTTACACTTTGGCTTTTGCAAATTCCACCCCTCACATACCCCCAATTATTTTGATTTAGTTTCACTTGGTTGAAAAAAAAATCTACCACTACTCAGAAGTCCAGTTTAAAAAAAAAAAAAGTCATCTGGTCTATACAGACTACAATGTGGGGATGATGCATTCACCTAAAAGCGTAATGCACAAGACAAACACAATACAGAACAGCAACAGCTTCATAGATAGACTGCGCCTGTCTCCTTGGTTTCTGCTCAACTTTAAACCAAAGTTATCCTCTAGACACATTAAAGGAGTATCTGAGCAACATATGGAGAGTGGGTGCTTGCTACTGCAGCCAGAAGAGGAAGGTCACTGGATTCGATCCTGAAATAAAGAAAAGACAACTCAGTTCAGGCTTTCTGTATCCAAACTATGAATCTTAGAGTCACTCCTACATGGCCAGTGAACCTCAGCACTACAGTGCTTATCCTGGACAAAAGCAAAAGGGCAAGGAGCTAAAGATAACACCTGGAAAATTTCACCAACAGTAGCACCACAGATTCAAAGGAATGGATGCTTCTAAATGCAAAGGCAGCCAGGGCACAGACACAGGAAAGCACCACAGCTGACCTGCCATTCACCTAGGGACAGATGTGCAAGAAATACAATTTACTAGAAATAAAATAATAGTCTGTGTGAGCTTTTAACCAAAAGTTTCTATAATAAATGCTACAAGTAATGGAAATGTCTTGAAAATACATCATATCACAATGATTCAAAGAGTGCATAGTGTACAATTCAAATTATACACACATCTGTAATCCTGCAGTGAGGGGACTGAGAAAAGAAGATCACAAGCTTGAGGTCAAGTTAAGTTACAAGGGAAGCCCTGTCTCACACAAAAATTTAAAAACTCAAATAAACTCAAATTTTCAGAAAAAGAAAAATTGTCAATAAATTTAGAAAAAGTTAGATTTAACTTGTTTAAGGAATTTGAAAAAAAAAAAAGTATGCCGTTTTCCAGACCAGGAGTAACAATTGTAAAAGTATGCTACAAGTCTGGTTATTTAATAAGTGATGCCTTTTGTTCAGACCGTACTTTCCAGATTAGTGTTATCAGAATTATGTGTACAATAATTTGTATGTACTTCAATTAAACACTCTACTCCCAGGAACTTATTCTCACAGGCCAAAATTTATTTTCATTCCAGCATTAGTTTATAACAGCAAACATTGTAAACTGTAAATTATATAAAGGAGGGCTATACAACCCTTAAAATGAGATCTAGCAGTATGCATCCATATGCAGAAATATTCAAGCTATGTTAGCTGCACACTGCACAACAGCATACTGACAGAATATAAATCAATTTCTATTTTTATACATTTTAAAATTCAGCAACAATAAACAATATCAACAGTGTTGACATTGGTGTTATAAGCTGAGGAAAAGTTGATGGTAGTTTACTTTCCATTTTATACCAAATGTTCTATGAACTTGGGTTTATTACATTATTTTAAAAATTAGTTTGATTTCTAAAAGTATTAATACAGGTAGCGCATGTGTGCATATGCGCACGCGAGCGTGCACACACACACACATACAAACACACACACACACACACACACACACACACACACACTTCCATTTCCCAGGAAAATAAGATTATATGTTTCTGATTTTCTAAATACTAAAGAACCATTCTCTAAAAAGCTTCAT
Source organism: Mus pahari (assembly GCF_900095145.1). Taxonomy (NCBI): domain Eukaryota; kingdom Metazoa; phylum Chordata; class Mammalia; order Rodentia; family Muridae; genus Mus; species Mus pahari. Next base: position 22,530,772 of record NC_034603.1, on the reverse strand, counting down.
TGGAATTTGAACAACCTTTGGTATAGAATACAAATAGTGTTAAAGTCAGAAATATTTGGAGTCATTCAAATCATGTTCAGTCCTAATATCTGACAAAAGGACATGTTAATTTACAAAACTAGCTACTTCCAATTTGGATATTGCTTACACACTACAGAATGACTAAAGAATTGGGCAAGGGAGATGACATACAGCTCCAGTAAAGTATTAGTAAGTGTGAGGCTATAAGGGTAAATGCCCAGAATGGATGACAAAAAAATTTTAGACTTTAACTTAGTTTGTCATACACACTGGATTCTAAATGATTGATGCTGATCCTTTTCCTTTTATAGAACTTAAATTTAGGGAGAAAAATCTTTAATTCCTCTTATCATGTACACACAGACCATAGAAAAGCTGACAGCACAAAATACAATAAGGCAACATTATGCTGGGAAACCAACTTCCTTTTCCTCCTTAGTTATCATTGCAGATAAGTGTTACTTTTCAGAGAGTAACTGCAGAGTAGGTCAAGGGCCTAGGCATTTATATTAGTGGATAACAGAATAACAGAAATCTACTTTTCCAGGATACAAAGAGAATTAAACACTAACAGTACCCAGATTCTAATAGGAAAAGATACCCTATAATAAACAACAACAGAAAGCAGTTTCAAGGAACATGACAAAAGACATAGAAAAGCCAGAAAAAAAAACCCACGAACATACCCAAGAACTACTCCTAGCTCCTTGACATGAACACGCATCTGTCCCCTCAGGTACTCAGACAGCATTTTGCTCTTGAAGTATAATTCCTGTAACCGGTCTTCAAGGTGCATTACACACTGCAGTCAGGAAAGAACCAAACCCTGTTAGAACAGCCTTCCAATTCTTTTGAGTAGTATCAAATTCCTTTCCTTGCTGGGGGGAGGACATGTGGAATAACAACAGAGTTTTGCTAACTCCCAACATAGTTCAGGATGGCCTCAAATTCTTGGGTGCTGTATTATAAAAGTATCCACCACAACATCCCGTTGGCAAATTTCAGAGCATCAAGTTTTCCACAATTCAGTTTGGTTTCGCCAACTAGAATTTATGTCCAAAACAAATTAGTTGTGCAGTTTTAGCTGAAAATGAGTATAAATTTATTTCAACTCAGTATCAAAGGTCAACTCCTACAACATTGTTCTTTTTAAACTGCAATAAAATTTACTATCTCAACCATTTTAAATGTAAGATTCACCAGCATTCCAGATGTTGTTGCACAATGATCATCAGTATTCATTTACAAGAAAATAAAACATACTTTAATTTCAAATCTGATAAATATATATACTCATATATTACAGATGTGTGTATGTATATGTCACACATTCATACATGCATGCATTCATACACACACATATATATTCTCTCTCTAGAATAAAGTTTACAACAGTTCAAGGAATGAATAAGACCTTGCTGAATGAGGTTTCTAACCTAAAATAGTAAAACCCAAAATACATACATTTTGTTATTTTGTAATTAATTTGTTATGTGTTTAGATGATTTTTTCACATGATTAGTATTATAAATGCTTTAAGGGGAAAATGTGAATTTCAAGTAATAAGCAATAAATTCTTTTCTAATGAAAATGAACTACTAAAAGCACCTGATAAGAAAATTACTTTAACCCAAGGAGCTGAAGGGGTCTGCAACCCTATAGGTGGAACAACAATATGAACTAACCAGTAACCCCAGAGCTCATGTCTCTAGCTGCATATGTANCATCAGTGGGAAGAGAGGCCCCTTGGTCTTGCAAACTTTATATGACCCAGCACAGGGGAAGGCCAGGGCCAAGAAGTGGGAGTGGGTGGGTAGGGGAGTAGGGGCGGGGAGAGGGTATAGGGAACTTTTGGGATAGCATTTGAAATGTAAATAAAGAAAATATCTAATAAAATAAAATAATAAGTAAAAAAAAAGAAAATGTTAGCTACAGAATATGTATATACAGAATATGTATATACATTATTATTATTATTATTATTATTATTATTATTTTACATTTTGAAATTGGAAATGGGGTTATTATTATTATTATTATTATTATTTTACATTTTGAAATTGGAAATGGGGTTAGGTGTGTATCAAGGTAGCCATAAACTTGCTATAAAGTTCAGGATGACTTCTGATTCTCCTGTCTCTGTCACCACCACTCTTTTTATAAGGTGCTGGGGATCAACCCAGGGCTTTTTGCATAGAAGGTAAGCATTCTTACCTGGGCTATATCCACTGCCCTAATACAGAACATTTTAAAGTCTATAACTGAGTGACATTAAGAACATCTATAATGTACAACTATAACCACCATCGACTTGAAAATTTCTTTTTATCACAAACTTTTCACCCAATAATAATTTCCTCCCTCCCACCCTCTAGTAACTACTAACTTATAAGAAAGCAAAGAGTAAAACCTGTGACATATAATGAGAATGACAAAATTATTTTTAAACATAACACCCAAAACATGGGCAACAAAAATTTTAGCTCTTAAAAATATAGGTCTTTCCTCCAAGTTGAGCACATTTTTATATATGGCATAAAATAAGAATTCAAGAACATTTAAAAAAATATTGTTGTCTTTTGTTGAAAATACTTTTCCTTGTTTAATGTGGTCTTGGCACTATTACTGAAACCAATCTTATATGAAAAAGCTTAATTTTGGGCTCTTCATTTTATAATGAATGAAGAATGTTTATCTGTACTCTGCTCTTCATTCTACTCCCACCATGCTTAGACTGTAGTAGCACTCTTAAGTTTTGAAATCAGGTTTTGCTGTTGTTTTCTAAGATAGTTCTCACTGTGTAGCTCAGATCTTGTGAGAATTACATGCATGTACCATCATGCCTGGCTACTTTCCTTTCAAAATTATTTTGGTTCATTGCGTTCTCCTGATGTTCCATATATGACTGAATTAAATAGGGCTTTCTACTGTTTTGAAAAATATTGTTTGATTTTTAAAATTTTATATATGTGTGCGTGTACATGTATGTTTGCCTGTATGTATGCATGTGTAATATATGTATGCAGTGCCCACATAAACCATCAGATGACGATTGTGAGCTACCCCATAGGTAATGAGAACTGAGCTCAGGACACCTGGTAGAGCAGAGGTGCCTGAATCCTTCATCCTCTTGTCACTGGTATGGACACAACACAACTCAGAACTGCTTAATTTCCTTTTCAGTTTACTCATGGCTAGAATATAGACTATCTTATTTTTACATGTCTTTTCTCCTGAAAATTCTATCAGTTTTTCTCATGATATGTTTTTCCTAGATTATGTCATTTGCAAATAAAAATAAATTCTATCTTCCTTTCCAATTTTGAAGTATTTTGTTTCTGTTTTCACTTACTAATTCTAGTTAGTACTTAAGTACCATGCTAAACTAATGTGTTGAAAATAGGTTTCTTCATTACTCCTCCTGGGGTAGCTTTCAGTCTTTTGACACTGAGCAGTGGTTCTAGATGTTTGTCATATGGACCCAGAGAGCTTTTGAACCATGCTATCTTATAGTTCTCTTAACATGAAAAAGAATGAGCTCTTGAAGTGTGAAGAGACTATCACTGTCACACCGTGGAATTATTCAAAGTCCTGACATCATGATGGGATCCGAAAAGACATCCTATACGAACCATGAGTACTGTGTGGCCACACTACATGTGACCAAAATTCTGGCTCCTAAAATCAGATAGCACAGATTTAAGAACATCCCTTTCATTCTTAGCTCACAGATGAATGGTCTAAGTAATAGATTGTCTCATATTCCAGAGATGGAAAAATCCATTATCTGGGTCCTAGTGAGGGCTCTTTTCAGATGATGGACAGCTGCCTTCTCACTGTGTTCTCACGGGGTAGAGACAGAACAATCTGAGTCTTTCCTCCTTCGTGGATCACTAGTCCTATCATGTGAACCAACATTCAAGACCTAGACCACCTGAGTGATCTAATCTAACCTTCCAAAATATCCCAGCTCTAGATTATGTCTCCACAATGGTTGTGGAGGATAAATATTCATTATAACACTTCTTTCAGCAAAGCAATAATAAAAGCTAGTAAGAATATTTAGTGTGTGTACATATTTAGCCAAGTTCACTTAGCAGAGCACACAGTCATTCAAATCTTACATATACTTACAAAGTTTGGAGATAAATTATGTTTATAAAGCTGAAGAGTGGAATGAAGCAGGTTGGAAACAAGACTAGAGACCAGCACCTCCTTTCCCAATTTATTATCTGTTACTCGTCTCTGACTGCTGGCCACTTGAACAGCCCACTTATCCACATCAGCTATAATACAGACAGCTTCTGCTATTGGTTCATCTAACACTGGATGCTGGAAAGAAAAGAATTCAGTCTATGGTTAGCAAAGTTTTCAAAGTTAATTAAAGTAGAACAAATCAATTAATAAAAAAGCAGAAAAATATATTAAAATAAGTTACCAAAGAACCCTTGACAGAAAATACAATAAATACATTGAAATACTTTATAGAAATCATCACACATGCTTTATATCTATTCATGAAGCTTTGTATCCTTAAATCTATAATTTAACTTTTCCTAATCTTTTTGATCAACCACTCACAAACCCGTATGCCAGACAATAGAAAGAAAACAGTTCTTAGTTTAAAAAGGCCAGATCTTTCGAAATACAGAAGACTTTCTTTCTTTTTGACATAAACCTATTTGTACAAATGGGACAATCGTAAAATTCTGTGCTATCAGCCATCAACATGCCTCAGGACCACAGGAGAAATTCAGTGATGCCGTGAAGCACATTACTGCCTGTGTACATTAACTTTTCTATTTGTTAGGACTTGCAGGCAGAATATAGATACAATGTTTAAAGGAGAACAAATCCATGGCATAGTCCATTCTGAAGAGAAGTCTGGCAGAACCTTGAGGCAGGAACTGAAACAGAAACCATAGAGGAATTCTGCTTGCTTGCTTGCTCAGCTTGCTTCCTTATACAACCCAGAACCACATGCCAAGGAGTGGTACCACCCAAGTGGGCTTGGTGATCCTACATCAATCCCCAAGAAAATACATCACAGACTTGCCTACAAGATAACTTGCTGGAAACGCAATTTCTCAGTTGATGTTCCCTCTTTCTAGATGACTCTAGTTTATATCAAGTTGGCAAAAGCAGAACAAAACAATTAACTATCTAGTACACTGACATACAAGTAAAAGGCCATAAGGCAGAAGGCTGTACTTTTGGACTTCCCTCAGAGGAAATCAAAAACTTTATCCCAAATGTTAAAATTAACAATTAATGCCAGGCAGTGGTAGTACAAGCCTTTAATCCCAGCACTTGGGAGGCAGCGGCAGGTGGATCTCTAGGAGTTCAAGGCCAGCTTGGTCTACAGAGGGAGTTCCAGGAAAGCCAGGGCTACACAGAAAAACTCTGCCTTGAAAAACAATAGTTAGTAAGAGATAGATAGATAGATAGATAGATAGATAGATAGATAGATAGATAGATAGATAGCAACTAGGTACACAGCATTTCTACCAGTAATACAGTCCTGCAATGCTGAGTGCTTCACTATCTTTTATTATTTTGATAGGTTATAGGCTTAAAAAAAAAAAAAAAACTGGAAAAAGAAAAGAGCATCAAAACCGAGAGTAAGAGGCCTTTCTCCTCTCACTTCCATCATTACAGTAATTCATTCTCCTCTCTCTCCTCTCTCTCCCTCTCTCTCTCTCTCTCTCTCTCTCTCTCTCTCTCTCTCTCTCTCTCTCTCTCTGTGTGTGTCTTCCAAGAATCGCAACATTGGGGTGCTGAAGCACACATGCACCAGTTGGGAAGTTAGGAACAGATTAACCATACTACCTTTACAAACAAATAAATCCCTTAAAGACATACAGGAAAATAAAATTAAACAAATGAAGAAAATAAATAAAACTGTACAAGACCTGAAAGTGGAAATAGACACAATAAAGAAAACACAAACTGAGGGAGTCCTGCAGATGGAAAGTCAAGGGAAGAGGACAGGAACAACACATGCAAGCATCACCAACAGAGCACAGAAGATGGATAGGGAGCAAGATACATCAGCCAAAGAAAATGTTAAATCTAAAAAATTCCTGACACAAAACATCCAGCAAATCTGAGATACCATGAAAAGACCCAACCTAAACATAATAGGAACAGAAGGTAACAGAGTCCCAGCTCGAAGGCCCAGAAAATACTCTCAACAAAATCATAAAAGAAAATCTTCCCAACCTAAAGAAAGAGCTGACTGTAGAACATCAATTAGTCTAGACCAGAAAAAAATCCCACCCAACACATAATAATTAAAATACAAAATCTACAGAACAAAGAAAGAATATTAAAGACGGCAAGGGAAAAGGCCAGACAGGAGCATTTTGTTCTCTAAGAGACTCCAATCAGCAGCCAACTCAGATGCAACTACCCACAGCCAAACAGTGGATGAGCTGGGGGGGCTCTTATGGAAGAACAGGAGGAAGGATTGTGGGCCCAGAAGGGAATAGGAACTCCACAGGAGGACCAACAGAGGCAACAAACCTGGACCCCTGGGGGGCTCTCAGAGTCTGAACCACCAACTAAAGAACATACACGGATTGGACCTAGGCCTGCCCCCACATACATAGCAGATGTGCAGCTTGGCCTTCATGAGGGTCCTAAACAATTGGAACAGGATCTATCCCAAAAGCTGTGGTATATGTTCTACTAGCTGAGCTGCCCTGTCTGGACTCACTGGGAAGGAAAGCCTCACTTGAAGTGCCAGAGTGGGGGTAATCACCAGGGGGGAACCCCACCAGCTCAAAGGAAGAGGAAAGGGGGGAATGGGAGAAAGATTGTGGGGAGGGGGGTGACTGGGAAAGGGACAGTGAGTGGGATGTAAAGTGAGTAAATAAAAAAATAAAATAAAATTATAAAAAATACTTGAGATTAAGAATTGAAAATTTTAGGTCAGTTTGTGTTATACAGCAAGACTATTTCAAATCCAAGTCAAAACAAAATAAACTCCCAAGCTACCAAAAGAGCCAAAGTGATCAAACAACACCATTACCTCACAACAAAAAAACCAATGACTTGGAGTAGAAGGTCCTTCCATATCTGAAAAGGGCATCTATCTACAAAAGCCCTATCACTAACTCCTAATAGTGAAAGAGTCAATGGCTTTTTTTCTAGGATAGGGAGCAAGATAAGACCATCTTCTGTATGCCTTTCTTTCCATGTACCACTGTACAGATTTAAACCAATACAATCAAGACTGGAATGGAAAACATAACACTGTTCACTGATGGCATGAATCATGTATAAGAACTCCAAGGATTTAATATGAAGAGTTAAGAGTTCAGGAAAGCTACAGAATAAAAGATCAACACACAAGATCAGTTCTGTTTCTGTATATAAGCAATCATCTGACAAGGGAATTAAATACTCTTTTGGAAATCTCAAATTTTTGATACTATGAGTATCTAAATTTTTTTTTTAATTTCAAAGTTCCATTTGGAAGATTCCTAAATTCAATTCTTGTTTTCACAATGGTAAATACAAAGACACAGGTGCTATATATGAAGTAACAGATTCAGAGAACAATAACTATCTTATGTGGTCACAGCTTGGCTAAAACTAATGTACCGGTTTTGCTTTAAATATGTTCAGGCTCTATGAAAGTATCTCACCTGCACAGCATGAGACAAATCTGATACCAGGCACTGACGGAGCCTCTCATCATTTCCAATTCCTTGAAGAACAAAGTCAGGAACATAAGATGAGCAGTAGCCACCCAGCAAGGATCTTCCAAAGTTGGCAATGTTGGGCTGAACAGCACTCACTTCAATCAATTTTGACCTGAAAGAAAGATGACCAAGGAAAAGAAATCTAGTAAGTAATAAACATCTTTTACCAGTGGTGGAAGATGGGGTGGGAAAGGTTATTAACTCTGCTAGTCTGTCTTTTCGGTGCCCTTGCTGCCTATAAACTACATAAGGAATAAGCCTTAAATAAAAAATGGCTCTAGGACTAAAACAAACAACAAAATTCTGTTCTCCCTTGGAGGAGGTCTCAAGAACAGCATGACTCTATTATAAAAGACTTTAGGAGGCTGTACCTTACAGATATTTGTAACACATTCCTAATACAATCAGACTATGAAAACCAGTGTGTAAAACAAAGAAAGTAGCTAAAAAGCTGGGTCTGTAGGATTTCGAAGAAGGGATATTCTCCTTGTATACTTGACCTCAAATAGATATTCCCTCTTTGTGCAGGCTAAATTTATTTATTTCCTACCACATCAAAGATTCTTCCTAAGTGTCAGGCTTGTCATAGGTCCACTTTGGGAATGTGTATGCACACACTTCACTTCAAAATGGTCTGAAAACTAAACAGAGATCAACTTCCTACATTTCACTTTTTTTTGTCCAGACAGGGTTTCTCTGTGTAGTCCTGGCTGTCCTGGAACTCACTCTGTAGACCAGGCTGGCCTCGAACTCAAAAATCCACCTGCCTCTGCCTCCCAAGTGCAGGGATTAAAGGCGTGAGTCACCACTGGCCCCCCAACCCCGGCATTCACTTCTATTCTTTAATTTATCTGATGCCTCCAGAGGGGATGATGTGGGGAATAGTCTTTAATTCTCCTGAGTAAAAGAGAATTTAACCAGCATAATAACGATAAAAATTATTTTATTAATCATTACTTTGGGTATAGCTGCATGAAGTCAGTGGGCAACCCTTGGGAGTCAGTTCTCTCTTTCCACTGTGAGTTTCAGGAATCAAACTCAGATCATCAGGCTTTTTACTGCAGAGCCGTCTCGGAGCCCTAACCTCTTTTTAAAGTTAGTTGCCCCCAATCTCTAGAGACTGACTAAACCAAAGAATAGTGCATGCTTTAGCAGGGGCTGTTTCAGAAGGGAACTTTCCACTCACCCAGGAAAAGGTATCTCATCCTCTTCTGCCCAGTCTTCCGGATCCCCTCCACAGTAACTGCCAGCTTGTCTCCTTATGTCAGGACCCGTGTCTTCACTCTCACTGTCTCCAAGGGCACTATCTGAACTTTCATTTCTTGGAATGTCCCATTCAGTTCCTACAGCATTCTTTTTGTCTAGACTCTCTTTATCCCCATGGGGGACAAGAATGGAGAGGGAGCCCCTCTGGCCCTGCTGAGGAAGGCAGGCATTACATGAATCTTGATGAACTGTTTCTATACATTTACAAAGTTCACTTTTCTGTTTGTTAGTTTTTGTATACAATCTTTTTGGATACTCCAACATACAGCAATACTCTTTACTATCTGTACTTGTTTTAACTGGAACATCATCAATAGTCCTGGTTTCAATTGAATCATCATTAAAATATTCATCAAACAAGCTCATGTTTTCTGGATCTGAATGACTCCAACAAGGAAGCTCACAGGACTCTCCAGAAACCATGTTCTGTGTGCCAGAGTCTTCAGATTGGTCCTTAGTTATTTTACTTTCTTGATGCTTATCAGTCACTCCTCTGTCTTCCTTTAGTGGTTTGCTGTGATGTCTGTTAATCTGTTCCACCACAGCCTGACTCCGAAGTTCAGTATCTGAATCAGGTGACATAGAATCTCCAATCAAGAACGTAACCTTTGTCTGAGTTACCTCACAGGAAAATGCACTGGGCACATTCTTATCTGGAGGTTTCTTTTCTACAACTATTCCTGTGGGTCTCATTGCTGTGCCTGTGTGATTATCTGAATCCAGCAATTCCTTATTCTGCCAGGATTCTTCTCTTGGTTCCAAGCATGTCTCTGACAACACACATTTGTCTGCTGGAGCAGATCCTGTACAAACAACTGTCTCTAACTTGGTGTCAAGGCAAGTTCTTAATTTATCTCTGTACTGTTGAACATCAACAGCATTTTCTTCTTGGCAGTCAGGAGGAGAAATCTTTTGGCATTCATCTGAAATTCCTAGCAATTCCTTAGAGTTGTCTTGAATATCTTCTCTTTCTGGTTGTGACACATTCTCTGTATTTTGCCCAAGGAGTGGATGACTGCAATATTTACAGTTACAGTTGGGAGTTCTTGTCTCTTCTGACTCTTTAAAGAGCAAGCTGCTTTTGTTTCTATGCATTGTGATCAGTACATACTCTGATTCCTCTATTTCCCCCTTTTCTAAAGTGGTAGTAATCACTGTGCCTGGCATAACAATGGCTTCATCTTCTCCATTTTCTAAAAGATGGGTTTCTTGAAGTTCAGAGCATCTGATGAAGTAAGTAAGAAAATAAAGCAGTCTCTGGACCAGGTCTTGTCGTTTGCCAACTACTACAGTTCTTGCTAACCGTACAGGAGATCCAATAGCGCCATACAAATCTCCTGCAATAAAAAAGATCAGTTAAGAAACACACAGCTAAACAGTCTTTCAATCATGAGAAACCTCCTCATACAAGTTCATAATTTACTCTTAAGTACTTTAAAAGATGACTGATTATTCAAGAAAGTAGGGTAAGATGAGAGGTTTTAACCAGGGAGAAAGGTGAACGGAGGGTTTTTTTTTTTTTTTTCCTTAAAGCTGTGTTTCTAAACAGCTGTGTGGTTTTAAAACCTCAAAGAGCTAGTTCTTAAAGTCAAACTTAAAAATAATAATATTCTCTACAATAGGTGTGACACAAAGGACATATAAAGGAGGTCATAATCAAATATAGAAAGGAAAAACACAGTATCTACTGTAGGCTGAGGAGAGGGACAGTGGTGGCATAGAGCACAGCAGGAGGAGTTATGGGTTTTTTGTTTGTTTGTTTTGTTTTATGGGTCAAATCAAACCTTTACCTCAAGTGCAAAACAAAAACTTATAAATGAGAACAAATATATCAATACAAATCCCTTTTATAAGTTTTCAATATACTTATTTAAAATCCTTTACCTTCGTGTTATAAAACAGAATATTTTTTGAAAGAATGAACATGAATCTTGAGTAAATATATGCTGCAGACAGAATTGATAAATTTTTTCCTCTGGCTAATAAATTGGCTAGAATATTACAATATCATTATTCTAACATAATCCTCTCAATTCTCACTATCTATCCAATGAACTGAAACTGCTTTGGCCTGGTGAGTCTTTCATGGAAGGTCCCACATAACTCTCTACTTCATCTTCTTCACCTGATCTTAGCCAAAAGGCCGAGAAGCGATTCTACTTCATCTTCTTAAAGTTCACCTTTGTATGGCTGTTCTCTAAAGCCCTTGCCTAAACTTCAATACACAATAGTTTAACACTAGAATGGTCAGAATCCCTAACAGTATGGAGCTCAGTCGTCTTTATCGCTTCTATTGTAAAGCGTCTCAGGTAGATGTGTCCAACTGTGAAAAGACTAACTCCCCTGCCTAGGCTACCACTCAACTTCCATTTCACATAATTTATTAATGTATTACAATTATTGAAAAAAATATATGCTGCCTATAGTATCATGAGTATAAACCTCTTGAAATGGTAACATTATTCATCTGTCTTTACATTCTCTTATGCTCTGTGCACAGAGCCTTAGATACAACTATGCACTAAAAATAATCACCACAGAAATTGAAATTGATTTACTATATCAAAGTTAAAGCAGCTACACTGTGCGCCTTCTACTCTACCCACAGTTCTTTAGTTTTAAGGAATGTGAGCAGGCAGAAGACAACAGGACAGCTTAGCAGATGTGAAAGGGCGAGTATCAGAGAGACACTCTAGAATAAAACTGACAAAAGGAAGGACTGTAGTTAGTTTTTACTTAAAAGTGAGTTTTAACTTTCTATACAGTATGTATGATGTTCAGGCTACATACCAAGTTGTGCCCAAAGAGGGTTATATGGATGAGTCTTTGCCAACATGCCCACACTCTGAGAGGAATGTTTTTCTAAAAATATTTTTATAGGTGGCTGTCCATTTGGCATGACTGTTGGAACCCAGGCAAGATGATTGGTCAAAACCGCAGTAATGAGAGCTGGCAAGAATCTGAAAACAAAATGTATCCTATTACACTCCAGTCTGCACTCCTGAACTTTAAAAAAGTAAAATGTTTGCTAGAGTAAACAATGAGAATGCGTATCCAAAGGTTACTCAACAGCAGTTATTAAAAAGAAGAGGTGAGAAGAAAACACAGGTATACCAACTGGGAAATGAGCCCTTATGTTTCCTTGAAAAGCAATTCAAACTAATAGTAAAACACTGACAAGGAAAATTTCAGATTACAATTACAAAATTAAACAAAAAAAGCCTTTTACTTAAAATATGAATCATTTTCAGTATTTAATCTGCCCAGTTCACTAATGAATCAGTGAACAGGTCCCTAATTTTCAAATTTCCAGTTGGTGCGAAATAAATGAATGAAAGTTAAGTAACCTTTATCATGAACTAGGGTGACAACATCCAAATCCCTTGTGTATACTAAAGACTTGAGAAACAGTAAGAAGGGAACTAGAGTAGAACAGCCCCTGAGAGTCTCACAGCAAGCCCAGCATGCTGGTCGGCCCAGCAAGCTGCTCTCACTGCAGCACAGCTCACCTCCACTTCTGCTTAGTGTTTGAGGAAAGTTGCCTTGTCACTCACAAGGAAATAAAATTCTAACAATGGAATCTGAGTCCTTCCTTACGTTTTTACACTCTATGAAACAAAACTATCATAAATGAATGCAATTCATACACACACAAAATTAGAATCCTTGGGGAATTCTGTAACATCAGGAATTTTAATTAAGCATAAAGATATGCTCGTTTTTATTTATATAGATCTGCAGTACTCTTCCATATCCTATCATTGGATCATCTTAGAATAGCTTAACCATAAATAACTAATAATTATTAAGACAAAGAGTTATTCTCCTAATTCTATAATTAAGCTTGCCTTCAATGCAGACACAGTTATAGTAAAGTAACATATATAATTAACCAAATAAATAAAGTAAGCCATACTGATTTTTGGAGGCATTTTCCATTAGAAAAGTGAATTCCTTCATGAAACGATGGCAAAGCTGGTTCTTTTCTGGAGTCCCTGACATCATTGTAAGCCAGACAGGTTCCCCAATTCTTGGCATTGTGTAAAGATTACAAATTGTTGTTCTAAAAAGAAGAAAACACATTGTAAAATTTAAGGTTCTCAAAATAACATACTCTTGAAGGCTATGCTGCCAACTGAAGACTTTCTCCTAGATTATTAGAATTTCTGAGGGAGGGGGATAAAGGTCAATGCACCCCGCTTTTCCTTCTTTACCACCAGCTAGTAGCATGGGGAGTGCATTCTGCAGGTGACGGTGAAGAGTGTTAGCTTTGGTGCTGGTCCTTTCCCCCACTGACGGTGTCCTTAGGTCACATTATTTTCCTACTTTAGACACCAGGTTTTTTCCATCTATTAGGCTAAAGGATTGTACTAGGTTCTTTCTTGATCCCCTTTCTACATTAAAGTTCTAAAATATATGTTCTACGTAAGCCAACTACAAATTATTAGCACTACAAAACAAAAACAACCCAGCTACCCATCCATCTATCAACACAGCTAATATGTCACCATGCCAATGACACACATTAGGAGGATGAGAACACCAGACACATATGATCTATTTTATCTCTCTCTTGCCTTTCAACAAAGGAAAGACTACTGCACAGTCACTACAGTGTTCTCCTAGTTGTCCTAACATACTCTATCTGAAGCCCTCAAAGCATATTTGTTAATTTTCTCCTTTTACATAAGTATTTATTCAACTAAGATATTCACTATATTAACCAAGGTGAGTTTTAGAAGCTTTAGGAAGGAACAAGTAAATCTGGTAAGTAAATCAGGGCTCCCAGAGTCTGAACCACCAACCAAAGAACATACACGGGCTGGATCTAGACCTCCCAGCACATATATAGAGCTTGGCTTTCATGTAGGTCCTGAACGACTGGAGCAGGGGCTACCCCAAAAGCTGTTGCCTGTATGTGGGCTGCTTTGTCTAGCCTCAGTGGGAGAAGAAGCACCTAGCTTTGCACAGACTTGAAGTGAAGGGTTGGGGAATACACGGGGAGGCGGGGCACCCTCTCAGAGGAGAAGGGGGGACAGGGAAAAATCTCCTGAAGGGGGGAGGGGGTAACTGGGAGGAGGGCAGTGAGTGGGAAATAAAGTGAATAAGTAGAAAAATAAAATTAAATTTTAAAAGAGAAAGAAACAAGTAAATCTGGCATCCACACAACAGTAGTTCCATTCTCTACAGCAGCATTTTCAAACAGTTTCCAACCTTCTCATATGTGTGTCTCAAATAGTCTAGGATTAAAGCTACATCCCAACAACTCCCAAATGTGATTTAACAACATAATGGCCAACAGCCTGACTGAATTACACTCTCATATGGCTAGAATATGAAAGAAATGTAAAAATGCATTTCCAGCACTCTGGAGGCTAAGGCAAGAGGACTTAAAGTACCAAGTTAGCCTTGGCAACACAGTAAGACCTTGTCTGAAAAACAAGTAAGAAAAAAATGCCAATAACAAAACAAAAAGAAGAAGAAATCTAAATAATTAAATCTTATTTAAGCAAGGCAAATTATCTTTCTATGTACATAAATTATCTTCCTAAGGATACTATAAAACAATCCTGTCTTGGGCAAAGTGAGGAGTAAAGTACCTGAATTCAGTCAGGGCATCAACTATTCGATTGTATGCCAAACTTCTCTGGCTGGCATCAGCTGATCTCCGGCTCATTTTCATTGCCTTGAAAACAATCGCTACATAGTTAATTCTTATACTAGTCCAAGTCACAACACTGGAGGAAAAAAAAAAAACCTTAACACACATTAATATCTACAGTGGTTTTCTCTCCTGTACTTTTGGTCATTCATGATTATTACAAAATTTAAAATTTTCAATTGTCAAAATGTCTCTGTGGTAACAAACTGCAAAACACTGACACACAAAGAATATTGACAGTCTGCGGGCTATAACAACAAAATCTATTTTTGACTTTTTGAGACAACGACTCACTCACTCACTCTGTAACCTAGCCTACCCTGGAACTATGTATTTCAGAGTGGCCTTAAACTTTTAGTAATCCTCCAGTCCCAGCCTCCCCTCTGCTAGGATTATAGGCACACATCACCACAACTAGCTATAAGATACTTTTTCTCTAAACAAAACACACTGGAACACATTAACAAAGTTCATAGTATTTCACATTCTTAATACCTTTTGAAAAATCTGAAATTTAATACAATTCGACTCAGGAATCTCAAGTTATAACATGGTATTTGCTTGTTTCCCTCTAATTGTCTCCTTCTGGTCAATTCCAAAAAATAAAAAATAAAAAACCCCAAAAAACCCAAATCCATCCCCTGGACAGCTAGATAGGCTCTCTCACTAAACTACAACCACGCTAGGTACTTGTTTTCTTAAAAGCATATCCAATGGAAACGGAAAAGCTTTCATATAAGTAGAAAGAAAGTAGATCGGGATTCAAATGATAGAGATTAAAAAAGAAAATTTAACTTTTCCAATGAGAATTTAATTCTGCATTCTTTATGTAATTTAAAACTGGCTAAATAAAACCCCATTTATTTATTTATTTATTTACTATTTGTTTGTTTGTTTAAGGTTCCATTATTCTAAGGACAGCTTCATAGGAGGAAAGAGAAATCCAGTTTTAATCAATGTTAAGAAATTTGCAACTGGTAAAATGAATGTTGTTTTTGACAGGATTTGCTGTTGTTCTTTAATCTTGCTAACATTTTAAAATTACATCACAAATCTCAAAAAGTACTGTAGACTTCAAAATAATTACCATGGTGCTTAGAAACAACAACAACAAAAAAATCAGTAAAATAGTAAGAGTGAGTATTTTGCAAGTTGGTTCTAGAACAAATGCTTATTAACTTCTATCAATTTCTTTAACATTTCTATTATCAAGTCACATTCATTAAAGTAAATGTGTCCATTCAGTTTCATCATTCTATAATCATTATTCTAGACTGTAGGAAGGTCAAGTCATTAAAACATGAAAACACTTACAGTAACTTTTAATTCTTACACAGCCCACCAAACTTTATACTCAGTGTAAAATTCTTTTCTAAGTAGGTTATGCACACTGCTCCTGAGAAATGAAGATAGGACTGAGCACCTGACCAGCCTGGGCTATAGAGTGAGACCAATCTCAACCAAACCAAACCAAACCAAACCAAACCAAACCAAACCAAAAGATCCAATCCCAAACTACAATCACTATAAAAAAATTTTTCAAGTCACTAAAAATGTTTCAGGTACAAGAATTACAAATATATTAACTTTGATGTTAATAATCTACACAAAAGGAGAGCAGCCAACTTAAAAAAATATATAACCAATGTCTAACTTGAAAAATTTAGCATTAACTCATTTGTACAGCAAATTTATCTATTTTTTAATTGACTTAATTTAAATAAAAACCTGTGTCTTCTCTAGAGGCAGAAAAATCCAGTTTGTTCCTGTCGTACATTCTAAATGATTTCCTTGCCCTAGCTTTTAATCTTTTTTAAATAGATTACCCAATTAATCTTTCTATAGTAAACTCTCCAAATAGCCTTTAAAGATAGCAAACTCCCTGGTAACACATGTAGGGTTCTTTGTAACTGGCTCACATCACTCCTCCTTCTCTTTCCAAATACAGTGGCAGGGATAAACAACTTAATCATAGATACTGATTAATTAGTACAACTTTGGGAAAACTTTGCCAAAAATAATCTGCAAAATTCACCAAGGCATTAGTTATAAAGTAACATCAATTGTAAAAAATTACAAATGTCCTAAGAGGAAAATTACTTAGAGAAAAATTATTAAATATACTTAAAATAATTCATAGTCAAAATAAGATCAGTTTTACAATACATATTTCCACATGTATATTGCCATGATTAGCAAGCTAATGGTCTGAATTTTAAAAATACAGACCAAGAATAATCTCTATCAAATGAGAATACAATATGCATACAAGTGGCCTGGCCTGGGAAGGTTTTCTGCCAACTGCCAATCAATCCCCTGGGCAGTGAAGACGTTAAGCTTTGTTTGTTTGTTTGTTTGTTTACTTGCTTCTACTTTATCTGAGTCCCAAAGGGTTGCATCCAAACCCTGACAGACATCTTTTAAGTAAGCCCAAATGAAGACTTCACATCAGAAAATCATATTTCTCCATCCTCTGTACTCTTAAAAAACCCAAACCCCCAATTGTTCATTTTTAGCTATCTTTAGTTTTTTCCCTGTATTTTGCAATTTTCTAAGCTTAGACATTTGTTTCATATACTATCAGAAGCATCTGACATAACAATTAATCCCTCTTAAAACACTTTCCCATTGGCTTCCTCCAAAAGTACTTTCCTCTTAGCCGAGCAACCAGTCCTTTTCTATTTCCTTTGTGACTACCATGTTTTCACACTTGACCTGTTGATGTGTCTGGAGGCTCTCTTCTTCCTATCTAATAAATCAGCTCCATGCCTTTACTACCTTATGTCCATTAATGATCATTCTCTTAACTCTAAAACCATGGGAAGATAAAGGAATTAAAAAACCACTGCTCTACTTCACTTCAGAGCACTTCTTAGCACCTCAAATGCATAGGTATTCACTATCCTATTTACTCCCTGCTAGCTTAGGAAAACTCAGGAGTGCCTGTGCACTTTCCTTCAGTTGGTTGCTACAATTGTTCTTCAGCCTCTTAAGGATTAGAGAAAGTACCCAAGGAGCTGTAGGGGGCTGCAACCCTGTAGGTGCAACAACAATATGAACTAACCAGTACTCCCTGCATATGTAGCAGAAGATGGCCTAATGGACCATCATTGGGAAGAGAGGCCCCTTGGTCTTGTAAACTTTATATGACCCAGCACAGGGGAAGGCCAGGGCTAAGTAGTGGGAGTGGGTGGGTAGGGGAGCAGGAGTGGGGGTGGGGGTATAGGGAACTTTCGGGATAGCATTTGAAATGTAAATAAAGAAAATAATAAATAAATAAATAAATAAATAAATAAATAAATAAATAAATAAGGATTTAGTTTCTGAATGAATAAACTGTTTGAGGCCTTTGACTAAAACAGTAAACACCTTTAACAACACTGCATCTGTTTGCAGCTCCTGGAACAGGTTGTAAAGTACGTTCAAGACACCTACCAAATTTTTGCCAAATGAATAAACACAGTTCTTATTAAAAAGAATGCAAAGTAAAATATAAAAATAAAATACAAAATACTACACTTACCTGTTCTATTGCACTTTTTAATTTGTTCATGTGGCTTTCAAAGAGAGGAAAATGTGAAAAAAAGAATTCATTGAATTTGTTATTTTCATCTTCATCTTTGGATAATGAAAAGATTACCCCAATTGCAATCTTCTTTTTCCTCACAATTCCTGGATTAGGGCCACTACTTTCATCTGACAGATTGAAGCTTTCTTCTATAGACCTTAAAAATAAATGTTTTTGTTTAAAACATCAATAGTTTGCCTCCTTGCTAATTCAATATAGGTGAGCAAAAGCTCTTTTGCTGTTCTATGAAATTAAATATAAATTTAAATGTTATAATTGTTACCTTTCCAAGAAATCTATTTTTCACTTTTTTAAAGAAATTTTTACCAGAATCAAGTTGGAAATGGTTGAGAATCTTGCTTCTTACTAGAAGTCTTAAAGAAGCAGATAACTCCAATTCAAAAAATAAGCTAAAAATATCTGAATTTTAAGATGAAAGAGAACAAGTGAAATAAATACGGAAACATGAAGTTTCCTAATCTATAGCTATACTTTAGCAAAAGCTAAAAGAAAACATCTTGAGAATGAGCAGGCTGCGCAGCTAGAATCATGGAAACTAAAGCACTAAGAACATGCAGGGCAAGAAGGAAAGAACTCTCCGAACAAAGCCAAGGACTTCAGGGTACTAACTTTGGCAATGATTTCCTGGATAGAACATAAATGTCACAGGCAACGCCAATATAGAATTGGATGATACAAAAAAAAATATGTATCAAAGGACATCATCATCAACAGTTGGCAAACACAATCTAGAAAACGTCAGAAAATATGTGCAAATCACATATCTAGTAAGGAATGAATACCCAAAATATTCAAAGATGTCTCCTAACTCATCAACAACAACAATAAAATAAGCATGTTGGGAACAAAGAGTTAAATATATACTCCTCTAAAGATGATGTATGAATGACCAAAAAGCATTTGTGACTCACTCCAGTTTCATTAGGATGGAAATTACTAAGGGATGCGACTGAGTATGTGGCTTAGTGGCAGAGTGCAGCTCAGTGGCACAATGCCTCATATACAGGAGGTTAAGGGCTTCCATACACATAACTAAAAACAGAAAATCATGTGTTGGTGAACATACAATGATTTCAGAATTGTCTTTACATTGCTGCTGTGAATGTGAAATCATACGGTCACTATACAGCAGGCAGTTCCTTAAAAATTATAAACAGACTAACGACTCAGTAAACCCACTTCTGGGCATATACCCCAAAGGACATAAGGCACAGACTGAAACTAATGTTTATATACCCATGTTCATAGCACTGTTGTTCACAGCAGCTGTATTCATAAATAAATAGAGAAAAGATATGTATCTGTGTGTGCACTGGCTCATATGCACACATGTTCATGCACATATGTAGGTATGTATGTAAAGGTCAGAGGTTGACACTGGGTATCTTCCTAATGATTCTCCACTTTATTTTCTGAGATGAGGTCTCTTCACTAAACCTCAAGCTCATCAATTCAGCTAAATGTTCTGGCCAGCAACCTTCAGGAACCCTTCTACTTCTGCTTCCCCAGTGCTGGGATAAGAGTGGTGCACCTGAATTTTTACATCGGTAATGTGCTGGGGATCTGAACACAAATTCTCATGCTTACACAGCGAACACCATTCCTCCAGCCCCCCAAATGTACTTCTAGTGTAATGTTATTTAGCTATAAATATGATTTCCATATATATGCTACAACATGGGTGAACTTCAAAGACACACTAAACAAAAAAGCCAGAATTAAAAGGATAAGTACTTCATGATTCCACGTGTGCAAGGTATTTATAGCTATTAAGTTTGTGGAGATTAAAAATAGTAGTGCTGGAGAGATGGTTCAGTCATTATGAGCACTTAATGTTTTTCCAGAGGACCCAAGTTTAGTTCTCAGCACCCATGTCAGGCAGCTCAAAACAGCCTGTTTTTATGTGTGTGTCTGTGTGCACTGGCATATGTGCATACAACTCTATTTGTAAGTGATCTAAGGGTTTTCCTCTGGCTTCCATGGGTACCTGCACACAAATGACTACATTCTCATAGACATCTAGGCAGACCTAAAACTAAATATTTTTAAAGTACAAAAGTTGACACAGGGCACATGAGGAGTAGGGAGTTGTGTAATAACTTCAGGGCTTCAGTTTGGGAAGATGAAAAAGTTCATGACTTAAAGAGTAGTGATGGTGTGAAGGTATTTAGTGTCACTAAACCATATGGCAAAACTGATTAACACAGAAAATTGTTTTAGTCTGTTTTACTACAATTAAAAAATTAATAAAAATTTAAGTTTTCAGACTTCAAATATACAAAATAAAAAGTCTCAGATTCTAAAAACCTTACATAAACTTTTGTTTAAGGAATTAGTCAATCTTGTTCAATTCCAACTTACCATCTAGGAAAGACCCCATTTTCCAAACTTGTTGTTTGGCTACGTCGCCAACGTCGCTGGTAGCTGCTGGCACAGCTTCGTGTAAGTGAAGAGTTTGGGGAGGGGAACGGGGTGATGAGCAAGCTGCTCAGAGATGCTGTTGTGGCAGAAGAACAAGTGTGACTATTAATCAGTGAAGAACCATGGCGACAAGTTTCTTTTTTAAGAGACTGAGCAGAGTAAACTAAATATTTTATTTTGTTTCATCAATGTGTCTCATTTTTCCATTTTAAAGTATACTTGGAGGAATACTTCAGAGGAGAAAACTCATATGTTAATACTATATTTACAAGAGTCTCTAAGACATTTTTGGCATTGTACAACCCAGAAAAAAAAAATGTTATTGGAAACAAGCTATCAGCTCTTATGCTGCCCTAATGTCCACTAACTTGGCTGAACCCTCACCATTCTTTTTTTTTTTTTTT